>NW_008355774.1:461794-488665 GCF_000622305.1 Nannospalax galili
TGAAGGTTAAAAAGTGTTTGGTGAGGGGGGCTTGACTGCTGCCTCCCCAGTACTCAGGAGGCAGAGCCAGGCAGTCTCTGTGAGATCAAGGCCAGCCTGGTCTACATAGTGAGTTCCAGGCCAGCTGGGGATACAAAGAGACCCTGTCTCAAAAGACAAAAAATAAATAAATAAATAAATAAAAAGAAAGAACCTATATGAGCCACAAAGTCACAGTCCTGTCCCCTGGATATGGCCCAAGGCCCAGACCTCTGCTTTCTAGACGAAGTCTGTCCTAAGCAGATGGTAGAATCTAGGAGACATATATTCTTTCTCACACACCAGTCTGACTCAAGCTTCTCTAGGCTGGCAGAGCCCCGTCCTTATTTCTTCTTCACTGGCTCTGAAATTTGCTGCATTCTCTCCCATGTTGGCCACACACAGCAGCTCCACTAAGCAAATACTGGTTGAGTTTCCTTTTACAGGTGAGACCATTGAGGCAGAGGAGAGTAAAGTCTTGGTGCAGGATCGTGCAGCCAGGATTCAAGATGACAGGATACCTTACCCATCTCAAAATATGACTGAGATCCTGCAGGATCATGTCCTAGAAAGGGATTTAAAGTGACAGATTCTGCCATCTGGAGCTCTAACTCAGGGGTAGAACACATGTTTAGCACATTTGAGATTCTGTATTCATTCTCCAGAACTTAAAATAAGAGGGACAGATTCCTGCATCCTATCTTACACATACAGAATCAGACTTGAGGGCTTCAGCCCAGGAACCTGTTTCCCAGGGGTCTGTGCAGAGAAATGCAGACTCAATGAGGGTCATCCTACTCCCTGGCCAGGGACTGAGGGAACAGAAGTAGAGTCCTACCTCACTCCCTTGCTGTTCCCTGTTCTGAGCTCTAGGCAGAATGAAGCTAGGCCTCAACCCTCCTTCCCAGCCTCTACCCTCTGCTCCTGCCCCTTCAGCAGTCACAGCTGCACCTGCCGGGTACTCCCTCTAGCCACCTTCAGGATTCTGCTCATACTGCTTCCTTTAGTGGGTAAACCTGCCCCACCTTCCATTAACAGCAGCCCAAGTCTGTCTGTCCAAGCAGTTCTGTGGGGTTGGAGCAGGGTCTATGGATAAATCAAACTTGGGGGCTCTGCCTCTGCTACTAGGATCCCTTGGGATAGTCAAGATAACTTCAGAGGATAATAGGGCTAAATGACATGACAATAACATCAGAAATAATGATGGCAGAGCTGTGATAAGCACCCACTGTATGCTAGGCAATATTCTATACCTACTGTTTTATTTTCTTTTTTTGAAATAGGGGCTCTGGCTTTGAACTTGCTATGTAGCCAAAGATGACCTTAAACTTCTGCCCCTCCAGCCTGATATTACAGGTAAGCACACCATACCCGGCTTTAAAAAAAATTATTACTTTTTCTTTTATGTGTATTGAGTGTATTGCCTGCATGTAGGTAAGTGCACCTGTGTTGTGCAATGCCTATGGAGGCCAAAAGAGGGCATTGGATCCCCTGAAACTGGAGTTATAGATGATTGTTAGTTGCCATGTGGGTGCTGGGAATCAACCCGGGTCCTCTGGAAAAGCAGCCAGTGCTCTTAACTGCTGAGACATTTCTCCAGCCCTTTTATTACTTTCTTTTGAGACAGGGTCTCACTACGTGACCCTGGCTGGTCTGGAACCCCCTATATAGACCAGGCTAACAGAGATCTGCCTGCCACTGCTTCCTGAGGGCTGAGATTAAAGACATGTGCCACTACACCCTGCTCATTTATTACATTTAAAAAGATTTGTTTGTATGTGTCTATATGCATGTGAATGTAGGTATATATAGAGGCCAGAAGAGGGTACTGGATTCCCTGGAACTAGAGTTATAAGTGGCTGTGAGCCACCCAAGTGAATACTGGAAACTGAACTCAGGTTCTTTGCAACAGCAAGAGCTCTTTGTTTTGTTTGTTTTTGAGACTGGGTTTCATCAAGGCCCTCGCCTGTCTCAGGCAACCCACGTTTTACTGGAGGAAACTGAGGCACGGCTGTAGCCTTCACAGGAATGGGTCTGGGTACATCTTCAACCTAGCAGCTGGTCTGAGGGAAAAGGTTTGAGTGCTTACAAATGCTGACAGGTACCTACAATTACTGAGTATCCAACTGTCCCAGACATACTTCCCATGATGATGTGGGGACTAGGATGGCACAAGCACATAGGCTTTGGGCAGGCTCAACTGGGATCACAATCCCTCTGGCTTTAGCCCTGAGCATTAGGGGCACCAGACCTAACACATTTGCTCGAGTGTGAGCTGTGGTCATTCACTCCTTCCCCGAAACTTGGCTGTACACAGCAGAGGAGCCAGGATCCCTCACACTCCACAGGTCCAGAGGAATGTGCAGAGGGCCTGGAAAGCTTGTCCACACCACCTGAGCACTGAGTCCTGACCCCCAGGACCTCAATACCCACCCAGGGAACAAAAGGCACAGTGGCCACCTGGCTAGCCTTCCCACTTGCTCCCACAGAATGGGAGGAAAGGGGTACATCTTAGAGCAGTGGAAGAACCAGTATCAGACAGGACTGGGGCCCCATTGGGGGAGGAGAAGTTAAGAATCTGAAATCATGGGTCAGACAGATCATACTGACAGGCCTCAGGGGGATGGGAGGGCAGATGCCTAGGGCACAGGAAATCTCAAGTGAAGGTTGTCTCTTTTTACATGAATTTGGATCCCCTGACTATGTTGGAAACATTAGTTTCTCTACTGGCCACTGGGGGTAAAGAGGCCAGCTAATCTTTTGATCACTCTCTTCACAGGTGGTATGGGCCACCCATGATCCTGTCCAGTGACGAGGATGACAGCACAAACTTGCTTTGCATTTGATTTCCTTAGCAAAACTATCAGGCACCAAGGGGGCCACACCTGAGGAAGCCAAGCCAGGAACCAGGTACATTTGCTTCCTGCCTCACTTAGTTAAAAGCCTACTTCCACACTGCCTTGAAGCCCGTTTCCCTTCCTAAGGCCTCTTGAATTCTGAATTAGGGCGTTCTCTATATCTAGCAGGGGTCATTGCAAACATAGTCTTCTTTGACAGGTGGACAAAACAAGGTCAGGGAGCATCCATCCCAGGGACTCAGGGCAGTCCCTCAGTCATTTCAGCAGCTGTGACTCAGGCTGGAAGTAGTGAGAGGCAGGACAAGGGTGTGGTGTGGGCAGCCAGGCAGGAAGAAGGGAAATATCAGGACAGAGTCAGGGAAGACGCCAGGAGCCAGACATCCAGTGGAAACTGTAAGGTGAAGACCCTGGATCTTAAGGGGTCCAGTATCAGTGCTCTATCTCCATTGCTGTGGGGTAGTAAAGGCATTCTTCATTGCCCCTGGGTAGGTCCTTTTCCCATCATACCTTGACCCATTGCCCCTTCCACATAATCTGGCATCTGGCCTGGAGTTTGCTTGCACTCTGTGGATGGTAGGCACTTGACTCCCCTGCCAGCCCGTGTGCCTACCCCTCAGGAAGGGCTTTCCCCGCAGACTCCACATTGATTCAGAGTTGCCAGCAAGGAAGCTTGCTGAACAGATGGTGGCAGGAGTCAGCCTCTTTTCACCCCACCAGGTGCTCCATCTCCAGCTGGATAAAACCAGAGGGGCCCCACAGAGGTTCCCTAGGGTGGCCTTGATATTTGCACTCCTTTCCACCAAGAAGATACCTCAGTTAGCCCTTGCCCTGTGGTACAGCTGCTGGGCCCACTGCAGGTGAGCAGTAACCACAGAGGCTACTCAACATTAGAACATGTGCTTCTACATGGAGCACCCAGCTCCTGTGTAGAGAATATGTAGGGGAAGGGAGACAGCACCCATCTGCCTGAGCAAGACCTGAAGGGTCTCAGAGTAGATGGGCCCATAGGTTCAGACACTTGATGTTTATCTAGGCCCTAATATCTAAGACTCTGTTCCCATCTATCATAGGCCCTCTCTTTCCTTGATTAGGTTTTGATCTAGGAGGCAGTGACATGCGGCTGTCCTCTCTGACCTCAGTTTCCTCAAGTATTCAGTCAATTTACCTCTTACTTTCAGATCTCTCCTCCCCACAGGGGTTGGGAGGAATCTAGACCTACCCTAACACTGCTACCCGCCCTGATTTTTCCTGAGATCTCTAAAATCTTCAGCTGCTTTCTTGTCCCCTCTCTGGTACCTCATCTGTGAAATGGAATAACATATGACACCTTCTTACAGAAGAGGAGTGAAAATTGAATACAAATTCTTTTCACTGTACCTGACCCAATGTGAGTATTCAGATAAAAATTATTATTAGTTTGGGGCAAAGTGGCACGTGCCTATAATCCCAGCACTCAGGAGGCTGAAACAAAAGGCTACATAATGAAACATTCCCAGCTACATAGTGAGTTTGAGGCAAGTCTGAGCTACATGAGACCCTGTCTACATAAGCACACAAGCACACACACACGAAATAACTACATTGACAAAGGTAAATATATTATGTATTAGAACATTCTCTCTGAGGGGCTGGAGAGATGGCTCAGTAGTTAAGAGTACTGTTGGGGGAGGGAGGGAGGGAGGGAGGGAGAGAGAGAGAGAGAAATGGCTGTCACCATTTTCCTACATTTGGAAGAATACAGATTTCCCTAACAGCTCACTTCCTGCAGTCCACAATGACCAGGCTGTTGTGGTCACTGTAATAGCAAGGCAGACAGGAATACTACAGTTATCCCATTTGAAAGAGAGCTTCTGAAGACTTTGAGAGAAGAGCAGTTGAAGAACAGTGGCTAACACGCTAATGTGGAGCAGTGGGGTTCCCTGCTGAGACTTAGTACCACAGGGACAGGAGTAAGATCATGCACACTGGCTACTGGCTTTTTGCTCAGAGTTCATCACTTCTCCTTCAGTCACCAGGAGCCCTTTGCTTGCTCAGATGCCTCCCACCAGGCACTGTCCACTGACTCCATAAACTCAGGATGGATAGGCTGGGGAAGGCCTCCCTAGGGGCAGTTCCCCAGCTGGTGGGGCTCCCCTGGAATGCACAGACTAAGGAGAATAGCCAGCTGACGTGGCAGCCCAAGGGCAGAGATTCTCATAAGCAGCAGTGGCTGGGACCACAGGGTAGGCTTGGGTAGCAGCCCAGCTCAAAGCCACAGTACCAGGCACACCCACATGCCACAACCCAGTGGGGGCACAATGGGGAAGATGGGGTTGAGCCTTAGGAAGCCCACCCTAAAAGTAGTCCAGCTACTACCTCCTAGACTCATCCCAGAAAGGTGCAACAACCCCAGTAAGGCCATGGTTCTCAGATCCCATCACCTTTCTACCCTATCCCTGGGTCCCATGCCTGGCCACCACCAGGGGGAGCCCAGCAGCCAGAGACACGGCAGAAGAGGTGGAGGCTGGGCAGTGATGGGGACTGTTTTGTCTCTGTCAAGCAGCCTCCCCAGCTATATGGCTGGGGGAGGTACAGAGACCCTCAGTCACCATCTCTTCTCACTCTCAGAAGCCCCCAATCCGCCTTGGAGCCTGAATACACGGGAACAATGGGAACAAGAGGGAGGAAAGGAGTGGGGGAGGGCCCAGTCAGACAAAGGCTTTCCAAGCCCTGCCCTAGGCCTCTCTTCCTTCCTCCAGGTGCTGTTCTTTGGTGTCTCAAGCCTTCTAAGAGGCTCAGCACAGTCTCACAATGGGGGGAGAGGGGGGATGACAAGGAGGTGGGGTACTGGATGCATCCTGTAACACTTCCACCCAAGCCTGTAGCCTGGCCTTCAGCCAGATGCCCAACAAATAGTCTACCTCAATGGCTCCTCAGACTGTAGGTCTCACCACCTACAAGAGCCTAGAGATGTTGAACAAGTCCTAGGTCATACAAGGAGCCAGATCATTGGTTCACCCCTCTTCCTAGAAGGTTCCCTTAAGTTAAGACCCTTTTAGTTCTTTGAAGTATCTGCAGCCTGAGCCTCAGTGTCCCCATCTGTGAAATGTACCCTTCTTGGGAATGTACCAAGCCCAAGGCCTGCCCTGTAATAGCTTTCTTCATTCGGTCTTCACAATCACTCCAAACTGCCTTAGGCCCAACTCAAGCCAGCAGTTGGACATGCATGCACAAGTCCCAGCACTGGGCACAGAGACAATGACAGCCTGAGTTCACATAGTGAGGAATGTGGGGGTCAGGCCCTTTTGTACCCAGGCTTGGATGGTCACTAAGAGCATGGTCTATGCTTTCTGCACAACTTTCTGACCCAGAGGCTTTAAGATGCTTCTGCTCTGGCTTTCTCAAGCTTCTGCCTGGAGGGTCTCACCTGACAACACAGCAGAATTCCTGGGACCCTCCAGCTGGGAGGAGGACAAGAAGCATGAAGATCTGTCCTCATCAGGTAACACACTGCCACCAGCCCACACAGTACTGGAGTCACAATTAAGCTAGTACTCATGGTAGGAGCCCTGTAGGGACATCCTATTTCTCAGGCCCTCACCCCAAACTCGATGTTGGGGGAGGAACAGGCATAACAGGGGAAGGCTCAATGCTAAGTTGCTGACTATGACATGAGTGCTACTGAGAGGGAACAAAGGCAGAGTGAAACGATGAGAAAAGTCAGAAGTAGCTAGATGCATGTAGGATGAAGTCATGGGCAGCAGGCAGATTTCTGATTGAAACAGCAGAAAGATTCATGCAGCGTTATGGGTCCCACCTTCTGGGGCAAAAAAGGAATTAAGGCTCCCTGAGGCAGGGGACCCCAGGCACATGTAGAACATACATGCACCTGTAACATCTACCCCAGCATCTGCCTGTCATCCTGATACCAAGTCCTACCAGCAGGACACAGATTCCCAAGGGGCTATAGTGGTTGGCCAGGTACATAACTGAAGCCCAGTAAAGGTACCCAGGAGTGGCAGTGTGAACCCTTAGGCTAGACTGAAGGCCCTTCTGTCAACCCCCAGGCAGGGGAAACCCAGTGAGCTAATCCTGGGGCTGCTGCTCCATTTCCAGGCATTCATCTTGGCCTGTGGCTGGCCTTCCGGCTTTGGAGGGCAATAACCACTCGGGAATCTAGGAGCAGCTTTCTGCCTTCCTGCTGGCCCTCCCACTGCTGTCCCCAGCTACCATTTCCTGTGGCCAAAGGAGGGGCTTAGAATCCTTTTCAGAAGCACCACCTTCTGAGATCCTGGACCCAGTACTTGCTAGGGCAGGACAAGGACAGAACTATCTGGATTGGGCCCAAACCAGTGATGGAGGGTAAGTGGCCAGAGGAGCTCACAAGTAAAGTTGGACAGGTGTACACCTTCTTAGAACTTCTGGTTGGCAAAGCTCTGGGTGACCCAGGGCTCACCCTACCTCAGTGCTAGCACCAAGCAGCCCTCTGGCTTCTTCCTCTTTTGGGCTCCTCCTCCCCCAGCTGCTTCCTCCTTTTCCTCTATGTGGACACCACTTCCCTGAGAGGGCCTGCTACACAGGCTTCTTGCCCCCACTCCCTGCCTAGGCACAGTAGGTACTACCATCAATATCCTCTCTGCATACTCAAAGGCATTTTGGGGGTGGGTGGGTAGGTAGTACAGAGATACTTTCTACCCACCAAAACTCTACCTTGAGGTCTTCAATGACTCTACCTTTAGGTCCTCACTCAAACTGGCCTGGCACTCCCTTAGAACCCTGTATGCAAATTCTGAAGGCCAACACTGAGAGGTAGCCCAGCAATGGTTGCTCATTCCTGGAAGACTATCCCTCCCAAACCACCAAGAGTGGCTTCAGTCTCAAGAAGCACCAACAGGGTGAGGGTGGGGTTGGTTTAGTAAGAACAAGAGCTCTAGGCAAGAGAAACAGGGTGTGGTTAGACAGAGGGGGCCCCACCTGTAGCTGAGGCAGGGGCTTCCTGAGAGCATCAGGTACCAGGGGCACATTAAAGGGTCCAATCCTTAGCTTATCCCAGGGCACCTTACAGAACATTCTTAGATATAGTCCATCAGCTGTGGCCTGGCAACAACCTACTGACTCCTTCCTCTCTTCTCAGTGAACTCCCAGGTTGGACCCATGGAGCTGGGAAGGTAACACAGCTGCCAGGCCTGTACCCTACCCCACTGGCCTAGCAGAGAACTGTGGTAAATGGAAGCAGCAGCACTTGGGCTCCAAGCCACACAATCTCATCCTCTGCTGGTGGCTAAGAGTTTCTTGGGTAAACAAAAGCTTCCATCCTTCTCCTGACAAATGAACCAGTGACTTTTAGAAACAATATGAGAGAGAGAGACAGTGAAGGACTAAGACTGAGGACAGGGTATACTAGACCTGTGTGCCTGCCTTGGTCCAAGAGGCCCCACGTACCATCTCCACCCACTACCACCATTACCACAGTGCTACATACCTAGGAACCTCACTGGGACTGCTATCACCTGATAAACAAATAGTTACCCTAATTCTCGGGTCCACTCAGGGTCAACCCTGCAGGTTACACAGATCCAAAGGAGCCCTGTCCATGCCCACTCTGTATGTGTAGGCTAGGCTGTGACTCAGACATTAGTGGATGGTCTGATGTTGCCCCAGGGCCTCTTGTGTGGAAGCCTGTGTCTCAATGGCTGCACTGCTACCTCCAACCACAGCAACAGCGCATTCTCAGCCTTTACCACCTGCTTGGCTTCCAATTCCAGTTCCCCACCACTACCCAAGAGGGATGCTCCTGGTTGATCTGTCCAGATTCACCTGGTCTTCCAGTTCAGGACTATCCCTTAAAAACCTAGTCTCTAGTCAGTCCTGTCCCCACCCAAGGTACTGTGTAACTTCTCATGTTGGCTATACTAACTAGTACTGAGGTGATGGGTAGGGCTGAGCCTAGCAGGGCTGGGCAGGATACAGGGAGAAGGGGTTAGAAATGGCTCAGACCCCCACTCCCTCCCTAAGCGTGGAAGTTCCTCCAGGCCAGCTCAGCAGACAAAGCCTCACCCAGCCTGGGGGAGGGGTGGGAAGAGACTTTGAGGCCCAAACTGGCCCGCCCCCCATTCAAGTGCTAATGAACTCCAGCAGGGGAGAAAGGGCAGGAGGAAAATGAAAGGGGAGGGGGGCTGTCTGTATACCAGCCCACCTGGCTTGCTGAATTGTGCCATACCCCAATGCTAGGTCCCAGAGGTTAGGCCTTAAGTCCCTGGAACAGTGGGTCTATCTACCTCATGTCAATTCTTCACACACCTTGTCCTCCCCATTTGTTTTGAGCCTGAGTGAGCTTCCTGAGGGCAGGGCAGGGGAGCTCCCTAGGGTCCCTCATCTATTTTCATACCTCCAGGCTTTGGCACATTATACCCACAATTTGCTAGTTCCCAGGTTATGTATGACAGGCAGCTCTTGGCAAAGCTTCTTCACCTGAAACAGGTTTCTCAACCAGTGACCCAGGTGGAGCCATGATTCTAACTCACATCTATGTGACAGCCCCTCCTCCCCACCCCGTGGTCACTAGGGTGAGCCTCCAATCGAATGCCAAAAAGCTCTACCAAGGTCTTTGGAATGTAGGCTACATCTCCTGTCTTGATGAATTGGCTTTCTCTGTCCTGATGGCACCGGTCAATGGTGGCTTTAAAAAAAAAATTATTAAAAATCTTTTTAAGGGGCTGGAGAGATGGCTCAGTGGTTAAGAACACTGACTGCTCTTGCAGAGGACCCAGGTTCGATTCCTGGCACCCACATGACAGCTACGAACCATCCTTAACTCCAGTTGCAGGGGAATCCAAAGCCCTCTTCTGACCTATGTGGCATTGGATGACACGGGTGCACTCACATACATGCAGGCAATATACTCTTACATATAAAATAAAAATAATAAAAATTTTTTTTTAATCTTTTGGGGCTGGAGACATGGCTCAGCGGTTAACACTGGTTGTTCTTGGAGAAGACCCAGGTTCGAACCCCAGCACCCACATGGCAGCTAACAACTGTCTGTAACTCCAGTCCCAGGGGATCTGACATTCTCTTCTGACCACCTCAGGCATTGCACAGCATTGTACCGCATGACAGGACATGGGTACGCTTAACACTTAACGGATACACTTATCGACATGCAGGCAATACATGCATATACATAAAATAAAAATAAATTAAAAATTTTTTTTTTAATCTTTTTAAGCATACCTTTAATCCCAGCACTCAGGAGACAGAGGCAAATGGATCTCTGTGAGTTCAAGGCCAACCTGGTCTACAATAGCAAGTTCCAGGCTGGCTGTGGTTACAGGGAGACCCTGTTTCAAAAAGATAAAAATAAAATCTTTTTAAACTTTTGTCTGTGTGGGAGGGTGTGCATGTACCACTGTGCAAATGCAGAGATCAGAGACAGTTTTGGGGAAGTCAGCTCTCTCCTTCCACCATGAGGGATAAAGAGACTGAATCAGGTCATCAGGTTTGGCTGCAAGCACCTTTCTCTACCCACTGAACCATCTCACCAATGGTGATCATTTTTCAAGGCTATCCAGATGACCCCTCCTCCAGGAGGCCTTCCCTTCACAGTTACCATTAGAATCAATCTCCCCACTGCCTAGCCAGCAAGGATCCCAGGCTAGACCAAGCTCAAGTGGCAGCCCCTGGTATATTTTCTCTCTCTCCAGGGACTATGACATGTTCAGGGATGTATCAAGAGTTTCATGGTTTAAGGCCCAGCGTGGTGGCACATGCCTTTAGTCCCAGCACTCAGCACTTGGGAGGCAGATCTCTGTGAGTTCAAGGCCAGCCTGGTCTACATAGTGAGTTCCAGGCCAGCTGGGGCTACAGGGAGATCCTGTCTCAAAGACACCAAAAAAAAAAAAAGCTTCATGGTTTACATAGTCACACTTAATATGCATGCACCTTGGTATGGCAGCTCTGCTAGACACAACAGAGGTCATGCCACACAAACTCCCTCCCTTTTCCTTTGGTAAATCTACTGGAACCCTAGGTTTGAGCAATCTGCACTAACAACCCCAGAGCTTCTGTAGCATTGCTCAAGACTAAGCCCACCCCATGGTTCTCAGGCTGTACTGGAGCCTCTGGGCTGTCAGAGCCAGTAGCCCTGCAGAGTAAAGCCACTCTCCTACATATAGTCCCTATTACGTGCTGTGCCCTGAGACAGGATGGGCAGCAAGAATTCTGTGCCAGAGGAGTTGAGGGCCATCTGAGGCAACACCACAACCTGTGATGGGGGCCAAAAGATACAGCCTAAAAACTTGCCTTTCAGCATCCCTCCCATCTTGTCGTTGGCCCTATGATGAGTCCTTGTCACCTGCTCACAGTATGGTATGCCAAACTGTGGCTCAGTGACCTCTACTTACCCATCCCCCAAACTAAGTTCACCAGACATGTCCTTCATTCAACAGAGATGCACCCAGTAGGCACCAGATGCCATGCTGGGCACACAAAAAAGGGAATACACCCCTGCCTTGCAGCTTCAAGGGCCAATACCATGTTCTAGTGGGAAAAGCAGGAACCTGGGGAGCCTGAGATGCTTCACCAGCCTTGGTGGAGCTAAGGAAGGATTCTAGATCTCTGAATTGAATATTAAAGAACAATCAAGTAGGGACAAAAAGGTGCAAAGTCCCAGGGGCAAGAAAAAAACTGCAGTATCTATACTCTGAACCTTCATGGAGCCTGCAATGGGCACTGTTCTTCCAGGTGTCCAGTTCAGGTTGTCCACCAGAGCCTCAAATTCCATCTAGGCATACCTGGTCAGTTAGGCTGAACTGGGTGGTGTGGGGGTTCCTCTGTAGTGAGACTGGTTTCAGTTTCTCTACTCCCCCACCAAGCTGACAGGGAAAACTATCTTGCTAGTGTGTACCACATCTGCCCTGGTGACAATGACTGTGCCTGCCTGCTGGCAGGACTACAGGGAATGGAAGGAGGTACTGAGCGGGTGGGGCAGCAGGCGTGGTTCTGGCTGGGA
This sequence comes from Nannospalax galili, assembly GCF_000622305.1. NCBI lineage: Eukaryota > Metazoa > Chordata > Mammalia > Rodentia > Spalacidae > Nannospalax > Nannospalax galili. The sequence goes on from NW_008355774.1 coordinate 473,660, forward strand.
GGGAAGATTGGCACTTGCCCAGCTTGAGTCCCGTTGCCTGGACAGAGTCTGCCGCTACTTGGAAATGGCACCCAGAATTCTGAATCTGCTCCAGCTGGGATCCCCCTGCCACCTTATTCCTACATGAAGAAAGGATAACTCAAGTCAGGACCTCTTCCCAGGCAGCCACTGACAGATTGGTCCTGCAGATTGGGTCCTCCATTTCAGACACAGTTAATTTCCCCCTAGCTGCACACCCTCTGCAGGGTCTTCCTTCACCCCGAATCCCTAACAAGAATCTCCATGAGGTTCCTTTTGGGCCCATCCTGGGTACTCTTCTGGCCCAAGCTAGGAATAGATTTCTGAGGAGAAGGCCAGAGAGGCAGGACGCTGAAATAGGCTGTTCCTTTACCAAGTGCTAAGCTAGATCCTAGCCACTGGCTGCTGGCAGCCCAGGATGGGAAGGGGTACCAGGTACCACCTGGCCTGGCCCAAAACCTGAGCTGGGCTCTAAGGGGCAAGCCAGTCCAGTTAGAGTAAGGAACCCTGTGTCACAGCACAGAGCAGCAGAAGTCCTGTGTCTCTCGGCTCTTTGGTCCAGTCCCACACCTCAGCCACCACAATAACTGTAATAAACCCGGGGAGGAGCTGACAAGAGGCTCCAGGATGGGCACTGGAAGGCAGCAGTCCCGGAAGTGCGCTCCCCAGGCCCAGCAGCGGGCATTCCGCCGCCGCGTCGACACCCACTCACTGCTTGCCGCACTCGCAGCAGAGACAGGAAGAGGCAAGCGCCCAACGCAAAGCAGCCCAGGAGGCTGGGCCGCCGCCCCTTCCCGCCCCTTCTCTTCCTCCCCGCGGCAGCAGTAGAACGGATGCCATTTTGAAACCTCCGGGGCTGTGCCCCCAGGCCGGGCCCGCCGGGACAGTCAACAGATGGGCCCATAATGGACATACATGCTGCTTCTCGGCCACAGGCCCAGCATAAAAAGCCTCCCTTTTCAGAGCTGCAGGCCCCAAGGCAGCTTTGGGACTGAGGGACCACACCCCCCACATACTCTCCACCGATTATGCTGTGGCGCTGCTGCCAGGGGCCTCCCTCCCCACAATCCAGAGGACCCCATCTCCCCAAGTCAGGCTTCCAAAGGAATCACTCCGGCTCCCTGTGGGAGAGGACACAGACAACCTCCAGGCCTGCTCTTTGAGAAAGGCTAGCTTGGATGCTCCAGGGCACCCAGGCCTACCTCCAGCTGACCCCCTCCCTCCCCAGCCCCTCTATTCAGCTGGCCCACCACTCCCCCTTGCAGGATTCCTCTGGGATCTAACAGATCCACCCACTCTCCTAGGCCGCATCCCAGGCCTTTCAGCCCAGGGTATGAGAATCCTAGCACCCGGCAGTAGATCTCATTCTGCCCATAGGAGCAGCAATATGTCGGCTGTCTCATCACTTCCACTTCCCTGCCCTCCCCCCCATTCCAGCAGCCACCATCTTCCTTGGCCTTGGAAGTGGCTACAACCCTAACTCCTCCACATTCCCTCCTATTTCCCAGACTCCCCTGTCACTGGGTCAGACAGGCCTTGGAAACTGGGAAACATAGTCCCATTCCCTAATGGAACTTCCCAAGGATGCTGGAGGCCTGGCCCCCTTCCTCAATGTAACTAATGGAGCTTCAATCCAGCCTCTTTGGGGGTCTGCCCAACTCAACCTAGGCCCTCTCCAGCCTCTAGTCACCTTCCTCCCAGCAAGGCCCACCTAGGGCAGGAGGGTACAGAATCAGATGAAGACCAGAATGTGGGAGACTTACGAGGAGGGGCAGAGGATTCGGGGATTGATGCCTGCAGAGAGAGATCTAGTAACCAGGAGCAGAGCTTCTGAAGAGATTCAAGGTAGAGAAGACTGGAGTCAGTTTCCCACTTGATCAGAGTGCACAGGTGGAGGACATAAGATTCCAGAGTAAGGAATAGGGACCAGGAAGGAGTGGGTTGGGGCCTCCTAAGGGCCCCAGGGAATGCTCACTTCCAATAGGAACAGGGAAAATAGGTGGGGGAAATAGGTGAAGCTTGAAGGTGGGGAACCAGTAGGGTTCTGAAGGCTTAAGTAAAGCCTAGGAAAGGGTGGACGTACAGCGCAGAGGCTGAGGTTCTGAGGCTGGATAGTAAGAGGTCTGGTGGCTGGTGTGCGCTTGGACATAGTTGTCTGGGTTTGGGTTTAAGATCTGAAATGAGCTGCAGATCGGAACTAGAGTCTGGACTAGGATCAGAGGTCTACACCAACCCAGAGTTTCCTATTCTTATTGGGGGCCATGGTCAGGCTGGTCCTGAGGGATTGAAGCCCAGTTAGGAGTTGGGTCCAGACCAGGCTAGGGAGTTTGAAGTCCTTGTTTGGGAGGACAAAGTCCTTGTCTGGGAATTATTACTGGGAGTCAGGGGTCTCAGAATGGGGTGCGGCCTCACCTAACAGGAGCAACTTCACCTCGCGCGCCGCCTTCTCGCCGTCCTCCCGCAGGTTCTTGTCGATCATTTTGGAGCGCTCGGCCGCCGCCTTGTCCTCGGCGCTCACGGTGCAGCCCATCCTGCCGTCCGCCGGCCCGGCCTGGCCCCCACACGGCCCACGGCCCGGCTCGGCCCCGCCCGACCCACTCCGCTCCCACCGCCGGCCCTGCGCTGGCAGCTCTTGGATCTGCAGTTCCGAGCGACTGCGGGAGGCGCCTTCCCGGCCGCCGCGCACCAACGGCGGGGCGGGCCAGAGGTGGGGCCGAGGCGAAGGGAGCACGGGACTGGACCGGGGCGGGGTCCGGAGGCGGGGTCCAAGGAAATTTGGGGGTGGTTGATTGGCCAGAGGGCGGAGCAAAGGGAGCGATCAGGCACCGCCCAGGCTCGGAAGCGGGCTGAAGGCGGGGCCAAGCCGAGCGAAGGCTATAGTGGTGAAAGCAGGCTCAGGCTTTGGGCTGGCTGCAGGCAGAGCCGACTGGGCTTGGGCGCTGAGCGCCTGGGGCTCTGCTTCGGGACTGTGGTACTAATTGATCTCTTAGCCCAAGGATGAAGAGTGGATGCCCTCCCCATAAGCCGAATAGAAACCAGCTCTCTGAACTTTATGCGAGTTGGGCAAGTAAGGTGGAGGAGACGTGTGTTCATCACTTGCTAAAGTTAAAGAATCCACAAACTTACTTGGGAATCTCCTGAACTCGGAGTGTGAGAGGGGTGGGAGATGGTGCCTTTGTGAACCTTGGTTTTCTTTAAAACTGCTTTTCCATCTGGGCGTTATGGCACACGCCTTTTTAATCCCAGCACTGGGAGACAGAGGCAGGCGGATCTCTGTGAGTTCAAAGCCAGCCTGGTCTATATAGCGAGTTCCAGGACAGCTGGGGCTACAGGGAGACTATCTCAAAAAGACAAAAAAAAAAAAAATCCCAGCTTTTCCTGGGGCCGGAGAAATAGCTCAGAGTTTAAGAGAGAGCATTTGCGCTCTTGCAAAGGACCCAAGTTAATTTCCCAACATCCACATAGCAGCTAACCACTTTCTGGCCTCCCTGACCACCAGGAACCAGGCACACACATGGTGCACATACATGCAGGCAAAACACCCATAAGGCAAACATGAATTAAACTTTTTTTGTGTGTGTCTTTTTGAGACAGCCCCAACTGTCCTGGAACTCACTATGTAGACAGGCTGGCCTTGAACTCAGAGATCTGCCTTCCTCTGCCTCCAAAGTGCGGGACTACAGGTATGCACCACCACACCCCGTGAATTGAACATTTTTTATGATAGCGTTTTCCCTTTTCTCTAGGTTGCAGCACATCATAAATAATAGCTGAGTGCCGCCTTTACACCTTTGTCTCTGATGGGTTCTTCTCCAGTCATCCAAACTTTATATGTCCTTCCCTGATATGTTGGGAGGCATTCTCCTGCAGGCAGCAATCCTGAGCTTCAGCCTTTGACCACACAAAAAGGACTCTAGCAGGGAGAGGGGAACAGAGGGAAGGAGAAAGTTGCCATTGGACTTCTGGAAACAAAAGTCACCATAATCTTACACTTTGTCCCTTCCATCACATGTCCTCAGTCCCATGTCTCCTCTGGTAGTCTGTCCTCACTAGGTAGTGACTGCATCCCTAACGCTGGGCCAAGGTGGAGTTGAAAGCAGTATTTCCTTTCTTTTTTTTTTTTTTTTTTTTGGTCTTTTTGAGACAGGGTCTCCCTGTAGTCCCAGCTGTCTTGAAACTCACTATGTAGACCAGGCTGACCTTGAATTCACAAAGATCTGCCTGCCTCTGCCTCCTGAGTGCTGGGATTAATGGCGTGGGACTCCAAGCCTGGCTGGCAGCAGTATTTCTAACTCAACCTTTCCAATCTTTATTTGCTCTGCAAGAGGAGCATGTGACCACCAACTTTGGCCATTTGAAATGTCTTCCAAGGATTATCCAGTGAGGTGTCCTGTGTGGCCCCAGTCCAAAGCCAGGCAGGGAATTTGCCAGTAAGGTTTAGCAGCAGCTTGTTAGTACATCTACCCTCTTTACTATCTTGGCAGACAGTCACACCTTGTTCTAGCTCTCAGTCCTCATGTTGTCTGCTCCCTCTAGTGTGCCTGGGTATCCCTATCTGAATGTCTTCCTAGTGGAGGAGTCATTGTCCTGTAATCCTTCAACAGTTTCCCTCAGGGCTTCTCCTGCCTGAAGCCAAAACTCAAGCTGGCTCTGCCCTGAGCATTAAACAAGCAGGATGAAAACACATAATACTACCAATGGAGAGAGATATGCTCTATCCATCCACCTGTAGGCCTAGCCTCCAACATGCCAAGTCCACAAAACACACCATGAACCTGAGTGCACACAGCCACGAGCACACAGTCTGTCCACACACATACAGACAAATCCCTCTCCAAGGAAGCCTCTTCCCCCACTGCCCCACCCTGTGCTTGAGTGCTTTGCTCCTCTGGCCTCCCTAGCTTGCTCCTAGCAACAGCCAACAGCTCTCTCAGTTGCCAGGCAACAAGAGAACCTGTCAGCCCCTTGGAGGCCCTGCTCTAGGGATGTGGGCAGCACACAGACCCCAGGCAATGAAGGTTGGGTAGGAAGACATAGCCTTCTTCAGGTCTGGACAAGGTCCTGTAGCTCTTGCCTGATTCCGATTCCCAACAGCCAGCCACTCCTTTCCAGTCCTGTGTCTCTTCCTAGGGAGTCTGGTAACTCCTGCTTCCTAGGTTTTGGCCTCTCCTTCATTTTTGTGGGACTCCCCAGGGCTGTGGTCAGGCCTTTGATTGCTACTCCAGTTACTTCCCTCCCTTTCCAGAGATTCAGAACTCACATGGTCAATTCATTTGACTTCTTCCTGATTGTCAGCCCCAAGTCTGAAGCCTCTGCCAGATACTTCAGATCCCCTCAAATCCATACTGCCTAGAACTGGGTACATCCCCACCCCACTAGTACCTGTTTCAGGGCTGTCTCTTCATGGTCTCTCTCATTAGCCAGAACTATGAGCCTTCACTCCCACCGACATATGGTCAACCTCTTCCCCACCTTAACTCATTCTGCGAATCTGTCCCTGTTCTCTGTTCCCATTGTCTCCCATTCTAGGGAAATATCCTCCTCCCCAGCTTTTCTGCTGTTTCTCCAATCCATCTCCCACACAGCAGCTAACAAAGTGTTACTGTAAGAAATTATATCTCTCTCTTGTCTACGAACCTCTGGCTCCCCAGTGCACTAAGGATAAAAACTTGAACTCTACAAGAGGTAGCATAGTGGTAATCCAAAAGGATTCTGGGAAACTCTGCAAATTTGCTGGCTGTATCTTCTTTGGATAAGTACCAAAAGCTTCTTATGCCTGGGTTTCCTCACCAGTAAAATGGATCCAACAGCTATACTTACTCAAGACACAGGCTGAGATGAGGAAACAGGGAGGAAACAGGCAAAATGTTTAGAATGTGTGGGGCACATAGAATGCTTCAATGTGGGTGAATGGTAAAAATAGTGATTTTAGGAACTGGAGAGATATCTCAGCAGTTAACACTTGCTGCTATTGCAAAGGACCTGGGTCTGGTTCCAGCACCCAATGGCAGCTCACAACTGTCTGTAACTGCAGTTCCAAGGGATCCAAGTTTTCCTTTGGCCTCTGTGGGCACATGGTATACATACATACATGCAGGCAAAACACTCATACACATAAAATAAAAATAAATTTTGTGAAAAATAGTGATTTCTGTAAGGCCTTATAGACAACCCAAAGGACAACCTCAAACTTTCTATGTAGATCAGATTGGCCTTGAACTTCTAGAATCCTCCTGCCTCCTGTGGGCTGGGATTGTAGGCATGGGCCACCACATCTGGCTCATATTCCAACTATCTTGCTTTGCTCTTCCCATTTCATTCCTCACACCATCACCACACCCCGCCCCCCGCAACCATCTTTCATTCCCTGTGAACTGGGTCTCTCTGACTTCCAATGTCTCTTCCTTAGCTAGATCCCATTGAGGCGAGTCTGATGATGGATCTCTTCCATCCAGGTTCCTATTTCTAAGTCCTTTGCAGGGTGGCAGGTAAATATTTATGAAATTAATTAATAAATGACCCCAAATCTACTCCACCCTACTGGAAGGTCTTCTTATCTCCGAGCAGGGACAAGTGTAAACTACTGTTCACCCTAGGTTGAGTGTGGGAGTCCACACCTGTAATCCCGGTAATCCAGAGGTGGAGGCAAGAATATCAGAAGTTCAAAGTCATCCCCATCTCCATATCATGCTTGAGACCAACCTGGGTTATATAGTGAGACCCTGCTCAGACTCTCCCCCCAAAATAATTAAGAAAAACAAAAGATTTGCCATAAATATAGGTGTAAGAAAGGAGAAACTAATGTTGATTGTGAAGCTCATGAAACCAACCTTCTTGGTGGAAGTGATATATAGAGTGCTTAAGGGAGAGGACAGTGAGGGAGAACATTACAGAAAAAGACACATGATGGCATATATCTGTAATCCCTGCACTCAGGAGGCAGAGGCAAGAGGCTCAGGGGGTCAAGGTCATCCTTAGCTGCCTACCAATTTCAACTAGGCAGTGAGATCTTGTCTCAAAAAGAAAATGGAGGAATGGAGGGAGGGAGGAACACATGTAAAGGTAGAGAGGTAGGGCTGAGGAGGACATGGGGGAAAAAGTTAGAATTAGAGCCGGGCGTGGTGTCACACACCTTTAATCCCAGCACTTGGGAGGCAGAGGCAGGCAGATCTCTGTGAGTTCAAAGCCAGCTTGGTTTACATAGTGAGTTCCAGGACAGCTTCGGCTACAGGGAGACCCTGTCTCAAAAGACCAAAAAAAAAAAAAAATAGGATTAGAGCTAGATAAACCCCTTGTTTTGTTTTTTTAAATATTGTATTTATTATTTTTCTTTTATGTGTATGAGTGTATTGCCTGGATGTATGTGAGTGTGCCCGTGTTGTGCATTGCTTCGGAGGCTTTGGATTCTCCTGGAACTGGAGTTAAGGATGGTTTCTGGCAGCCATGTGGGTGCTGGGAATTGAACCCAGGTCCTCCACAAGAGCAGTCAGTGCTCTTAACCGCTGAGTCATCTCTCCAGCCCCAAACCCCTTGTTTTGTAGCTGAATCAACTGAGGTCCAGTCCAGTCACCCTGAGAGACAGCAAAAGTATCCTGGCTCTTCTGCATTCAGGAATTGAGGGGTGCTACTCCTAGGGTAGCTACTTAGGGTCTCTGAGCATCAGAGGAAACATGATTCTGTGTCTAATAGGTCCAGCATCACCTGGACTTGACGATGAAGGACAGCAAGGCTAAGAGTGGCACCCCAGCTGGAATGCTGAAGGAAACTAATGTCTCACCCCAAGAGCCACAACAGCTTTGTGCCTCACCACTGGCCACAAAGCCTGTCCAGCTTGTCCTGAGTTCCTATGAAGCCGCAGTCCTGGGCAGGGTGAGGAAAGGAGACCCCCTTCAGTGGGCTGTAACACCCCAGCCTACAGGCGCCAGGAAGAGGAAGCTGCTAGTACTTCCTCAAAAAGCTGTTTCAGGGTGGGTGTGTCCACTGCCCTGCCCTGAGTCCAGAATGGTCAGGACCCCCAGGGAAGTCTACAGTCTAAGATCCTGACTACTTTATCTCCATGGCTATTAGGTAGCAGGGAGTCTCCAGCCAAGAATCTGTGACCACCAAATCACTCCCTTAGAGACAGGACCTTGGCAACTTGTGCTTGAGCATCTCAGTAACCAGAGCTTCCTCTCCCCCAACAACCCTGAGCCAGGCTCCACCTCCTGGTCTATCCCCTGAACTTCCCCCTTTTTGCTTCTTGGCTCAGTAGCAACTCTGAGATTGGAGTGGGCTAACCTGCCCTCTTTGCCGGTCCCTGCCAGACTTATCTTCCTAGCCCCCTTTTCTCCCAAAAGGAACAAAACAAGGCTGGGCATTTTGGATCCCAAGTTCTCTTTCTGGTCATCTACTCTTTTCACAGACAATTGACTTTGGCTCAGAGAACTCAAGACCCAGAACTCCTTGCCCAGAAGTTTCTGGATTAGGCAAGATCTGCCACCCCTCCTCCCCTAATCTGGGTGTCTTTGTTTGTTTTTCCATTGCTGTGACAAAATATTCTGACCAAAACCAACTTGGAGAGGAAAGGGTTTATTTTATTTTACATCATCGGGGAGCCCAAGGTAGGAACTCAGGGCAGGAACCTGGAGACAGGAGCTAGAACACAGGCCATGGAGGAATTTTACTTACTGCCTTGCTCCCTGGCCCCTGCTCAGCTTGCTTTCTTATGTAACACTGGCCTACCTGCCCGGGGTGGCACCACCCACAGTGGGCTGGGCCCTCCCACATCAAGATGCCCCACAGACATGTCCCTAGTCCAGTCCCATGGAGGTAATTCCCCAATTGAGGCTCCCTCAACCCAGGTGTACCAAGTTGACACTAAAGCTATCCAGCACACTGGGGGAAGCTTCATCTGTTCATCTGCTCAAGCACTGGAAATCTGTTGAGTGCCAGTGGGCTGAGAAACCTAGGGCAGGGAAGGCAAGTGGACTCATGGACCCTGCCCCCAGGAACACATGCTAAACAAGTAAACAGGGAAATGAACTCCAGTTTCAGAGGAAATCTACCGGGTAACACAAGAGTCACTGGGAGGTATGTGCAGGGAAGACAGTCTGAGGAAGGGAACTCTGAATCGTAGAAAGGAACACTCCTGTGACAAGCAGAGGGGGATGACATACTGTGTAAGAGCAAATACAAAGGCTTTGGGGTAGGATGGAGCTGACTGTTCCTGCACCAAAAGAGAGCCCGGCCTGGCCAGAATAATGAGAGCAAGAGGACAGTAATGTGAGAGGTGTAACTGAGGTGTACACTAAGGAGTAACATCAGCATCTCCAAACCAGTGTCTATCCTTGTAAATCCTCCTGGTCCTGGCATTTGGTGATGCTTCTGATATGACTAGGGAGGAGTGGCCCTGGGACCTGGCAGTAGAGCCAGAGGGCACTCAGGGTTTGGGGGCCAAGGTCAGAACTGAGCCTCCCTTTTCTGAGGGCTTGAAGAGCTCAAGGCCCAATCTTTCATTGTGTCTGCCCAATACACAGCCTCTGAAGGCTACCTCCCCCAGGAAGCCTAGGGTCCTAGTGGTACCTAGGAAATGATAATCAGTTCTATTCCCAGGAACTGTTGGTTTGCTCACATTGTTGCCTGGTCCTCTTTTCCATGCTATCCAAAGGCTGGGGCTGGTAGCCTCTCTGGTGACTCGTTAGTGCTGTCATTAGCACTGCTCCCTGGAATTTAATTTAATGAAGAAACAAAAACAGCTCTAATGAAGGTGATGCAACAGTAGCAAGGTGCATCTTCTCATCTGGTCTTGTGGCCTTTCTGTAGATGGTGATGGGGACTAGAGAAGGGTAAGGGGAGCCTATCCTGGGAAGAAAGCTGGTCACTACATCAAGAAAGCACAGGGCCTGGCTGGAGAGAAAGCTCAATGGTTAAGAGCACTGGCTGCTCTTACAGAGCACCTACATGGTGGCTAACAACCATCTGTAACCCCAGTTCCAGGGGATCCAATGCCCACTTCTGACTTCTGTGGGCAATATACTCATACATATAAAATAAAAAAACAAGTAAAAAAAATTTGGGGGTCTTTTTTGAGACAGGGTCTTGCAGTAGCTTCTACTGGGCAATACACTCATACATATAAAAAATAGTAAGTAAGCGTGGTGTGGTGGCACACGCCTTTAGTCCCTGCATTTGGAAGGCAGAGGCAGGTGGATCTTTGTGAGTTTGAGGCCAGCCTGGTCTACATAGTGAATTCCAGGACAGCTGGGGCTACAGGGAGACCCTGTCTCAAGAAAAAAAAACAAAAAACAAAAAAAAATTAGTAAGTAAAAAAAAATGTTTTGGTCTTTTTTGAGACAGGGTCTCATTGTGGCTTCAACTGGGCTGTAACTCACTCCATAGACCAGGCTGGCCTTGAATTCACAGAGATCCACCTGCTTCTGACTTCCAAGTGCTGGGATCAAAAGTGTATGCTACTGCCAGGTGTGGTGGCACACGCCTTTAATCCCTGCATTTGGAAGGCAGAGGCAGGTGGATCTTTGTGAGTTTGAGGACAGCCTGGTCTACATAGTGAGTTCCAGGACAGCTGGGGCTACAAGGAGACCCTGTCATAAAAAAAGACAAAATAAATAAATGTGTGCTACCACACTCAGTGTAAAATATTTTTTTAAAAAAGCAAGCACAGGGTCATTGCACCGCCCTACAGGAAGCAAATGCTGCAATCACAGTCAATTAGACAGAAATGTGCCTGGTGAAGCTCAGGCTGTTGGAGAACTAGCTTCTGAGAAGCCATCAAGCAGTGCAAAGATCCTAAGGTGAGGGCCAGCAGTGTCACTGTAACAGGCTGAGGTATAGGCTAGTGCCTGAAAGGTGGAGGTCCGCTGTGCCCAGATCATCAAGGCCATGGGGGCCAGGAAGAGTAAAACTGTATGCTAAGCATGATAAGAATCATTTCAGTGGCCTGGCATGGTAGCGCATGCCTTTAGTCCCAGCAGTGGGGAGGCAGAGGCAGGCAGATCTCTGTAAGTTGAGGCCAGCTTGGTCTCTATAGTGAATATAGGCCAGCTGTGGCTATAGGGAAACCCTGTCTCAAAAAGACCAAAAAAGAAAAAAAAAAAAAAAGAATAATTTCAGGGTCTTTTTGCTTAGTTTTAGATTCATTTTATATATATGAATGTTTTGCCTATGTGTCTATAAGTGTACCACATGCATGCCTAGTGCCCACAGAAACCAGAAGAGGGTGTCAGATCCACTGGGACTAGAGTTACAAATGGTTGTGAACTACTATGTGGGTGCTAGGAACTGAACTCAGGTCCTCCACAAGAATACCAAGTGTTCTTAACCACTGAGCCATCTCTCCAGTCCGTATTTTATTATTTGACGACAATTATGCGTATGCATCTGTGTGGGTACAATGCATGTAAATGCAGGTGCCTGCAGAGATCAGAAGGTGCCAGAATACCTGGAGCTGGTGTTACAGACGGTTGTGAGCTGCCCATATGGATGCTAGGAATGGAACTAGGGTTCTCTGCAGGAGCAGCAAGTGCTCTTAACTGCTGAGCCATCTCTCCAGCCTCAAGATCTGATATTTTAAAGTTCCTTCTGGCTACTATGAGGAGTATGGCCTAAAGACAAGAGAGAAGGCTGGGGGGCAGGGAGTGGCTATCATGTGAGGGTGATGGAGTGAAGCCTGTCCTACAGGAAGGTTCTGTGTCTCCTAGGAGAAGGACTCTTAGGTATGTGTATGCAAATACATTAAGGGGCTGTTTTTGTTTCCTCCAGCAGACTGGGCTAGATGGTCCCCTTTTAGCCTTCCCTGAAGGCTTGGCCTTTCCTCCAAATGGAGGTTGCTCAAACATATAAAGAAACCTTTAAGCCATACTAATGGCAAACCTTTAATCCCAGCACTAGGGCGGCAGAGGCAGGTGGTCCTCTGTGAGCTTGAAGCCAGTGTGTACTACATAGCAAGTTTCTAGTCAGACAGGGTTATACAGCAAAATCCTGTTTCAAAAAGCAAAACAAAGGGCTGGAGAGATGGCTCAGCGGTTAAGAACGCTGACTGTTCTTAAAGAAGACCCAGGTTCAAATCCCAGCACCCAAACGGCAGCTAACAACTGTCCATAACTCCAATTCCAGGGCATCCGACAGCCTCTTCTGTCTTCCATGGGGATACAGGTGCACTTACCTACATGCAGGCAATACATGTATACACATAAAATAAAAATAATAAAACATAAACAAAAAACCCCAAAACAACCAGCAATAACAAAAAAATCCAAACCAAAATACTTAAAAAATATTATTATTGGGGCTGGAGAGATGGCTCAGTGGTTGAGAGCACTGACTGCTCTTGCAGAGGACCTGGGTTCGATTCCCAGCACCCACATGACGGCTACGAACCATCCTTGACTCCAGTTCCAGGGGAATCCAACAGCCTCTTCTGACCTCCGTGGCATTGCAGGACACAGGTGCACTCATACATGCTGGCAACACACTCCTACACATAAAATAAAAATAATAAAATATAAGCTGGGCGTGGTGGCGCATGCCTATAGTCCCAGCACTTGGGAGGCAGAGGCAGGCGGATCTCTGTGAGTTCAAGGCCAGCCTGGTCTACATAGTGAGTTCTGGGACAGCTCGCGCTACAGGGAGACACTGTCTCAAAAAGACCAACAAAACAAAACTAATTTTTAATATTATTATTGGGGGAAGGGTGTGCAGGGCAAAGGACACCTGGAAAAAAATGGGTAACTGTGGAGTCGGTTCTGTCCTTCCATCTTTAGATGGGTTCTATCAGGCTTGCATAGAACAATCTTTATCGGCTGGGCCATCTCGCTAGCTCAAGAACCTTTTAAACGAGTTCCCAACGTCCCCAAAACTGTTTCTTCATTTTTCCGTACCTCTCCACCTCCTCTGGGGTGCCTCTTCCACCTCTCCACGTCTACGAAGCCTTCCTGACCCAGGGTCTTGGCCAGGGCTGATAAACCAGAGTTCACAGACTGAATTTCACAAGGTAAAAGGCTGGGAGGATGATTGGACGTGGCTGCGCAGGGAGAACCCTCATGGGTACCGGTGCATCATAGGCCCCTAATATCCCTCAGCTGTCGACATCTCCTCTTTAACCTTTTTTTTTTCCTCTCCCTTTGGTCTTTTTTTTTTTTTGAAGCAGGGTCTCCCTGTAGCCCCAGCTGGCCTGGAACTCGCTATGTAGGCCTTGAACTCACAGAGATCCGCCTGCCTCTGGGATTAAAGGCGTGCGCCACCACGTCCAGCTTCTTTAACCTCTTCTAAATTCTCTCGTGGCTGCCACGCCCACTGCACCCTCCGCCCCCAAAAGGAGCTTCGGCCGAACTGACGGCGGAAATGGCCTGCGGGAGAGTTGCCCCGCCTCTTCCGGGACCTCTAGTCCCGAAAGCGTGTTTTCTGTGGCCACCGCAGGCCCCGCACTGTTCCGCGGAGGATGGCGCCCCCTGGTGGGCTCGGAGCTCAGCGCGGGAGCCGAAGCTTGCCCAGACCTCCACCTTCAGGCGGTTGATCTTTGGTCGGCCACCTCTTGGAACTGCTACCACCTTGCCAGCCCTCCTCCCGCGTCCTCTTCCTCCTCCTCCTCCCTCTCCTCCTCCTCCCCCTACACCCTCTCCTCCACTTCATGTGTATGAGTATTTTGCCTGTATGCATGTAAGTGCACCTGTGTCATGCAGTGCCCATGGAAGTCAGAAGAGGATGATGGAGCCCCTGGAACTGGAGTTACAGCCAGTTGTTAGCTGCCATGTGGGTGCTAACATGTCCTCTGCAAGAGATTCCAGTGCTCCTAAACACTTAACCAACTCTCCAGCCCCATGGCCAGTCTTCTTGCCTCCTTCTGCCTCTGCTCTAGCCTAGGCATCCTCTAATGTGTCATTCAGTGTCCTAGTAGGACAGAGCAGCAGCTGTTTAGTTTGTTCCTCGACCCCTATGGCACCCCATTGCTCTTTCCCAGTACCAGAATCCATCCATCCAGATCCTCAGAATGTCTCCAGTGACAACTATCTTTCCTCTTCCTCCTGGTGTTTCACAGCCTCTATTCAGGACTCTCCCTCTCTGCTTTCACTTGACAGCTGAAATTAGAAGGTGATTTGTGTGGTTCCTCACTGGACACTTCACCTACCTCCTGAAGGCTGAGGCTCAGTGCGAGACACTGTGCCAAGCCCAGGGTCAGTGTGCTGTGGGAGTTTGAATGCACTGCCATAGGCAGGACAAGGAGAGGAGCTGAGTAACACTTGGAAGGGCTCTGAGAAGGCTCGGTGGAGGGAGTGGAACTGAGGAAACTAGTCCAACGGCATAGTGCCTGCCTGGTGTGTACAAAGCTGAGTTCCATCCCCAGCAGATGGGAGAGGAGAGCTGGATATGTGGGGGTAATATAACTCAGTTGCTTAGTTGGTAGGGTGCTTGTCAAGCATACTTGAAATTCTAGGTTTGGTTCCTACTACCACATAAACTGAGCATGGCAGCATGTGTGTAATCACAGCACCTAGCAGATGGAGGCAAGAAGAAGAGTCTGCTCTAGGGGCCCCTCCAATGTCAGGCAGCAAGTAGGCCCAACATGGATCCCTGCGGCAGGCACCTGCTCACAAGTGGAGGTCCAAGCCCTCTGGGATCACCTCTGCCTTTCTGCCCTTCCCTTTCTGCCTGCTTCTTTCCCGAATGCTATCGTTTGGGTAACTGCACAGCCCAGACTCTGAGTGTTGACCATCAGAGGGCATCAGAGGCCACCTGCTGCAAATCTGAGTGTAAGGCTCAGGCTGAATGGGGTGACTGTGCTTGGTCTTGCAGGTTTAGGGCCTTGGGGTTTTTTTGTTTGTTTTTTGGAAGTTTCTGTTTCGTTTAGGAGAGGGGACAGAACCTCTCTACATATTTCTCCTTGCAACTGCCTCACCTGGCCCTTGTGTTTTTTTTTTTTTTTTTTTTTTTTTTTTTTTCCTTTAGTTAGCCTTTTGCAAATCTTAATGACTTTGCTTTAGAAACAAATCTTTA
>NW_008355774.1:488739-537156 GCF_000622305.1 Nannospalax galili
TTCTATTTAAATTCTTTTTTTTTTTTTTTTTTTTTTTTTTTTGTGTGTGTGTGTGTGTGTGTGTGTGTGTGCCACATGTGTGCTGTGTGTGCAGATACCCCCAGAGGTCAGAAGAAGGTGTCAGATGCCCTAGAGCTGGAGTTACAGGTGGTTGTGAGTCACCAAACCGTAGGTGCTGGGCTCCCAACTCAGGTCTTCTGGAAAAGCAGCAAATGTTCTTAGTCATGGACCCATTTCTCCAGCTGCCTGAAAGCAGTTTTGTTCTTTCAGATTTCCTTCCGGGCTGCTCTTTCTGAGTTAGTCGCTCTCACTCATGTATCATGGCTACAAGTTGTTTGAAAGTAATTTGCTGCCTGACTTTACACTGGGGTCAAGGCAGACATCTGAATGTGTCCCCCTAGGATCTCTCCACATGTTCCTTACTGTACTGGGCTTCATCTGGGACTCAATGTGTCCCAGCCACCATACTTGGTCAGGAGGTCACCAGTCACATTGCACATTCTGTGATTTCCAGGCCTCCTCTACTAGTGTCTTCTAGCTCAGTTTCTCTCACATCCTGGTCCCAGAACTCCAGCTTCAGCCCACAATCCAGTCATACCTTTCCATTTCCATTCTCTTTCCAGCAATAACATTTTTCCAAGTCTGCCTTCTTTCTTTTCTTTATTTACAACTTGCTGTGCATCCAACGATGACCTTGAACTCCTAATCCTTCTGCCTCTACCTTCCAGGTGCTGGGATTATAGGTGTGGGCCACCACCTATATACTTGGCTCAAACCCATGGCTTTATGGACAGCTCACTTTGCCTGCCAGATCAAAGTTCCAGCACTGGCTGTTTGAACTTGTGTACTACTGGCATCTCCACTTCAGTGAGCAGTCAGTGTTCTCAAGTTTTCAGGGTACACAGATCTCCATCCTACCTGCTCCTCCCGACTTCCTGAAGTAGCAGTTCCATCCCTAAATAGCCTTGAAGTCACCCTGACTCATCTATGCCTATCCCCATATCCAGGCTATTGGGGAATTCTGCCACTTTGGCTTTCAGGACAAATTCCACACTTTGTACTCCCTTTGCTACCACTTGGGCTAAGCCACCTAACATGACTATTGTGAATGGCTACAGTAGTTGATGTGTCACTGTCAACCTCCTCCACCCACCTGCCTGCCCTGCCCACTCCAGAGTCTAGTCTCAATTCAGCAGCTAAAAAAATCTAAATAAAACTTTCAGTTTGCTGGGTGTGGTGACCCATGCCTTTAATTCCAGGACTTGGGAGGCAAAAGCAGATGGATCTCTGTGAATTGGAGGCCTGGAATATATAGCAAGTTCCAGGTCAGCCAGAGCTACCTAGTGAGACCCTAAGAACAAACAAATAAACAAACAAACAAAATAACCCAACCCTCCTCCCCCATACAAAGACAAAAACCCCTTAGAATATTACCACTGAATCAGATCCTATTTCCCTCTCATTACAGGACCTGAAATAACTCTCACCTGGCAAAAAAATCTAGTTCCAGTCAGGTGTGGTGGCTCATGCCTTTAGTCTCAGCACTCGGGAGACAGAGGCACTCGGAGCTCTGTGAGAGCAAGGCCAGGCTAGTCTACATAGAGAATGCTGGGCCATCTGGGACTACAGTGAAACCTGTCTCAAAAAGACCAAAAAGAAAATCTAAAGTTCCTATGGTGGCTGCAGGAACCCAGAATCTTTCTCCTTCATCAATGCCCATTCTTTTTTGCCTCACCCATACCCAGCCTCAGTGACCTCCTGGTTGTCCCCCTTATGTCTCAAATGAACATCATTCTACCCCAGGTCTTGCATTGGCAGGATAACCCCCCGAACGCCCCTTGCATGCTGCCTTGACATTTCCACATGATTTCTTCTCTCTCCAAATTACTGAAGGAAAGTCCATTTTCAGTGAGGCCCACTCTGGCTCACCTCACGACCTCCTTTCCCCATCACCTTCCTTTGATGCTTTTACTCTCCACAGTATTAACCATCTTCTAACAAGTGATATAACTTAGTGGTTCTGTTTAATGCTTTTTTTTTCCTAAGGGAGCCTTCCATTTGTTCACTATTTTACAGGTGTTGGGAGAGTGTTTGGCACATAAAAAGTCTTAATAAATACTTGGAATGGCTGAGGTATAGCTTAGTAGTAGAGTGTGTGCCCAAGATGTGTGAGGCCCTGGGTTTGATCCCCAGCACTCTCCCCCATAAATGGGACTGGTGGTGTAGCCATATGGTAGATCACTTGCCTAGCATACATGAATCTCTGGGTTCAATCTCTCACACCACAATAACAAACAAAATACTTGAAGAATGAATGGGTGTATCCTTTTTCAGTTGACAGGAGAGTGTGTACACATAGGTGAGGAAGTGTGGGCAAGAGCAGCTGCCGGGCAGGGGGAGGTCAATATACATTTGCCCTTTTTCAAGTTCATATTATCTTTTTGGTCTAACTATGTAGCCCAAGCTCACCTCAAACTTGTAATCGTCCTACCCTAGTTTTCAGAGTGCTAAGTGTATTATCTTATTTTTCTCTAGCAAGTAGCTATTAGAAAAACAATGAAAATCAAAGGTGGGTAAACCCACCTCTCAGGAGGAAACGCAGGAAGCAAGAGAATTGGAAATCTGAAGCCAGCTTGGGCTACAGAGTGAGAGTCTATCTGCCACCCCTCACCAGAAAGAAAGAAAGAAAGAAAGAAAGAAAGAAAGAAAGAAAGAAAGAACGAAAGTAAGAAAGAAAGACAGAAAGATAGCAACAAAGAAAGAAAGAAAGAAAGAAAGAAAGAAAGAAAGGAAAGAAGGGAGGGAGAGAGGGAGGGAAGGAAGAAAGGGAAGGGAAGGAAGGAAGGAAGGAAGGAAGGAAGGAAGGAAGGAAGGAGGAGGGAAGAAGAACCGTCCCCCTCGCCCCCATGGCTCCGGAGTCCAGTGCAATGCCTACATCACCTGTCTGCTTCCTGCTGGAGCCTACTACCCTTGGTCAGGCTGAATAGGCAGAAAGAAAGGCTCTGAGGTGAGGGTTCTCCCTGCCACTCTGGCTATGTAGGGGAGCTACTGTTAGCATATCTGCACTGAGAGGCCTGCAACCTTGGGTGGTGTCCTGTTGCTGCTCTGCCCTGCATCCTTCTTTGGATGGAGAATGTAAAAAAATCTCCAGGGTTTGCCCACAGGATAGACTCTGCTGATGTTTATCCCTCACTCCCCATGAGCCAAGCATTCCAGGTAAGACTGTGGCCCTATCTGAGGGTGAAGAGACCAGTGATTCTCAAAGGACAACTCACGACAGGGTGCCCTGGGTTGCATCTACCTCTAGGACAGTGCCCAGATGTTTCCTGGAGCCACGGGACTTCTAGTTGAAGTCAGGTCCCTGGGGCTGATGGGAATGGGATTCAGGAAGCCCCCCTCTGCCCAGCTGGCACTACTGTGGGCCAAGCAGCCACCAGCTTGAAGAAGTTCTTTCTTCAGGGGTTTCCTGAGCTGGCAGTTGCCTTTTGAGTTCAAACTGGATTTTTCTTGCTGTCCTTTCGCTGGTGGCCTAGCCTGTGCAGGGTCTTTTCTAATGAGGGTTTGGTGCCAAGGCCTGGGCAGTCCATCCTGCTGAGCTGTGACCGGTTCAGGCCTGCACACTGCAGTGGGCAGCTTCCCAGTCCCACTTGGGCAAGGACACCTGTGGCTGCTCTGCCTCCTTGAAGTCCAAGCCCTGCTTTGGGTTTCATCCTCTACCAGCCACTCAGAAACCCCCACCCTGGGACTCACAAACCCACCTTATTTATAGAGGGGTTTATGATCAATAAAAAGATCAGCCTAACAGGGCACAGGATATCTGGAATTTTGTCTACAAAAATTGACAGAGGGTTGATATGCAGCCTGAGAGCCAGTGGATTGCAAGGGCCTCTTCCTGGGCTTCTTCAGGACTCAGCTGCCCCTAACTTAGACCCTCTCTGAGGCTGCTGGGGATGCACCTCACGTTGCCTCCTTCCTCAGGCTTCTCTCTCTGTCCCACTTCCTGGGGCCTCATTAATTCCTCCCCACCTCACGCCGTGAGAAAGCAGGTCTGTGCTGAGCTTGGCCCAGGCCCAGAGCTGGGTCTGAGCTTGCCACTGGTTAGTCTAGGAGGCAGGAGGTGGGATGGGGGTGGGGGTCTTACTCTGTCTCCACTCTCACGCAGGAAAACAGACAAGAAAACCCCCAGAGCCATCCACAACTGACCCCTACCCCACTTTCCAGAAATCCAAGGACCACAGAGAGCAAAAATATAAAATAACAACTGGTCTTATGTATAATATTTATAAAAGGGGGCTGCCAGCCTCCCCACCCCTGTCCCAGTCTGGCCCCTGGGGTCTTTGGCTCCCAGGGGCAGGACACCCTGGGCCCAGCTGCTCTTCTCCCAGTAGTGGAATGGATGTAAGTTATGGCCCAGGCTTGGGGTGGGGGAGTCCCAGCCTCCCCAGGACTGGTGAAGGGCCACAGCAGGAGTCCATGGGGTGCACACCAGCCCCATCCTTAGCAGAACCTGCTAGACCCAGATGTGGGGTAGGATAGGGTCTCCTCCTGTGAAGGAGATGGAAGAGAACAAAAGTGTATCCAAGGATTTGGGCCCACGTGTCTGAAAAGAGCCAATGGGGTAAAGGGGGAGCAGGGAATCATTGAGCTGGGGGAGATGAGCCCTCTGGGCATAGACTGTGGCCTCCCAGCAGGACTGGGGATGCCTTCAGGTCTGGGTTCCAGCTCTGTGTGCCCCCTTACAGCCTGTGTGACCTCAGGAGATGGCTGCTGGGCCTCAGTATACACAGCTGTGTGAGGGGGATGGAGGGTATCGGTGGGATCTGAAGCAACAACCCCACCCTGTTCCTAGCTCAGGAAGCCCCTGCAGCTCTGGAGCCCAGCAGGGGGTGGTCCAAGGGCCTTGGTCCTGGCTCATTAACAAAAACCTTCCAACGGAGAGGATATGGGTGGAGCAAATGCCATAGTGTTTACAGTGTCTTTCTTCCCTATCTTTCTCCCCCTAATAGGCCCCTGACTGGGAGCAGGGGCTGGAGAGCCAGGGCAGGGGTACTAGGATGAGTAGACAGAATAGAACAGGGATCATCCTAATGGTTTCCTCCATGCTGGCTGGTCCCAGAGACCCAGTCAATGATGATGAAACTCAAACTCATGATCATCAGCAAGAAGCCAAGGGCAGCAAAACAAAGGGCCTGTTGGGGTCAGAAATGAGGGTCAGGTTTGAGGTCTGGGCAGTATCCCTATTATCTCTGCTCCAGCCCATCAGCTTCCAGGTCCCTCTCACCAGGATTTTAGGGGTAGATCTTGTAGGCTCCTTCTCAGTGGGCATGATTCGGAAGTAGAAGATGGCAGGGAAGATGAAGATGAGGCATGGAGCAGATGTGGCACCTGTGAAGAACAGAACATATCAAATGCTGGCTCATGGTTACCTACTGGCCGAAGTTTGCAGCTGGACCTCTCTCATCCCCAGTGAGAGCGTTCCTTGGTGGCGAAGTTTCACCATACTTGATAGCTCTGACTGTTCTGGGGAGCCCACCAGCCTTTTCACCTTGTTCTCTATTCACCGGGTTAGAAGATTGGTGATGTTGGTGGGTCAGAAGAAGGTAAGTGAATGAAATGAGCGATAAGGAAAGGCAAGTTATGACAGAGAAATGAAGCCTTAAGAATACTGAGTTCCTCAAAATACCTTGCTATAATTTAGATCTTGAATGTTCCTAAAAGGCCCAAGTGTTAGGAATCTCTAGGGAGGCCAAATATTGGAGGGTCCTGGGGCTCCCAAGGTGGTGCTGTTGGGAAGTGGTGGAATTTTTAGGAGGTAGAGCCTCGTGGAAAGTCTTTAGTGGTTGGTGTACCCCTGAAGAGATGGTGGGATCTTGGTCTCTTCCTCTTTTCCTTTAAGTTCCTGGCCATGAAGTAAGCAGTTTTGTTCTGCCACACAGTCTTGTCATAATGTGCTAGCTCTTGGGGCTAGAGAGATGGCGCAGGAGTTAAGAGCACTGGCTGCTCTTGAAGAAGACCCAGGTTCAAATCTCAGCACCCACATGGTGTCTAAGAATTTCCTGTAACTCCAGTTCCAGGGGATCTGATGCCCTCTTATGTCTTCTGTGGGCACTGCATGTATGCTTACATACATGTAGGCATAACGCTCATACACATAAAACAAAATAAATGAAAAAAATGGCTATCTCACTACATTCCCCAAATATACCAATCAGTCATGGACAGGAACCTACAAAAGTGTGAGTCAAAATAAGCCTGTTTGTTTGTAGACAGGGTTTCATATATCCCAGGATAGCCTCAAATTATATAGCCAAAGATGGACTTGGAAGTCCTGATCTTGCTTCTACTCTTCCTCCAATGCTGGGATTACAGACATGTGCCACAACACCTTGTTTATGTGGTGCTGAGGCTCTAACCCAGGGTTTAGTGCATGCTAGGTAAACACTCAACTAACTAAGCTACATTCCCCAGTCCCTAAGCCTTTTTTTCCTCTCTCTTTCTTTTTAAATTTTCTACATTTGTCTCTCTCTCTCTCTCTCTCTCTCTCTCTCTCTCTCTCTCTTTTTTGCACTCTCTAAGCCTTTTTTTCCTCTCTCTTTCTTTTTAAATTTTCTACATTTGTGTCTCTCTCTCTCTCTCTCTCTCTCTCTCTCTCTCTCTCTGTGTAGACATGCATATGCCACAGGAGGCATATGGGGGTCAGAGGACAACCTGTAGGATTGGTTCTCGCCTTTTACCATGTGGGTTCTGGGGATTGAGCTCAGATCATCAGGCTTGGCTGCAGGTGCCCTTACTCACTGAGCCATCTCAGTCCTGCCTTTTCTCTTCATAAGTTAATTATCTCAGGTATTTTGTTGCAGTGACAAAAGAGCCGACTAACAGTTATTATTGAAGAGTTTTCTGTCAACTGAACCAATGCATTTCTGTCTACTTCATTTTTGAGTCAGATTTTGAACATATGGAAGCAAGAGTCTTTTCAAGAATCTTTTCAGATATTCATGATTCTCAGCACCCAGATCTGTGTGTCAGGTCCTGAAGAGTAGGGCCAAAGAGTCAATCAGTCCCTTGAGTTAGGTCACCCCAAAGATGTTTTGAAATTGTATCATTTTCTAGCTAAGAACCCCAGCTAAGATGGGGCAGTAGACAGCGTCAAACCTGGAATCTGATAATCTTTGGCTGAATCAACTCTCCACTCACCAACTGTGGCTCTGCTGCTACTTTAATCACTTTGGACTTCAGTCTCCCCATTTGTAAAACAGAGATAAGACACAATGAGGTCTTCTGTTGTCATTATACAGAGTCTTGCTATGCTGCCCAGGCTGGTCTTGAACTCATGGGCTCCGGATCCTCCTGCTTCATCCTCTCAAGCTGGGACAGGCACTTATGCCCAACCCAGTGAGATCCTTTGTGGATTCCTTGGCCCATGGGGTTTACCCTATCCTTTAGCAAAGGGAACTAACTGAGTGTTTCTGAACCTTCAAGATAGACTGCAATACCTTCAAGGACAAGGGCTCAGACAGGAGACCAAACCATGTACATGGGGGCAACCATTACTTAAATGTAGGGTGTAAACTCAAGAATCTGCCAGCATGAAATTCTCTGGCACACTATCCCACTTGTATAACAGAGCCAGACTCTCACCGATGATGCCAAAGATGCCCAAGATGTTGGGGGCAAAGATAACCAGTAGGTTGATACAAGTGAGCAGGCCAGTAGCAATGAGCACATGCCGTAGCCAGCTGAACTCCTGGTTCTGAAACAGCATCTGTTGGATGGCACGTCGTACCTAGGGCACATATGTGGGATGAGCCATAAGTCTGGTGGCCCCATCAGCCCCTCCCTTCCATTGGTCCAGCCACCTGCCCACTGCTCACCGGAAACAGAACAATTGGCACTGTGAGTGTGACTGCTATCAGCACGGCCACGCGCACACACAAGATCAGCACATCAAATGGGTCCACCTTGCTGTAGGTGTGCAGCAGCTCTGACTCCACCCCGTCTGTGGCGGGCAGGGAGGATGGTCAGCAGGCCAGGGGGCGTTGGGCTCTGAGTTGCCCGGTGGACCCTGACACTGTGGGGAGTGGCACTCAGACTCACCTCCACAGCTGCAGGACACAGTCAGGCATCACACATCTAGTGAGTGCCTATAGTATTCAGGGCACCATGGCCACTGACCAGCCCTTGCCTCCCAGCCTGGCCTCTGTCCCTGCCCCCACTGATCCAGCCATACCATAGAAGGTGAGGTAGCCGAAGAGGGCAGCCAAGAAGTACATGACATACATGACAGCAATGGACAGGTTGGAGATGTGCTGCATCTTCCTCTTGGAGGGGCTGTGAGGCAGTGAGACAGGAGACTTGGTTAGCAAGCTAGGCCACACAGCGAGATCTGCATGTGCAGACCTGAGGGTTTCTCTGGCACCCCATCCCTTTATTCAGCAATAAGAATCTCCTTCTTGCTCTTAATTCCTACTGTTGGCAGCCATGGAAATCTTTGATCGGGTGACTTGGGTCTTATCCCCTCCCCTTCTAGACACATAACCAAAGCCACATCCATTTTCCCCAAACTAACTCAAGGAAGCCCCCCGTCCCTCTCCCAGCTACAGACACCTACTCCTTGAGCTCTGTATAGATGGGCAGCACTTCAGGGTGACAGACGAAGGCGAAGGCCATGATGGGGATGGTGTATGCTGTCTGGGGACACAAAGGACTATGTCAAGACAGCCCTCCCCACAAGAACCCCCTTCCCTGACCTGGCCTGGCCTGTTGGAACCTGTGAGTTGAGTGTGAAGTAGCTCGGGGTGCAGAGGGCAGCAGTCTCGGGTTCTCCTTGCAGCTGTGCCTTCTCCTCCACCACCAGCATGTGGCTGAAGTTGCCTGTGGCATTGACCAAACTGTGTGGCAGTGGGCAGGAAACTTGGAATTTCTTGTAGATCACCTGGGGTAGGGGAGGATGAGAGTATAAGAGAGAGGAGAGGCAGCCTGCAAAGTCATAGGGGAACCATATTTAAGATTAGAAGAGTTGCCTTCACAGAGACCCCACCCCCTCCCTCTGGCAGGGGATTCCCTTGGGCCACTTCTTTCCTGACCAACATGGAGGGGGACTCACTGCAATCAAGAAGAACACCATGCAGCTGAGAGAGAAGCCACTGGAGTAGCCCAAATAGCCTGCAAAGCAAAGGTCTGTGAGACTCAGGCCTCTTGTGTGTCTCTCAACATCCCCTCCACAGCCAGAACCTGTCACACTCACCAAGCTGCCGCATTAGCGCCAGAGGTAGAATGATGCTGACAGATACCAGGATCACCAGGTAGTTGCCATTCATGTACCAGACTCTTCAGGAATGAAAATGGAAAAACAGGGTCAGAACACTCTCAGCCTGAGGTAGGGCCGCTTGCTTCTCCCAGTTGGAGATATCAGTGATGCCACATAGTGCTGAGTCTCCCTGAGTCCATCTGAATAATGGGCACACTATCACACTCCAGAGAGATAGAAAGTTCTGAGCTGGCCTGGTGAACAGGTCATGCTGGTTCTCCTTATAACTGCAGTCACTGCTGGTGTTTTCTCAGCACACACAGCCTCCTGAAGGCAGTGGGTAGGATGAAAGGACCATCAGGGAGGGTCTGTGTTTTTCATGAGGGTCTCAGGGACTTGTCAATAACTTATGCCCTTTGTGATCTCTCTTGGCACCTTCATCTTGCATCATCCTGCTCTTCCTCACTCTTGGAAATGGACACAGGGCATAGATAGGGGAGAAGGAACAGGACCATTCTTCTTGGGAAAATTAAAGGCCAACTCCTTGTGAAAGGTGCTTGGGGCCCTGGGAGTAGAATCCCAACTCTTTCCTAGCTCTCGGCATTGCTCTTAGTCACACAGACCCTTTGCTTGCCTGCACTGGGTGGTCAAGAACAGGGACTGGCCATCTCTTCTCTTCCCCTCAAACACAAAAACAAGACTGGTGCTCAGCCAATGCTGGCTAATGTAATAGGCATTCCTCCACAGGCATGCCTAGGGCTTAATCTCTTGATGGGGGAGGCTGACCCCATGGTCAAGAATAGCAGGTGCTTAGAGTTAAGCCTGAGGCTGCTCACAGGCGGGGTCCTGGGTCATGTGGGGCCCAGCTTTCTCTTTTTACCTTGCCTCCACCTCTAAAAGTAGTGTTTCCCTGCTCCATACACAAATGGGAAATGAATGTTGCTCTACCTGAAGTTCTCTGCCCTCTACAAGCCACACTTCTTGCTTTGTCTACTAGACCAGCTGGGTCCCCAGTGCCTCCCATTTTTATCCCCCAGGCTCACGGGGTTGGCTTCTCCAGATTCAAGAAGGTCTGTATGACAAGAGGCAACTCAGACTTGATGATGTACAGGTAGCTGGACATAGCTGGAGGAGAAGGGGATGAACCCTTTGGTCAGCTGAACCAGCCAGTCGTCAGACCTGCCCACCTGTACACTGCTGCCCCACCCACCAGCCTCACCTCCAATGTTCTGTAGTGTGATGGCCAGAGCTGCTGCCAGCTTCCCTGGGGTCCCGAAGGCACGATAGCCCAGTTGCTCATAGGCACGGATACCTTTAGAAACAAGAGGTCGGGATAGTCAGAGGAACTTGCCCCAGTTCCCCTCAGCCCTACCTCTCTGCAAGTCTGCAAGAGACTCACCCACAATTCCTGAGGATTTGAGGAGCAGGTGGATGGAGTAACTAGACAGCAGGGCAACAGCTGTCAGCAGGAACCTGGAGAAGATGGAAGAAAAGAGGCCACTGGGGGTTCTCCTGATTGGCAGGGGCGAAGGACTCAAGGAGAATGGGTGGAAGGAGTCTGTGCCTCAGCTGTCTGGACATCCCCCAAAAGGAGAGGGTGCAAGTTAGCAGACCCCAGAGGTATGACCATAGGTTTTTTTTTTTTTTTTTTTTTTTTTAAGCAGGGTCTCCCTCTAGCCCCAGCTGTCCTGGAACTCACTATGTAGACCAGGCTGGCCTTGAACTCACAGATATACACCTGCCTCTGCCTCCCAAGTGCTGGGACTACAGGGGTGTGCCACCACGCCTGGCAAACATCAGTCTTTTTGACCCAGGGCACAGCATGACCGAGATGGGAGACCTCTGGGTCAAGAGTGCCCTGTGCCTGTCCTCTGAGCACCTCTTTTCCTTGAGCCCCTGGGACAAACATGTTTTCCATTCAGGCTGCAGGGCAGAGTCCTCAAGTCAATAACACGTGTGCCCACACAAGGCCTGGTCACAGAGGTTCAATCATCATATATAAATGTGATAGAACACACTTGGGCCTGTAAGGCTAGCTTTGTGGGTTTGCTGAGCAGTGAGGTATATTTGTCTGGCTGTGAATGTTTTTGCAGCCATGGGCTGGGTTCCACCCACTGGATAGCAGACTGGAAGGTCCTGAGAGGTAATGGCTGGTAGCTGTTAAGGGTTGTTTGCTGAGGCACTCACAGGAAAAGGATGATGCCGGTATTGGCCATGGCGTAGGCGAGTCCCAGGATGCCACTGCCCATGATGGCATTGCTAAGGTTGAATACTGACATCCCAAATGATGTCTTCCCCTCGAACTGCAGATACCAGAGTGGGGTGGGGCAACATGGAGAGTCAAAAAAAAAAAACAAAAAAAAAAAACGTGATGTTGTAGCATTCTCCCTCACTGTCCCTCAGTCTCCCATTGTTGCCCCAGAGCACCTCATTACTGTGTCCAAACTCCCCCACAGTCCCCCAAGTCCCTCAGGTTGCCCAGCTCACATCTGTGAAGTGTGGCTCCTTGCTGGGGCTTTTCTGTAGGAAGCCCTTGCCTTCCATACAGTGTTGGGGGTCTTCAACCCTGCAGGAAGAAACCAGGGCATGTGACCTAGCTCTAGACATATGCTCTGTGCCTCTTCCCAGGACTGTCTTAAGCCACCACCAGCTCCCTCTTCTACTTACCTCTGGTTGTCTGTTGTGGATATGCCTACTGGAAGAAGTCCCTCTAAGTGTTTGCCATTAGGCACCAGCTCCACCATCTCTGTCTGCAGGGGTGGCTCCATAGCTCAGAGACCACCACGGGGAACGCTGTTCCTCACAGCAACACAGTCAGGTGTCTGCAGAGCAGCCAGTCCCTCTGGTTATCCTTGGGTTCATGGCCCAGTCTCCCACATGAGGCCAGCAGCCATAGTACATCTCCAAGAGAATCACTCAGGACAGACAGATACATAAAGCCTCCTGGGGGCCTGCCGCTTCCTTGGGATCTGCCTTTGGGGTGTAGGGTAGGGCTTGGACACTTGAGTACCTAGGACATCCTGATGGGACACCTCATATGGTACAACCCCCCTCCATACACCAGCCCTGAAAACCATTAGGGCCTCAGTTTCTCTACCTGTGAAATGAGGGTCATCTGGGTGATCTGAATTCAGAGTCCACTAGCACTAGGACCCCTGAATCCTGAGTCCTAGGTCTTGACCTCACTCTAGGTATGCACCTTGGACTGAATTCCCTTCCTCACAGTGATCTTGGGACACAGTTTCCTAAACTGGTCCTGTATGCCAGGGGCCCCCTGGCCAACCTAGAATGGCACTACCCGACGGCTGGAGGCCTTGGGAGAGGGTGAGGGCTGTGGGCTCTGTTCCCAGCTGCCCAGCGGGCTCTGCTGGCAGTCAGAACAAAGAGCCCTCTGTGGGCTGAGAGCTGGCGCTGGGGACAGCAGGCGCAGAGGGTGCCCCCCCTCCAGAGCCAGGAGGCCTAAGGCTGTGTTGGGGTTGGACACCTGGGCCCCTCCAGCCTGGCTGTGGTCAAAGGCCTTCAGGGGCCCTTCCAGGAAATGGATGTTCCAGGGCACAGTTATCTAGGCCACTCGGTCCTCACCCTCCATACAATCCTGGCCTCAGGGCTGTGTTCTCCTTCTAGCATCTCCTCTTCTGCCAGGGAGCCCCCAATCCTCAGTGGCTGACATCCAAGCCGCCTCCCAAACAAAGCCCTTATTTCCCTGCACCCTGGGCCAGAAGTTCAGGGCTTGGCCGGCTGAAGAGGAGCCCAGGTCACTGCTGGTGCCTTTTCTTTCTCTCTCTGGGCTTGGCTCAGTTGGACTGCAAAAGATCCAGCTTCCTCCCTCCCTGCTGTGCACCGCTCAGACAACTCACTGGTCCCTCTCCCGCCACTGGAGATTGGAGTTACCTACCCGTGTCCAGACCAGAAATGTCTGGGCAAAGTGAACCCAGCCTCTGTCAGGACAGCCTAATGGCTGGAGTGGCTAGCAGGAGAGCTAAGCCAGAGTGGAGACTAGGTAGGGGTGGCTCTGCCAGGCAGGATAGGCAGAGCCTGGGCCTGAGGCATAGCACTTCTGTTTGGGTATCCCAAATCCAGCACTGAATCTCCCCTCCTTCTTCGGCCTCCAATGGTCTCAGGTTTGCTTTGGAGTTGGGAGTCCCAAGGAACTTAAACTTACCTCTCACTACAGGGACTCAGGCTCAGGCCTCAGGCCCTGGCACCCTGTGGGCAGCTGCTTCACCACCCCCATCCCCCGACTGCTCCAGGCCAGAGATCAGATCCTGAATACCATCACCCTGGGGACTCCAAAATTGGCACCATACCTACCTCTATCTCCCTGGCTGCCAGCTTTGAGCCCCTTATCCTCCCAGCCCACCTACTCAGGACCATGACAATGTTGACTTCTCTTCTTGAACCTCCTTCCCCTAGACTCTCATTCTTTAGGTTGTCCTCATGCTGCTCCTCCAAGGATCTCATCTAGGTGTAAGGTGCCAGTGCCAGGCTTCCAGAGTCCCTCCGGAGTATCTCCTGGCACTCAGTAGGTTGCTCTTTCTTGGCCCACACCCTGGGCAAGCTGGGACAGGCCCTTAGAGTGTGCTGAGTCAGCAGCCTAGGCCAAGCAACCTTTTCTGCCTTAATGACAGAGGACCCCAAGGGCTTGCCTGGGCTGGTGTGTGCAAGAACTCTGTTCTATTCTGGCTGGGGTGTCACATAGGATACCTAGCAGCCAGGCAATGCCTCCAGGGAGACTATAGTTCATGGCATGGCTGTGGGAGTTGTCTGAGGTTCTGGCTTTAGGTTCCCTATTCCTCTGCAGGATGTGGGCTCAAGCCTTTGTGTCTTGGTGGCTATTATTCATTCATAACTAGTCACTGCTGGGTTTCAGACTGGTCTGAGATCCCAGAAAGGACATGGAATTCTAGTCTTTAAGTGACCTCAAATCAGTAAGGGATACCCCCTGGTTCCATACCCCTCAATTACCACTCTCTATCTCTTGCTACAACTGAATATGAAGCGCATTCTGTAGGGACTCTAAAAAGGGAAGGGCCTTTGGAATGTAGCTAGGTGGTAGAATTCTTCCCCAGCATTCATTAAGGCCCTGATTTCCAATCCTAGCACTTGGGTACAAATGAAAGGTTGGAGAGAGGGAGGTGACAAGGAAGTCTTCCTGGAGGAGGTGATACAGTCAGGCTTAACTTTTCAGTAGAAGCTCCAAAGTAAGGAACTGGGAAGAGAGCCTTAGGCAGAGGGCACTACAAGGGCAAAGGCCCTGAGGTGTTGTATCAGCAGGTGGTAAGAGCGGAGTGAAGTTTCTATAGCTATAAACAAGCCTCTCAGAGCTTTAAATGCTAGGTCAAAATCTGTACCTCAGTAAAGGCCGGTTTGAGGGCTAGGGACCCAGAGTGAGGATTATCTCTGACCTCATATGGGGGACCTCAGCTATTTCCTAAGGCTTCCAGCCCATCTTTTAAAATATTTTATTTTTTATTTTTATTTTATGCGTATGAGTGTTATGCCCGCATGTAAGTAAGTGCACCCGTGCCGTGCAATGCCTGCAGAGGACAGAAAAGGCTGTCATATCCCCTAGAACTGGAGTTACAGACAGTTGTTAGCTGCCATGTGGGTGCTGGGATTTGAACCCGGGTCTTCTGCAAGAAGAGTCACTGTTCTTAACCGCTGAACCATCTCTCCAGCCCCTCAACCCATAGCTCCTCCCCTTGGGCCTGCTGTCTCCAAGTCGCCTTTCTGTCAAGGAGTCAGCATAACTCAGGAGTGAGTCCTTGGTTACAGAAAACTGCCAGTAGACCTGTAGAGCCTGATCCACGTGATAAGAGCCCAGACTAGACCCCTAAGACTAAGGTTCAGCCTGGACCAGCCTCACTATGTGACAATAGGCAGAGAATCCTCCTAATCAGGACTCAGTACCCTTCAATATCTAGGGGTCTTATGGGACTTGACCAAAGCTGAAGACAGAGTGAGGCCTGGGTGTTTAGACATGGGTGTCTAAAGAACAGTGAAGCCTTAGGGCAGAGAAATCACCAAACCCTTGAGCCTGGACAGTGAATCAATGGCCCAGGTCACTGCTCTGGTGCCTGTTTGCACTACTGGGAGATGGGTGGTGGTGGTGAGGGGAAGCATCAACAGGACAGTGCAGCAAGTAACACCTGCCCACGCAGGGCATCACAGAGTGAGAATTCATCAGGCACACCTCACAGGTGTTGATTTTGGCTAATTAAAGACTTCTAGGCCCAGGAATCCAGGCCAGGACAGGCTGGCTGCTTTCATCAGCCACTATGAGAACCACAGCTCTCCATCCTCGATCAAGGTCCTTGGAGTCCCTAGGGCTCTGAGCCTTGCTTTTCTTCTTCGTTCTCAGAGACAAAATTGGGTTTGCAGGGGTGCTGGCTACAGGGTCACATCCACAAGGTCCTTTGCTCACACTTGCCGCCATATGTTCTATTGGGGGGAACAGATGCCATGGAATTCATTGCTATAGCCCAGGATTCCTGGGCCTGGGTAGCCTTCACCTCAGCCCAAGGAGGATCTAGGAAGAAGCTGGACTAGACTGAAGGGTCACTACGTCTATCACCAGTAGCTCTGAGTTGAGGAATATTCCTAATCCCAGCTCAGTCCCATCCTGGCATCCATCTAGATAGCTACCCTCTGCCAACATGCTTCTCCAGCCTTCAAAGAAAAGACACTCCTTCCTAGGGCAGAGCATACATTAGTGGGAAATTGGGGTCCAACTCATGTGTGAACATAGCCACTTACTGGGAACTGGTACTGATGTTGGAGATTGAGGGTCAGAGCAAGTAGGAGTCTGTTAGAACAGAAGAAGGTATTAAAAGCTATCTCAGCCAGGCATGGTGGCACGCACCTTTAATCCCAGCACTCGGGAGGCAGAGGCAGAGGCAGGTGGATCTCTGTGAGTTCAAGGCCAGCCTGGTCTACATAGTGAGTTCCAGGACAGCTGGGGCTACAGGGAGACCCTGTCTCAAAAAGACCAAAAAAAAAAGCAAGCTATCTCTTCTTGTCCCTCACCCAAGACAACGCCACACATTTGAGGGTAGCAGATCCTAGTCTCCCATTTGAACACTCTTATCACAGTATAACACAGCAATGTAACATGTGGCCAGTGTCTGAACCAGCATGGGGCAGGTACTAAGAGGTGGGCATGCAAGAGGGGACATAGTCAAGGAAAAGGCAATGGCCTGGAGCATTAATATACCGGCCACCCCAATGCTTCATCCCCCAGCTTCTTGGCCCTGGAATCTGTAGCCTGTGCCTCTGTGTTCTGGGTATCCGGAAGTGTCTAGGAGGATCTGAGAAGCCCAGCTGGGGCCGGAAGGTAGACTTTCCTGTGACAGGGTACATTTCCTAGACACCCAACAGATGCTTACAAGCTGCCTTGGCCTCATCTCCCACCTAACCCTGGACTCTTCTTGCTCAGGCTGCCTCCAAGGGAGACTGTAGCCAGAACCTCTTGGCCCAAGTTGGCCAGAGCCAGCAGTGGCCCCCTCCCCCAATGCCATTGCCAGCCTGCTGAGAGGGACGTGTAGCCAGAGACCCCGCAGAGGCAAAAGACAGGACATCACGTGACTGTGGCCCCCCCAGAGGCAGGGGAGACCCTGCGCCAGCCAGCCCATCTTCCTCCCTGCTGACCCGGAATCCCCTGGAGGTGGCCAAATATTTGGACAGCCGGACTCTTGGCCCCAAAGAAAACTGGAACACAGGCCTTGGGCAGTTTGGGACTCATTGTAGACCCTGATGGGGGGGCTAAAACAAGATCAGCCTGGAGGAGGGGAGACATCCAAGGTCAGAAAGATTGAGGCAGAGGGAGGAAAGGAGAGAGATCTGTAGGGAGAGAGCACAAGAGAAACACACATTTCACACAAGTGCCCATGCATACTGATCTAGACAGACAGCTAGCCAGACAGAGATCCAGAGAGCTAGAGAAATAGATGGATATAAGGGTCACAGACAGAGGAAATCGAAGAGAAACAAAAATCACACGTAAGTAGGTGGCTAGATATTCGGAGAGGGAGACAGACAACTAGAGAAGTAAGAAACAGATGCCCAGCCGGAGATGGAGATAGAGAAAGAAATGTTGGCAAGAGACAGACAACAAAAGACAGAACCCTAGAAGGAGAAAGAAAGGGAGAAGGGCCAGGTGTAGTGGTGCATGCCTTTAATCCCAGCACTTAGGAGGCAGAAGAAGGGGGCATCTCTGAGTTTGAGGCCAGCCTGATCTACATAGGCAATTCCAGGTCAGCCAGAACTGCATAGTAAGACTGTCTCAAAACAAATAAACAAACAGCAACAACAAAAAAAACAGCAAGTGGGGGGTAGGGGGCCAAAATGTTCATGTATGGGGTAGAAGTGGGCATGTGTCAGAACTAGTGGACACCATGGCATACCTAGACAGAATCAAGGAGGGACTCCATAAGAAGGCCACCAATTTATCTACAGTTCTCTACAAACTCAGGTTATATCCCATCAGACAGGTGCAATGTCATCTACATAGTGGGGCTATGCCCACTAGGGTCATAAGGCCAGGCTCTGCTAGAAAGTACCAAGACCCCAGGGCCAGTACCTGAGACTTGTTTACCTGAACAATGGCAAAGACAAGCAGAGGTGATGGTCAGCTGGAGTGAGTCCTATTGTGAGCGGCCACACACATGTACGTCAGACATGCTGGCTTGAGAGGTTGTGTACAGGACATGGCCCGCAGAGCGGAAATTCAAAACCAAGCAACCTTAGGCCACTGGCAGGAAAGCCCCTCCTGCTCCAGCAGCTAGTCCTTCCCTTTGGCCCCAAGAAGTGCTGCCTGGTCCTATAGAACCCCACCCTACCCTCCTGGTTCTGTCCTCCCATCCAAAGTCAAAAGCCTGCCTCTTCAGTACTCTTTCACCCCTCTTTCACCAAGCACATTGGGTACAAGACACATAGTAGGTGCTCAGTGAATACAATTGAACGAATGGAATGGATTCAAAACCCTTTGCAAGCTCTCAGTCCATCTTATCTACTCTAAATAGGGCCTGACCCCTGGCAATGTCTACCTGAGAACCCCTCCCACAGGGCCCTTTCCTACTACAGCATAAACTACAAATCCTATCCCAGCTTTCTATGCACACAAATGCCCAAACTGCACCTCCTCACTCCCTTGAAAACATTCTTTCCGTTCAAACTTTGTGCCTGTCCCCACACCCAGCCAAGACTTCCAGGGTCTGTCTAACTACATTTCTTTTCCTGGCCCAGCCCCAGAGTTCATGATCTACCTCCCTTCACTGTGTCTCAGTTTCTCCATTTGCGTCAGGGTCTAAGGCTACTTTCTAGGCCAAGCATAAGTGCAAGAATAACCAACTCTCAAGCCAGGTGTGGTGGCACACACCTTTAATCCCAGCACTTGGGAGGCAGAGGCAAGAGGATCTTTGTGAGTTGGAGGCCAGCCTGGTCTACATAGTGAGTTCCAGGACAGCCAGGGCTACAAGGAGACCCTGTCTCCCCCAAAAAACAAAACAAAACAAAACAAAAAAACCTGGGCCCACACCTTTAATCCCAGCACTCGGGAGGCAGAGGCAGGTGGATCCTCTGTGAGTTCAAGGCCAATCCTCTGTGAGTTCAAGGCCAGCCTGATCTACAGAGTGAGTTCCAGGCGGCTGGAGCTACATGGAGACCCTGTCTCAAAAAGACCGAAAAAAAAAAATAAATAAATAAAATAAAATAAAAAATAACCAGCTCTCATGGTCTGGTTAATCGGAGGCCTGTACTGTGGAGTACAAGTGAACTTGAGACAGGAACCAGCACTCAACAAAATGAGGATATGGGCTCCATGGATCCAGACAGAATAAAGCTCTAAGACACACTCCCATCCTTCCTAGAGCCACAACTCAATGTTCCAAGTCCCAGAAGTCAGAGATTGTCATTCCTCATTTCAGTCATTCCAGTCTTTCTGAGATGTACCAGGCATGGCCTCAGGCACTCTTGATCCCTCCCGCATGAGGTTTCTCAGGGTAGGCTTCCACTGCTGTGCAGAAGTTCCCCACTTACAAAGTTAACTATCCTTGGATATTTCTAGCTTCCTACACACACACACACACACACACACACACACACACACACACACACTACACTACACTACACTGAGTGCTCCAAGGGACTGGTACCCATCCCATCTCAGACCATGTGCTAGGGGTCTTTCCCAGTGTCAGGGTGGTGGAGGCAGTGGTACACGGGGGAAGAACAGGACCTGTGGGCTGAAGGAAGAATGCATATGGAGGAGGTGCCCTCCACGGTGCTCCTCAGGGAGCAAGGGCCTCCTCAGCATTGTGGGGAGCCCAGACTTGGACTCTGGTCATTGGGGGGGGTGAAAGGACGGATTCCCACAAGCCCCATCCTTGGCCCCCCTCCTCCAGTGTAAACAAACACACGCATTCGCTGTAGCCAATAGACGCTGCCAGACCAACGGGGGGCGGGCTCATGCAAACCAAGTCTTGGTCCTTTCGCTCCACTGGTGCCTGGTAGTCACAGCGGAGACTGGCTAGCTCTCAAACCCGAGCCAGCCAGATCGGCAGGTGGAGAGGCGCACCGTTTGCGCCCCGCCCTCAGGTCAGAGAGCCACACGAGCCCAACACATGCTGTACCCGCTGGCCCCACTGGCCCCACTGCAAATGGCACTAGTTCTGGGTAGGCTAGCATGTACCCCGTGGCCCCTCAGGCGTCCAGGCCAGATCTGTCCTCAAACTCTGTCCAACCAGGCCGGGATAAATATACCCGATTGCCGGCGTGCCAGCCGGCAGATCTGCCAGCCAGCGCTGGTCGGGACAGCGCTCCAGCGATTGCTACCGGCACCTCTCTAGCGGGTTCCCGGGGGTCCTGACTTGGGAAATCGGTCTGGTGCCTCCTGAGCCCTCGACTAGGTGCCGGGCGGCTCTAACCCCGGGGACTGCTGGCCCCTTGCTGTCCAGTTTGTTCCTGCCAAGAAGCTGAAGTAGATGAGGTGCCCCTCCCAGGACCCTAGAGCAAGCTTGGAGCTAGGTGCCAACGTGGGTAGGCTTGCAGACCTGTGCCCTGAAGCGCATAGGGCTCTGACTCGCGGGAAGCTTGTTCGTCTGCCCGGGTCTCGGGGTAAGAGGAAAGTTGCCCAGAGCCCACTATGGACTGGAGGGGAGATAGTAGGACTCTGCCCGCCCGGTGTCCCTAGGCTGGTAGGTTGATACCCCTGGGGTACCTGGCCTCGTGGTACCTCGGCGCTCCGCTGGAGCCGGTGCGGTCCGCTCTGCTCCAGGCCGAGCACAGGGCTGCAGCAGCAACAGCGGCGGCGGGGGATGAAGGGCGCCGGGCCCCGCCCCCGGCCCGCCCCCGGCTCTCCAATCCCGGCTTGCCTGCGGGAGGAGGGGCTGGCCCAGGGAGGCGCAGGGGGCCCGCGGGTTTATAGGGGCAGTGGAGCCCTCGGAGCCCCTTGGTGGGAGAGCCGTGTTAGAGAGGGCTCGCCTAAGTCTTAAGGAATGGGGAGGGGTGTGCTTCAGGTCAAAGCAGTTTCTTTCTGAGGATTGTGGCTGCCCCGAACCCCAAACACTCTCTAAAGCCCGAAGGCATCTTAGCCAAGAGGTGTGGGAACAAGACAAAGCTTAACCAGTGTGAGGGCTTTGAATGGAGGACTTTCAGACTTACACCTTTTCTGCATTGACTCCCTCAGCCTTGCCTATTAGAAGTGGACTGAAATGGAATGAGAAGGGCTACTGCATCAATTCTGTCTTCACTCCCAGATAGTCAGAAGATGGTATCCTTGCCTCTGCAGCAGACATGAGCTGGGTTAGCAAGGACAGGAAGGCAGCAAGCGGAGGTTTGCTATGTCACTTTTCTAGGATTTCCTACCATTCCCTCCACTCCCATTTCTAAGACAAAAGAGACCTGTCAGGTTGCCCATCAGAAATGGGGGCAGGACTTAGTACTCTGGGGAGGGGACTTTAGGAGGGCCTTCCTTGGCTAGAGGATCCAGTCCCACTTTTGCCTGCTTTCCATCTAGGATTGTGGTGCTCAGAAGGGGGTGATGGGTATAAGGCCCCAGGTCCCCAAAGTAGGGAGCTGGGGGAGGTATCAGCCTTTCAGGATAAAGGGGAGGGGACTCCTGAGAACAGCTGTGTCCCTTGCTTCTCAGCCACTGACTCTGATCTGATTAATCTTGTGGCCTCTGCTCTTCCTATCCAAGCTGGACTTCTTTGTGTCATGTCTACCTCCCTTCCTGGCTAGCAGGAATGCCTTTGGAGGGCAGACCTCGCCGCTTCCCCTGCCCCAGGCTGGGAGTCAGGACTCCTCCAATCCAGGAGTCCTGGATTCTCTTCCTGCTGACTCATAGCACCACCACAGACAAGCCCTAGTGTGCCTCAGTTTCCCTCTGTATAAGGATATGGCTGTCTTTTCCTTTTGCCAAAGGGGAGTGGGTGAAGGGTAAAAGTTGTAAGCCATGGGGAGGGAGCTAAGTGCTGGCTAGGAGAGCTACTGGGCTGGGAGAACTAAGAAACATAGTATTGGGATGGTGACAACCTCCAGAAACCTCAAGCCATTGAATCCGTAGCTTTGTGGCAGCTAGAAGATAGGAAGTTTTACATGGTGAGCTGAGGCTGGCATAACTGTCAGACCAGAGCTCACCATGTTTTGAAGAGCCATTAGACCCTTACCCTCCAAAACAGCATGGGAAGCTGGGTAGAGTGGCACATGCCTGTAATCCCAGCCCTCAGGAAGGGAAAGGGGAGAACAAAAATGGCATGAGACAGAGCCACTTTGGATGCTCACAGGAGCCATTTGCAAAGGGGTAATGGCTCCCACTGGCAGTTCCTGAGGGGCCAGGACAAGCTCAAGGACAGAGTATTGAGGTCCTCAATCCAAACTAGGCTGCTGTGGAAGGACTGGAGGCCAGTGAGTTGAGGGGTCCCTGGGTCAGGCCAGTCATGAACAGCCTGGGGGATGGATGACTGTTTGTTGTTGCTAGGCCTGGGCTCCTGCCAGGGCAAACAGAGCTGAGGCCTTTCCCACCACCTGCTGAATCTCCCAGCCCAGACTGCCTTTGCTGGACAGCTGGGCAGCTGGAATGGGGCTCTGATAGCTGCCAGGCACCTTCTCCCAGAGGTCGGAGGGAATGCCCATTTGTGTAACAGCCATGTTAAGGGTAACTTCCCAGAGAAGGGAGAAGGAGAGCTTTATCTCTGGCATCAGTCCAGCTCTTGCCTCCACTTCTCTATCTCCACATCTCAAACACAGATCTAGGAGACTGCCAGATACATGGGACAGAGTTTAGGATCCTAAGATCTTGCAGCTCCTCCATCCAAGATCACATTAGCTCCTTGTTCTTTTCTTTTTCTATTTTATTATTTTTATTTTATGTGTATGAATGTATTGCCTTCGTGTATGTGAGTGCACCTGTGTCGTGCTATGCCTCAGAGGTCAGAAGAGGGCTTCGGGTTCCCCTGGAACTGAAGTAAAGGACGGTTTGTAGCCGCCATGTGGGTGCTGGGAATCAAACCCGGGTCCTCTGCAAGAGCAGTCAGTGCTCTTAACTGCTGAGCCATCTCTCCAGTCCCAGCCCCTTGTTCTTTTCAACCTTGTCATGAGCACTCAATCTCCATCAGGGCAGCCTTTCTTCACCACATTACCATCTTTGCTGGCACATCTTCCATATGGTGCCTCAAGACCCTTTCCAACAGGGATGCCCCATCTTCACCTCTAACCCAGTCCTTTCTGGATCCCACAGGTTGTATGGACAGCCTGCGGGTTCCTCCCTTACACCCAGATGGCTTCCTTGATACCCACCCTCAACCTGTTCCTGGTGAACTATCCCCCGAAACAGTCCAGCTGACCACACACGGTCCTGCTGTTCCTAGAACATGCCAGTTATCATGCTTCTGTGCCTCTGTGCTTATGCTTCCTAGAGTCCCACCTCCTTGGCAACCTCCTACTTGTCCTTTAGCGCCCAAAGATGATCACTTCTGAGAGTTCTGCTCAAGTCACCAAAGAGTCAGATATTCCAGTGCTGCCTGTGGTCATCCTACCATTGCTCCGCAGTCTCAGCCTCAGTATCTCCACATGCTCTCTATGGTGCCTAAGATATCTGGGAAAGTGCCTACCAGGATGAGGGCACAAATCAATGAAAGCCCAGTGAAGAAGCATCCTGTGGACCAGACTCTGCCCAAAAGAAGAAAGTGGTATGTCAGGGTCTGGAAGAGAAAAAGCACTCCAAGTAGAGACATGGGTGGAATCAGCACTGGTAGACTGCGAGCTTGGGTGGTAGGGCAAGAACAAGACACTTGCTAAGGAGTCATGTTGGGGATTCAAAGGGTTTACAGAAGAGTGCTCTTGCTCTACACACCAGGGTAGAAGACTTAGGCCTATGCTCCTGATCACACTGGCTCACTGTTTTGTGTCCAGGAGGTGATGTTTTGGGCATGAGCAGGATCTAGTGTCACACTACATAATGTAGAAATATGGAGGGAGCTGGGCATATTGGTGCACGCCTTTAATCTCAGTATTCCAGAGGCAGAGGCAGGTGGATCTCTGTAAGATCGAGGATACCCTGGTCTACCCTGGTAGATCGAGGATACCCTGGTCTTAGCAAGTTCTAAGTCAGCTGGGACTATAGAGAGAGTCTGTCTCAAAAAGAACCAAAAGGAAAAAAAAAGAAAGAAATATAAGGGGGAAGCTGAGAGATGGCTCAACAGTTAAAAGCACTGGTTATAGGTTCTGGAGAGATGGCTCAGAGGTTAAGAGCACTGACTGCTCTTGCAGAGGACCAGAGTTCGAGTCCCAGCACCGACATGGCAGCTAAGACCTGTCATTAACCCCAGTTCCAGGGGAATCCGACACTCTCTTCTGACCTCTGAGGCATTGCACAACATGGGTGCATTCACATACATGCAGACAATACAGTCATACACATAAAATAAAAATAATAAATAAAATATTTAAAAATAAAAAACACTGGCTACTCTTGCAGAAGACCTGGGTTTGGGTCCCAGCAGTCACATGGTGGCTAACAACTTTCAAAATTTCAGTTCCAGAAGATCTGGTGTCCTCTTGTCTCTTACATACATACATGCAGGCAAAACAATACACACACACACAAAAGAAATAAAAAAAATAAAAAAAGAAATATGGAGGGAACTGCAGACAGCACTCCAATCAAGGCCTTCCCCAGCCTGGGCTCCAGAACTGGTGGCCTCCTGGCCAAGGCTTGCTTCTGCAGGTCTGCCATGCCTATCCTCTCTCCTCTGAGATCTGGGCTCCAGCTTCTCTAGCCACTGAAGCGGCTTAATGAGCTCAGGTCACATGGACTGTGCTGCTGCCCATAGGGAGGGCCCAAACCCTCAGTGGTCATCCGGCCAGGTCCTGACGTCAGTGGCATTAACCATCCACCAGGCTTGTCTAATCTCTGGTCAGTGACTGGGCCAGACTAGACCTGTCAGAGCCAGAGCTGAAGATCACAGGGCCCTCAGGGACACCTTGAGGTTGAAGGGCAGGCAGGATGGCAGTAGCTAGAGGTGTACATAGTAAAATGCCCCCTACATGGCAGATGTGGCCATGGTGCTCTCTCTGATCCTGTGCCCTGGACTGTGAATCAGGCATCAGGCACCCATTGAGCCTGTTCTTTAGAGTATAATTACACTGGTGTGGCAAGTGGAGCTAAATCTGCCTAGGAGACTTCCCTCACACACAGGGAAGCTTGAGGCCAGGCAGTGTCATCAGCCCACAGGACTTAGGAGTACAATTCCTGTGTCTCAGATCTGTGGTCAGGACCATCTGTGCAGGGGCAGTCCAGCTCATGTATATGGTTTAGGCTCTTCTCCATCCCTTACCTGGGAAGGCTGAAGAGCTCTCCTGAAACAAGGCAGCTATGAGCAGACCCCACTAGTCTGCCCTTCCCCATTACTCCTCCTCCTCCTGGTGTCCAACATTTTCAGCTCCTCAAGCTTCCTGACCTCTGGCAGATAAATGCCTCTGTCACTACCCACTGCCCCACCTTATTCCAATAAACTGTTCAGGGAGAGGGCCCTTGGTGGAGGTGAACAGCCCAACCTCAGCCAGGCCCTAGACCACCCAGCAAAGATCTTTCACCCCTGTTCTGAACCGTCCTCCCCTCAGGCTTCTAGACAGTATCCATGTTGTTGCCCATGTGTGTCCTGGGCTCCCTGAGCCATCCAGCATCCTTCCATACACAGGCCAAGGGACCCTCCCTCTTCCTCTCCAGTCCCCTACAAGTTCACAGTTCTACTACCGCCTGGACTCTGCCTTTTGCCTGCCTCCTAGACTTCTTCCCTAAGTGGCCACAGGTCCTTTAGACTCAGTGGTCTGGGCAACTTTGCAAATCTTTGCCAACTGCATAGATTCAGAACCCTGCCATTGAGCCCCTTGCCTCACAGGCTCAGGCTCTGTTGGGTACTGAGGACATAAGCCTCTGCCTTTCGTGTCTCCCAGCTCCTTCAGGAAAAAATGTGTGCCCCTAATGTACATGTTTTATGAATTTTTCTTTCTTCTTTTTCTCTTTTTCTCTTTCTTTCTTTCTTTCTTTCTCTTTCTTTCATCTTTCTCTCTTTCTCTCTCCTTCCTCTTCTTTTCTTCTTCCCTTTTTTTATTTATTATTTTTATTTTATGTGTATGCCTGTATTGCCCGCATGTAGGTAAGTGCACCCGTGTCGTGCAATGCCCGTGAAGGTCAGAAGAGGCTGTCGGATCCCCTGTGACTGGAGTTACAGACAGTTGCTAGCTGCCATGTAGGTGCTGGGATTTGAACCTAAGCCCTCTGCAAGAACAGTGTTCTCAACCACTGAGCCATCTCTCCAGCCCCTTCTTCCCTTTCTTTAAAAAAATTTTTATTGGAACTGGAGAGTTGAGTCAGAGGTTAAGGGCACTGCCTGCTCTTGCAGAGGACCTGGGTTCAATTCCCAACACCACTTGGCAGCTAACAACCATCCATAACTCTAATTCCAGGGGAATCTGACACTCTCTTCTGATCTCCGCAGGTATTGCACAACATGGGTGCACTTGCATACATGCAGGCAATATACTCAGATACATAAAATAAAAATGATAAAAATAAAAAAGTATATTGCATTTATTTATCTATTTATTTATTTTGTATGTGTATGTGTGTGGACACACATATACCACAGAGCATGCATTGGAAATCAGAGGATAATTTAAGGGAGTTGTCTCCTTCCACATGTGGGTCCTGGGGACTGAATGCAGGTTGTCAGGCTTGGTAGCTATCACTTTTACCCTCTGAACCATCTTACCAGCCTTCTTTTCCTTTCCTTTTTCTTTTCCTTCCCTTTCTTTTCCTTAGCTGCCTCCTCTCAATAGGGTTTCATGTAGCCCAGGTAGGACTTGAACTTACTATGTAGCCGAGGCTGCCCTCAAATACCTTATCCTTGTGCCTCTACCTTCCAAGCACTAGGGGTTATAGGCATGCATCACCACACCCAGCTATTTTTAAACTTTTTTGTTTTGTTTTTTTGAGACAGGGTCTCCCTGTAGCCCCAGCTGGCCTGGAACTTACTATGTAGATCAGGCTGGCCTGGATCTCACAGAGCTTTGCTGCCTTTGCTTCCTGAGTGCTGGGACTAAAGGCGTGTGGCACTAGGGCTAGCCAGCTATTAAATTTTTAGATGATTTTTTTTCCTTGAAGTATATTTTAGAAACACTCTGCTTTTTGTCACCATTAAAAGCAGGGAGAGTGGTTGGAGAGATGGCTCAGCGGTTAAGAACACTGGTTGTTCTTGCAGAAGACCCGGGTTCGAATCCCAGCACCCACATGGCAGCTAACAA
The DNA here is from genome assembly GCF_000622305.1 of Nannospalax galili. Lineage (NCBI taxonomy): Eukaryota > Metazoa > Chordata > Mammalia > Rodentia > Spalacidae > Nannospalax > Nannospalax galili. The sequence goes on from NW_008355774.1 coordinate 515,789, forward strand.
CTGTCCATAACTCCAGTTCCAGGGGATCTGACAACCTCTTCTGTCCTCCACTGGCATTGCACAACACAGGTGCACTTACCTACATGCAGGCAATACACGCATACATATAAAATAAAAATAAGTAAATAAATAAATAAATAAATAAATACTGGGAGATAAAATAATAAACTCATGGCTGGAGAGGTGACTCAATGGTTAAGAGCACTGGCTGCTCTTCCAGGGGACCCAGGTTTAGTTCCCAGTTCCCACATGGTGGCTAACAACTCTCCCTAACTCCAGCTCAAGGGATCCCACACTTTCTTCTGGCCTCTTGGCATTGCATGCAGGTGGTGCACATATACATTCAGGCAAAATGCTCATACACATAAAAATAAATCAATACAGATTAAAAATTATAATAAATTTTGTTTTAGGTAGAAATACAACATTTAAGATTCAGGACTGGAGAGATGGCTCAGCAATTAAGAACACTAGCTGCTCTTGCAGAAGACCTGATTTCAGTTCCTAGCACCCACGTGGTGGCTAAACATGGTCCAAAACTCCAGTTCCAGGGGATCTGACACCCTCTTCTGACCTCCATGGGCGTTACACCACATGGTGCACTTGCAAACATGCAGGCAATACACATACACATAAATATAAAAATTAAAATAAGCCGGGCGTGGTGGCGCACGCCTGTAGTCCCAGTACTTGGGAGGCAGAGGCAGGCAGATCTCTGTGAGTTCAAGGCCAGCCTGGTCTACATAGTGAGTTCCAGGACAGCTGGGCTAAAGGGAGACCCTGCTTCAAAAAGACCAAAAATAAAAAAAAAAAAAGTGATTTAAAAAAAATGTGGGTGTGATGGTTACAGCCTGTAATTCCAGCACTCAGGAGGCAGAGGCAGGTGAATCTCTATGAGTTAAAGGCCAGCCTGGTCTATCAAATAATGTATCTCAGTGATAGAGCACTTGCCTAGCATGTATGTGTAAGGTCCTGGATTAAATCCCCAGAAATGCATAAAACAAAACAAAAAAACCCACATACTTTAGCAGGGCATGGCAGTGCATGCTGGAATTTTCAGCACTTGGAAGGTGGAGACAGGAGGATCAGTACTTCAAGATTGTCCTCAGCTACTTAGGTAACTTGAGGCCATACTGAGCTATGAGAAACATCTGAAAAAAAAAATGAACAAAACAAAACCAAAAAGCAAAGTAATAATACTTGGGCTATGAATATATCAGTGTGGACACATGCCTGGCATGGTGGGGGTCATGGATTCAGTCCCTAGCACTGAAAAAAATGTGATATATCTACTTTCAGTTTCTTTTTTATTTTTATTTTATGTGTATTCCTGTATTGCCTGCATGTAGGTAAGTGCACCCTACTGTAGGTTGTGCAATGCCAGAAGAGGCTGTTGGATCCCCTGTGACTGGAGTGCGGCACAATTGTTAGCTGCCATGTCAGTGCTGGGATTCCAACCTAGGTCCCAAGTGCTGCCTCCCAAGTGCTGAGATTAAAGGCGTGCACCACCACGCCCAGCCCTATTTAATATTTTTATTTTGTGTGTATGAGTATATTGCCTGCATGTATGTGAGTGCACCCGTGTGGTGCGATGCCACGGAGATCAGAAGAGGGCGTCGGATTCCCCTGGAACTGGAGTTAAGGGCGGTTTGTAGCCGCCAGGTGGGTGCTAGGAATTGAACCCGGGTCCTCTCCAAGAGCAGTCAGTGCTCTTAACCACTGAGCCATCTCTCCAGCCCCATCAGTTTCTTTTTTAAAAAATCGCCTGTAGTCCCAGCTCTTGGGAGGCAGAGGCAGGCAGATCTCTGTGAGTTCAAGGCCTGCCTGGGGCTACAGGGAGACCGTCTCAAAAAGACAAAAAAAAAATTTTTTTAATATTTTACCAGGCTGGCCTTGAACTCTCACAGAGATCCGCCTGTCTCTGACTCCTGAGTGCTGGGATTAAAGGAATGCACCACCACGCCCGGCCAACAGCACCCCTTTTGAGGTTCTACTTTCCATGTGCCAGTTTCTTCTAAGTACTTCTGGAAAATCAGCTCACCTGAGTGCAGGTGACCCAGTTGGAAAGCTTGCTAGGATTCTCTAGTAACTGCTAATACCTGCTGCTCTTTTTTATTTTTATTACTTTTTTAAAAATTTTACTTTTATGTGTATGTGTGTATTGCCTTCGTGTAGGTAAGTGCACCCATGCCGTGCAATGCCCACAGAGGTCAGAAGAGGCTGTTGGATCCCCTGAGACTGGAGTTACAGACTCCAGTTGTTAGGTACCATGTGGGTGCTGGGATTCTAACCCGGGCCTTCTGCAAGAACAACCAGTGTTCTTAACCGCTGAGCCATCTCTCCAGCCCCAAGAGTATTAAATGCTCTTAAATGTTGTGCCATCTTTCCAGCACTGCCCCCCCACTACCTTTTTTGTTTTGTTTTGTTTGGTTTGGTTTGGTCTATTTGAGACAGGTTCTCCCTGTAGCCCCAGCTGTCCTGGAACTCACTATGTAGACCAGGCTGGCCTTGAACTCCCAGAGATCTGCCTGCCTCTGCCTCTCAAAGGCTGGGATTAAAGGCATGTACCACCACGCCCGGCACTACCTTTTTTTTTTAAAAAAAAAGATAAAGTCTCACTCTTGTCCAGGTTGCTCTGGAACTCATCATGTACCAGACTGGCCTCAAACTTGGGGTGACCTCCCTGACTGTGCCTCTGGGGTTACAAGCATGAGCCACTGCTCCTGGCTTCAACTTAAAAAAAAAAAAATTTTTTTTTAACCAATTTTAATGCTCTGGGACAAAAACTAAGTTTTAAAAATACATAAAAAAAGAGCTGAGGGCCGGGCGTGGTGCCTTCTTCTTCTGGCCTCTCTGGGCATTACACCTATGGGTGCACTTACATTCATACAGGGAAAACACTTATACACATAAAATATAAATAAATAAGCCGGGCATGGTAGTCCATGCCTTTAATCCCAGCACTCAGGAGGTAGAGGCAGGCGGATCTCTGTGAGTTCAAGACCAGCCTGGTCTACATATCAAGTTCAGGGTCAACTGGAACTACAGGGAGATCCTGTCTCAAAAAGACCAATAATAATAATAATAATAATAAATGTAAATAAATAAAATTTAAAGAAAGAAGGAAATTCTGACATACGCTACAACATAGATAAACCTTAACATTATGCTAAGTGAAATAAGCCCAGTCACAAATAGACAAATACTATATGATTCTACTTGCATAAGGTATGTGGCCAAAATCAGTGACAAGACTAGAATGTGGTTGCCAGGGGCTGGAAGGAGGGAAGAATGGGAAGTTACTATTTAATAGACAGAGAGAGATGAGACTGGAGAGACGGTTCAGTGGTTAAGAGCACTTGCTGCTCTGCCGGAGGACACAGGTTCAGTTCCCAGCACCCATGTCAGGTGGCTTAAAACTGCCTGTAACTCCAGCTCTAGGGTATCCTGCACCCTCTTCTGACCTCCATGGTACCTACACATATGGAACACACACACACACAGATACACACAAAGACACACACACACAAATAAATAAATAAATAAATAAATTAATTAATTAATTAATTAAATAGTTAAGATGAGGTTGGTAAGATGGCCCATCTGGTAAAAGCACTTGCTGTACAAGCTTGACAGCCTGAGTTGGCTCCTTGGAACCCAGGGAAAAAAGCTGAATGCAGTAGATCTCATCTGTAATCCCAGCACTCCTATGGCAAGGTGGGAGGCAGAGACAGGAGAATCACCTAATAGCTGTAGCCAACATAGCAAAAGCAAGAGAGACTGCCTCAGACACAAGATAGAAGGAGAAAAGAGACTCCCAAATTTGTCCTCTGACCTTCACATATGGGTCATGGCATACACATGCCCACATTCATATTCTGTTTCTCTCTGACATACACTAACAATAAGTTAAAAACTATAAATGGTTGTCAAGCGTAGTGGCACATGCCTTTAATCCCAGCACTTGGGAGGCAGAGGCAGGTAGATCTCTGTAAGTTCGAGGCCAGTCTGGTCTACATAGTGAATTCCAGGACAGCTGGGGCTACAGGGAAACCTGTCTCAAAAAAGACAAAACAAAACAAAACAAAACAAAACTATAAATGATTAAGATAGCAAACTCTATGTTACATGTATTTTACCACCCAAAATGGGGGGAAAAAGAAAACATATATAGGAACAGATATTTTTCTTTATGCTTTAGGTCCAAATATATCTTGGCATGAGTCTCTTGAATCCTCTGTTAAACTGAATTTTAATATTTTGTTCGTTGTGAATTTTTGCATTTTAATTTTAAAATTTAATTTAATTAATTAACTTATTTACTTTGCAACAGGCCTCCCAGTACCTCAGATGGCCTGGAACTCACTGTGTAGACCAGGCTTGGCTCGATCTCACAGAAAGCCACCTACCTCTGCCTTCAGAGTGCTGGGATTAAAGGTGTGTGCTACCACACTTGGCTATTCTGATTTTTTTAAAGTTTTGTTTATTGTTATTATTATTGTGTATATATGATGTGTATGTGGTCATATGAGTGCCACAGTGTGAATGTAGAGGTCAAAAAACAGCTTTGTAGAGTCAGCTTTCTCCTTCCATCTTTTTTTTTTTTGTCTTTTTGAAGCAGGGTCTCCCTGTAGCCCCAGCTGTCCTAGAACTCACTATGTAGACCAGGCTGGCCTTGAACTCAACAGAGATCCGCCTGTCTCTGCCTCCCAAGTGCTGGGACTACGGTTGTGTGCCACCACACCTGGCTTCTCCTTCCATCTTTATGTGGGTTCTGGGGATCGAACTCAGGTTGCCAGTTTTACGTGGCAAGTGGTTTATCTGCTGAACCATCTCACTGTCCCTAATCTGACTTCTTAAAAATGTTCCATTAATACGTTGCTTATCTTGATTACTGAATATTTTGGTTCCCGCTTTTGCACTGGAGATGAGTGCCTCACTTGCCTCCCCCTAATCTTAGCTAGAATCATGTCCCAGGTTCAAGAGTGTCAGTAACTCTTCATCACCTTCTGGAAAAAGCACAGGACCTCAGCATTTGCACCTGCCCACTGTCTCCCCACCCCATCCTTATCCCTACTCCTGCTCTACTCCTGTGCCCACAAGTCCATGTGCTCAGACCTCATGCACTCTACTGTTCCTGTCAGATGAGCTTCCACTTCAAAACTCCCTGCTGCTGGGTGTGGAGGCAAACCTATAACCCCAGCACTCAGATGTTGAGGCAGGAGGATAGTGCATTCAAAACCAGCCTAGCCTACATAGTGAGACACTGTCTCATTAAACAAACAGAAAACTCCCTGTTGGTCTGAGACTGTCCCAGTGGACATTTTCCATAGCCTCCAGCCTCTGCCAAGAGGCATGAATTGGACCCATATCGCCAAGATACACCCCCACCACACCATGTTAGACCACTTTCCCTTAGAAGGGTCATCTTCCTACTTCATGTCCGGTACTGGGCACTTAATAAATGTCCCAGGACTCATGGTAATTAAGCTTCTCCCTCCAACCCAAGAAAGGACAAGAGACCTGGTGCAAAGGTTTATTGCTGAGTCTGTGTGTCCAGCTAAGGGAAGTACAGATTATGTCCTAACTTTGCGGGACAGAAGTTCCTTGTCCCCAACTGTAGCACCGGTTCTGGTCCTTAGGCATAAGCAAAGTCTTGGTGCTTGATGCAGAAAGTAGAAGGAGGAGGGGGCAATGAGCCTTTGTCCCTAAAAGTTCAGGCATGTTTTTTCATTCTCCCTTCCAAGGAATGGGTCCTGAATGGACAGGGTAAAAGAAGCTGTTTCAAGGGCAACAGGGCCACGTGGGATTGCCTGTAACCTCACCTAGGATAGACTTTGGGCACAGTCTGGGCCTCCACCTTATCCTGAATCTTCTGCTTGAATCCTCTGCCCATAGCTGATCGATAGGAGCTGGACTCTGGCCCTAGCCACCCCTCAGGACAGCTTGACTATTGGCCATAGCTGATGTCAACAGTACACTCCTTCAACACACCATCCTCTTGGCCATCCAGCCCTGAGTACTGTGTGGGGGTAGATGAAGTGGAGTGCAAATCTAGGGTCCAAGGACACGGAGGTGGGGAGATCCAGAGGGAGAAGGGATGCAGGGTATCCTGAGCCTGGTATTTGGGGAAGGGTTCAGCTTACACCTCTCTCTGGCACCCAGGTGGCTTCCAGATCCACCTCCAGTCACTAATTATCTATGTGAGGCTGCATAGACCAGAACTGGTTTGGACTTTGGATCCCTCAGGCTGTTAGAGGGGACAATCACTGACCACTGACTGGGTAGACAAGTGTTGGGCTTGGGAGAAAGCTACCTCAAGCCCTTTATGAAACCTGGGGAGGGAGGACTTCTGAACCCAGACCCATCAGTTGAGTTGGTGCTCCGGGTGGCAGAAGAGTGTCAGGAGACAGGTCAGTCGGGCACTGCTGAGTCATAGTGAGCTCCAACTGCCCCAAGTCCTGCCATGGCCTAGCTGAGGCTGGCTACTGTGGGTCCAAGAGGCCAGTGCAGCCAGGTGATGAAGGGCAGAACACAGGGAAGGGCCTGCACCTCAAATCTTAGGGTTTTGGGTCTGTGGCTAGAGGATCAGCAGGTTGAGGCCCAGGAGTTATAGGGGGGACTACAAGGGCTACAAGGTCTCAGGGCAAGAGACACACGTGAATTCAGGCACCTGTGAAGAGAAAAGGGAATGGAATCTTGGCATTCTTGAGAAGCAAAATAAATAGGTTTAGACGTCTAGGGGGAGGGAGGCAGCCCAGGAACCTGTGACACATGGAGGTTGGGGCAGGATCAAAAGATGTTGAATGGGTGGGACTTAGGAGTCGAGGGGAGGGGCCTGTGAAGTGGGTGGAATCTGTGGAACCTAGGTGGAGTCTAGAATCCGCGGGGTCTGGGTTGAGGGGTGAGCACCGAGGAAGGATGGGGGAGTCTGAAGTAGGGAGCGAGGTGAGGAACCAGGGGAAGGGTTGGGGTATTGGGAGTAAGAGAAGGGACTGCAGAGCTGGAACCAGCTAGAACCCTACCTCAGAAAAGACCACAGTCTTTGAGGTTCTCCTTGATGATTATGTCGGTGACAGCGTCAAAGACAAACTTGACGTTCTGTGTGTCTGTGGCGCATGTCATGTGTGAATAGATCTCCTTCACGTCGCGTCGCATGTTAAGCTCGAGGAACTGCACTTTGATGTAGTTGCCGGCGTCCTCGTACGTGTTCGGCCCTGCGGCAGTTGGCAGCGCTCACTCCCCTCCCCGAGACCCGGAAGGAGCGCGGCTGCAGTCACGGGGGCTAGGGTGCCGCCTGGCGGCCGGGACTAGAATTCTCACCGTCGTAGTCCGGGAAGCAGATGGTGAGGTGTGCCTTTTTTATCTTCTCGGAGAAAACGTCCTTCTTGTTGAGAAACAGCACGATGGACGTGGTGGCGAAGTACCGCTGATTGCAGATGCTGTTGAACAGGTGCAGGCTCTCGTGCATTCGGTTCTGGGGAGGGCCCCGGCTGTTAGGCACCAGGCAAAACAGGCAGCTGCGCCCTCGCGGGCCATGGCCAACAGGCCAGGTCTTCGGTCCTGGGCTCTGGACTCGACCCCTCCCATTCTCAGCCGCTCCCTCGAGCTCCACCTCCCTTCTCAAACACTCGGGCCCAGCTTGGCACTCACCACTTCCTCATCCTCCACCAGCACCATGTCGTAAGCACTCAGCGCAGCGATGAAAATGATGCAGGTAACACCCTCGAAGCAGTGGATCCACTTTTTGCGCTCTGAGCGCTGCCCGCCGACATCGAACATTCTACGTGGCAGAGCCAGGGTCAAGATTAAACCCCCACATCAGATCACCTGGTTGCGCCCACTGGCATCCCCTTCTTATGCTGGCTGGGGAGCTCTCAGATGGACTGGCTGTTCTCCTGGCAGGGGTGGTACCGGGTGTCCGGGCAGTGAACTTCCTCGCAGGCCTGCTGGGCAAGAGTGCGGTGGTTTTACCTGAAGTTGAGGTCCTTGAAGGAGAACTGCCTCTCGATGATGCCAGTGGTTTTGACACGGGAACGCAACACGTCCTGCTCAGTGGGCACATATCCTGGGGTCACCAGACGCTCCAGGTCTGAAAGATAGCTGAGGAGGACTTCAGGGTATGAGTAGGTGGGTGGTATGTGTGTGTGATCACCCCAGGAAGGTCCTGTCTACTCGAGCAGTCTCCCCCCTTTCCCTGCTGCAACCAGCTTGTGTACTCACTAGCCAGCAGAATCGTTGAGCTGGTACTCGGAGGCTCGATCAAAGCAGGCCTGAATACCTGAGTCCTTCCACAGTCGCTGGATGATGTCTGACATCTCCTTGGGCATTGTGCCCTCCTCGATAGTTTCTGCCACGTGCATCAGTTTCCGGGCATCATCCTGGGGACGGGTTAGAATGGTTGATAGTGATTATGGACCTGAGCCCAGCCAGGCACCTTGAGTCCCTAGGGACCATTATCAGCCTGCTTCTGATCTTACCTGGCAGGCTGAATCTCCGTACTGAATATTGAGAGTGGTCATGGCCCGAACAATGGCCAGGATGGACTGCAGAGTGTTGCCATAGATGATGGCAATGAACTCCAGGCATTCTTCCAGCGAATAACCATCCTGATGGATAATCCTATAGCCAAGACCAGCAGAGTCAGAGCCTCCTGGGTCGGTAGGGAAAGATACCCACCTCTAGGGGCCTCAGGATGGGTAGGGAACACTCACTTCATCTGCTTGACAATGGTGCTTTTCCCGGACTCACCAGCACCTGAAAGGGAAACTGTGCCTCAGAGCTGCTTTGACCAGCAGGGACCACTTCTCCTGGATCTGAAGCCCATAGTCAGTCCCAGAGCACCAACCAAACCTCTAATCAAATCTGCCCTCATCTTCATCTAAAGTAAAATCTCAAAGTCCCATGGAGAAAAATGTTTGTAAATGACAAAAGGAACCCTCATCAGGAGTATGAGTGACTTCTACTGTTCCTAGAGGGAGTGGGGAGTGGTATATAGAGCCTTTAGTATGCTGTGAGACCAAAATAAAGAAATCCTCCAGCCCTTCCTTCTGGGGATCTCTGATACTGCATGCACAGGATTATTGAGTGGGATCAACCTCTGCTTTTCACCTAAAGGCTAGAAGTCTCTGAGAGGCTCAGAGGAATTAACACCTTTAGGTGGGGGGAGAGGATAGGCTGACATCCTTTCTGAGCCTGCCCTCCTGAAGGGTATTGGATACAGTTAATGGGATTTCCGGCTTAGCCTCTCTTGCCTTCCTCTTGAGGACCCTAGCTTAGTACCTCTGTCTACCCTCCTAAAGCAACAACTTTCCCTTGGGGGTTGAGCAGCAGTGGTGCTCCCATCTCTCCTCACTATGAGATCATGGACTTGACTTTCTGTATTCCCAGCAGGCCTTCACAGGTCTGCCAATAATAAAGTTCTGGCACCTGAGTGCCTTTGTCTATGGACATGGGTGGTCCTAGAGGCTCCCTGTTCCCAGAAGGACTAGGACATAAATCCCAAGAGAACAAGCCCATGAGCCCAAGAAGGTCTGAGCCTTGCTAAGCAGGCCTGGAATGCCAAAGGCTAGAGCTTGAGGGAATCCAACCTGGGTGAAAGTATGCCTGAACACACATTTGTACAAAGGTATGGTTGGCATACACTTCTACAGAGAGGAGTGTTCTTAGAAATTGTTTCTGAGCTGGGCATGGTAGCGCACACCTTTAATCCCAGAACTTGGGAGGCAGAGGCAGGCGGATCTCTGAGATCAAGGCCAGCCTGGTCTACATAGTGAGTTCCAGGCCAGCTGGGGCTACAGGGGGACCCTGTCTCAAAAAGACCAAAAAATAAATAAATAAATAAATAAATAATAATAGTCTCTGAGATACCTAGCCATGGGAGGCTGGGACATAACCCTGTCAGGCCTTACCTGGTAAGAATACCTGCTCTGTGTCCTGCTCCATAACGTAACCATTCTTTCTCCCCCATGGAATCCCTGCTTCACCAAAGGGCTGTCTGCCTGGCCCCAGGCTGCTGACCTGCAGCATTCCTGCCACCCACACTGGCCCACACCCCTACCCAGCAGCAGCAGTTTCACAGTTCGAGCATCCTTCTCAGCATCCTCTTTCAGCTTCTTTTCCAGCTCCCTGGAGTGTTTTTCCTCAGTGCTGGCCCTGGCCCCCATGGTCCCTGAAGCAGGCAAAGGTACAAGGTGGGCAGCTGGCTTTTTTGGATGTAGGAGATTCCAAGAGCCTGGCTCAGGCCAGCCTCTGGCCTCCCCAAGCACCCTTCTGGCTCTAAGACTGGCAATCGACTGGCTCTCCACAGATCTGTGCAGGCCCTGGTGGGGCTGCTTAGTGGGATTTGGGAGATAGGGGTGCCCAAGGGCCAATCAGAGACAAGGACAAGTGAAGAAGCTAGCTCAGTCCCCTAACCTTTTAATCAGGCTGGCATGGCCCTAATCCCTTGACTGCTGACTCTGCACCCCTAATTTTCCAAAAGGGACCCTGGACAGTCTTCCTTCCCTACAGGAGACTTTTTTGGCAGAGTTGAAGGAACAGACCCTTCAGTCTTAGAGCTGGGGAGCTGGGGACAGGGACAGCAGGAAGGTGCAGAGGGAGAATCTGGCAGAGTATCTACTGCCCACCCAGCTGGGTTCACTGTTACTCCTTATGTTGCCATTAGCTCACACTGATCCTGAGGGATGGCTGGTCAGGTCATACCACAGCCCAGTTTTAATTATAAGGAGGGGAGGCTCACAGGGTTGCGTGACTGGCAGTGGTTCAGAAGAGCTGGGTGACTCTTGATGGGAGGAGTCTATGCTTGCTGAGAAGTCATGAGGGAATAGATGACTACACTTGCCCCATATCCAAGGCTGAATGTAACTCTGAGCAGGAACTCTACATGATTCTAATGGACACTGGTGGGTGAGTGTTCCTACTATACATGCCTAAATGTGTCTTTTTTCTTTTTGCTTGTTTTGGGTTTTTGAGACAGGGTCTCCCTGTGGCCCCCAGCTGGCATGGAACTCATGATGTAGATCAGGTGGCCTCGAGCTCATAGTTCTGCCTACTTCTGCTGGGAGTAAAGGAGTGACACCACACCTGACTTCCGAATGTGTATTTTTGTTCCTTACTAGGACCAAGCAAGGTAATGACTAGACATATTTGAGCTTATATATCCACATGTATGTGTGTGTCCTCGCACTGGGGATCAATCTAGGAAGTTGTGCATACTAAACATGTGCCTTACTGCTGAGCTATATCCCAGCATCCTGTGCATGTCTCTTTATAGGCACATGTATTTGTATGCTTATTTTGCAGTGCTTTATGGGGGTTCACAGGTGTGTATGTGTGCCTGAATGTTCAAATGCATGTGACTGCAACACACACTAGAGTGCAGTTGCCCAGGTGCATTTGAGTATACTTATGTCCTTCCATGTGCTTGCATGTGTGCATAATGCTTGCCTGTGCCTGCCTATGCACATACATTTGCCTATGAGTACAAGCATATTTTGGTGCAACAAAATCTCTAATCTACAGAGGTGGCTGGACTCTTTGAGTGAATCTTTGGCAGGCCTATCATCAGATGTGGATGCTGAACTCTAGTGCAGGTTTGTTGTTCCCCAGAGTGTGGAGCATGGAGGCTCATCTGCCCTGCTTCTATTCTGTCCACTACAGGTGATATGGAACTTTCCTGGGATATCTCTAAAACCTGTCTGTCTCTGTTCAGGATTCTGGAGCCCTGCTCAGGTGCAGCGCTGAGCTCCTAGGTTCAAGAGACTTCTTGCCACCATCCAATGGGCTTTCATGGCTCTCTTCTAGTTCAGAGCCTCCTTTCCCGAAACCAAACTGCTCTGCTGCAGTCCACAAGGGGGTGCTAGGATCCCAGGCACTGAGTGTGGAGCTGTTTCTAAGCAGGATGTGTAGGAAGTAGATACCATAAGCTAGCATCTTTGGCAGTCACTCTAGGTGAGGGGAATCTGTCCAGGAGCAGGACTTCATCTGTGCCACTTTCAGTCTTTGGGCTCAATCCACCTTTACCCACACTGTAAGTGGGGCCCAGTGGTCTCTGTAACTAAGGTAGCACAGGGGCCCTGGCTTGTTAAACCAAACCTTTCTACATACTGTGGTTTTTTTTGGTCTTTTTGAGACAGGGTCTCCCTGTAGCCCCAGCTGGCCTGGAACTATATAGTCCAGGTTGGCCTTGAACTCAGAGATCTGCCTGCCTCTGCCTCCCGAGTGCTGGAATTAAAGGTGTGTACTACCACACCCGGCTATTTTCATATTTTAAAAATTTTTTATTATTTTTATTTTATGCATATGTGTATATTGCCTGCATGTAGGTATGTGCACTCGTGTCGTGCAATGCCCGCAGAGGACAGAAGATCCCCTGGAACTGGAGTTACAGATAGCTGTTAGCTGCCATGTGGGTCCTGGGATTCAAACCTGGGTCTTCTGCAAGAACAGTCAGTGTTCTTAACTGCTGAGCCATCTCTCCAGCCCTACATACTGGTTTTTTTAAGTGTGGCCAATCCACTGCCTTCCAACTCCCCACCTGGCTCCACTTTCCCACCAGGTGTGGGCCTAGCCCACCCCCACTCCCACCCCCAGCACCAAGGAGAGAAACCAAAGTCTAGTCCCAGAGCCAGTGTTTATTAGCAAGATGGAACCCAAGAGTGGCTGTGGCCTGGGTAGCAGAGGGCTTCCAAGAGCTCCTCCCCCCACATCTACCCAACTGCCCCCAGAGCTATTTACACCCATCACTTGAAGTGGTGAGCAGAAGGGAGCCCTGGGGAGCCCCTTTAGGCCCTAGACCTCTACTATGGCCCATCTATCCTCAGGGATGGGGAGCTCCTCTCAGTCCTGCCTGTATCAGGCCCCACTGCTTCTCTCCCCATCTGAGTCAAGGTGGCACAGGAAAAGCTAAGGAGGTAGAGTGGGTTGGCCCTACCTGAGCAGGCAGGGAAAGAAGGGGAGAAGGTCCTGCCCCACCCAGGCACACTTCTCTTTATCTGTCCCAAATAAATAGAGAATAAATACCTGGGAAGGGCTGGCCCCTGAGCTCCCCTGACCCAGGTAAGGGCCCATATCCCTATAACGGCCCCTTCTTCCCTTCTTTGAGTGCCCTGAGTCCCCAGCCCCAGACTCCACAGCAGTCCTGGTGTCCACATCTATGCCACAACACAGCTGACAACACACATCAGCAAAGGTGTATGGTCCATGCCCTGGCAAGTAGGGCTTGCTCCCTCCCTGTGTTCTGTAGATCTCGGCGGCTTGTTGAGCAAGAGTTCCAGCGGAGTCTGGGGACTGTGTGGTCCTGGCCCAGCCCTGTCAATTCACTGGGCCTGGCTGCACATGCTCAGTCATCTGCCATTGCTGACCAGCATGGGTCTAAGTTCTGGATGATGCTGCCACTGAGGCAGGCTATATACAACCCACCAATAAATACTGTCTTTGCAGGGGTAGGGTATGTATAGAATATAGATATTTTATATATATATATATATATCTTTTATATTAAAAGGAACGAGGGCTAGGCTGGCCCTACACAGGCCTCCAGCAGCTGGCCTCATGTGTCTGGAGGATGGTGCCGACGGTTTCGGGGCTTTTTCTGGTCCTGGGGCTCAGGAGGCCTGAATGCTCCTGGAGCCTCCCTGGGGTTGGGGGGCACATGACGCCAGTAACCCTGGCAGTACTGGTGGATGAGGCCCACTTCCGGCTGGGCTAGCAGCTGGGCCAGCTCTTGGTAAGGAGGCGTGGGGAGGCCTGCACCAAGGGGTGGGGGGGCGCTCACAGCCAATGGGGGGAAGAGGGCAGCATGAACGGCGTCCTGGCCCAGTACATGCAGCTGCACCCGCGTGATGATGTGCTTGAAGTTGTTCTCAGTGGCTGTGCAGGAGTAGAGGCCGCGATCACCAAGCTGCAGGGCACGAAGCAACAGCCCCTGCTCTGTTCGCAGGAAGCGGTCCTCTGCACGAATCTGCAGGGGCAGGGGTGGGGGCTCAGGGGCTGGGTCACCACTCTGCTGCCCTAGCCAGCTTCCAGATGAGACCATTTTGTGATCATTCCAGGTAAAGACACCCACATGATATTTCCATTTCCATATACCAAGAAAAACCCATGTGATGTTTGCACATGAGAGGGTTCTGAGTAATGTATCCACACATTTTCCACTTCAGGAGGAATGACCCTAGGAGGGTTCTGAACAATGAATGAGAAAATTTTGGAGCACACAAAGAATCTTCATTTAATGAGAATACCCAATTGCGGCACCCACAAAGCATTTCCATGTAAAGAGGGACACCTGTAAGACTTTTCCAGAAAATATCCACAGAATTTCCATATACTGGAGTTCACCCACATGATGTTTCATACAAAGAGGTATACCCCAACAAAGTACAAATATGGAATTTTTATAAAAAGAGGCCAAACTATAAATGGTTTCCATATACTGAAGCCTACCCCACAGTTTCACTCAAGTGGCTGCCATGTAGAGAAGGGAATTTGGAAAGGGTTTCACAGAATGCAGGCTGCCCTAGGTTGGCTCCCATACTACACTTCTCCCAGTGGAATTTCCACTGTACAGATTCCCATGTTTACAGTGCAGCATTTGGAACTCAGGAACTTACCTCACGGCGCCGGTCACTAGGATCTCGTTGGAACAGCCACTTAACAGTGGCTTGGGGTGAGCGAGGCTGGCACTCAAGGAAGGCCGCACTGCCAGCCACACCATATTGTACAGACTCTATGGCATTCTTGTTGGCTGTGGATCAAGAGAACCCTAAGTGGAAACAGTATTGCCCCTGGGAAGTTTGCTGACTGGGGAGGAGCAGGCATCGAGGGACACCCATTCCAAAGAAAGAACATCATTCAGTATCAGTCCCTTTAGGGGGTCACATAGGACACCCCAATCCTAGCCACAGGCAATCCTACCACCCAAGGAACCATCTGCAAATCCTTACAGTGGGGGTCTGTGGGAGTTCTGTAGGCTGTATAGAACTCCAAAGCATGACGAGCACCCAGCAGGGAGATGCAGCATGCTCACTCACCATTTGAATTGAACCCGCGGCACTGCCTGATGGGGTTCCCATGGCGGACGTCCTGCCGGCGACTCCGCCTGGATGAGGATAGCTCCTGAAGGGGTGCTCTTGGGAGGCTTGCTCCCAGGTTCCCATACCCCAAGACTCTAGGGTCCCGTGCCCCAAGGTAGTGATGTCTCACCTATAGCCACCCCCAACCAGGGTACTATCCACCTCCAAACTCCCAGGGCTATGACTGAAATCCCAAGGGTCTGGAGGGTCCATACCTCTTGGAGGATGCTGTGTATCGGGAACAGGCCTGGCCATCCCAGGCACAGTAGGGGTCCCTGGCGAGACAGCAGTCAGCACAGGCAGCCCCATATGCCTGGCAGCGGTGCAGGCTCAGGTGTGTGACACCCACAGCTGAGGCCACGTACAGTTGTTGCTGGGGGAAGGGACAAGGGTAGGGGGTTATCAGTTATTTTCTCACAGACAGCCCCCATCAGCAGTTAGGCTGGATTCTTTCTCTTTCTTGTTCCACATCTCAGTCTCCCCATCTCTATACTAAAGGAATAACCCCAAGAACAATGCTCCATCCTCACTCCCAGCCCACATTGCCAAAGACTCACCCTCTTAGAAGAGATGGTCATAGTCTTAACAGGTGCTGGTTCCTAGAAGAAGACAGGGGTGAGCTTGGGATCCTGAGGACCCCTCCCTGCCCTGGCTAAAGTTAGGAACTAGGTCAAGGTGTATGTGTGTGTCTGTGTGTGTGTCAAGGAGATGGCTAGGTGGTCTTATACCCACCTTGAAGACCTCCACCTCCTCCAGCATGAGCTCCTCCACCTCTTGGTCATCCTTGGGCAGCACGATGACCTTCTGCACTGTCCCGCGGTCTGGAACGGGCCGGGCAGGACCTCAGTGGGGCTGAGGATGCTGGGGAAGGGGCAAAGCCTCAGCCCCTACCCTACCAAAGCCCCAAACTCCCTAGGGCAGTGGAGCAGGGCTTCCATGCTGAGGTTAAGGGGCTTCCCTTGGATGAGGGGGAAAGAGTTCAGGGAGACTACCCCAAGACATAGTGAGTCATAGCCAGGGTCTTCTCCCCAGATCTTCATTTTGGTTACTGCTGAGTTGAAAACTGATGGACTCATGGTGGTGCACTTAAGTGTATTTGTGTCAGGAGTTAAGATTCTGTATCCTAGGTGCCTACCATGTCTCTATCTCTTTCATGTCATACAAGAGCTCCCAGGTGCATGGGAACCCCACTCTCCTAGGCTCTTGGGGATGAGGACAGGAGTGGAGTTTTCCCATCCCTAGTCTGGGCTACTCCAGCCAAGAGGAGGTTCCCATAGATGAAGTGACAGAGCTGACTTCAAGGAGTTTGCAGCAAGCCCTAGCTGCACAGGTTCTAGCCCCAGGTATAGCTCCTCCCACCCAGTGGGCCCACTATGGGAGGGTCTGAGATCAGCAGTGGGTACCTGTGCCCAGGAAAAGCACCTCATAGCGCCCATCAGCTGCATCCACCTGGTCCACAGCAACAGTGGTGAGGCGGTAGGGCATGCCAGTGCGGACCACCAGGGGTCGCCGCTGCAGCGGGTATACAGCCTGGTACATGAGTGGGTGGCTGCGCATGAAGTTGATCACTTCATCAGGATAGTCCTTGGTGGACTTCATTGATGGTGTAAAGGTTCCACCAGGGCACTGCAGACAGGTGATGAATATCAGTCCCAGGCTGCCTGGGTGGGGCACGTGGACCCCCTCAGCTTAGGAGAAGCCGCTGCTGTTCCCACAACTCTATCTGCTTTTCTCTCCAAACCCTTTCCTGCTTTCTGCCCTACATCAGATCTCTCCACTGTGGTCACAGTCCTATCAAATGGCCATACCTCCCTAGCTTCATGCACCATGACCTTGTGGCAGCAGTCGGCTGAGCTAACCCCTCCCTTCCCATGTCCCCATCCGCCCCCAGCTGTCTCCTTCCTCTCTGGCTGTCCCTCTGGTCTCATTGCTTTTTCCTGTGCAGCTGGCCTCAAGTCCTTGTCATACACTGGGCATACTGTCCTCTTCCCTGATGCTGTTCTCTCTTCCTGGGGCTTGGCCTGTCATCCTTCCAACTCCAACTTCACTCTAAGAGGAAGCCTTCCCAGTCTCCCTCAAAGACAAGCTTCCCCATGTCAATTCCCCACACAGTCACTGCACTAAGATCATGTCTAAGCTGTCATGCTCAGTCTCCTGTGGCAGATGCAAGTCATACCCAGATAAAGGTGAGATGCCTACAGAAACCATGCAGGTTTGACTCTGGCCCACTCCCCATTCTTACTGCCTATTATGAGCCAGCCAAGCTGACTTCAGGCCACCATCAGTTTTTGCCCTAAGAAGTCTTGCCTCTAATCTTCATCTCCCAAAGAGCCTCCCAGAGTACCCATCATGGGCAGCTCACCATACCTAGTCCCTCACCTATCTCACGATTCTGGATGGCTGGTTTCCTGATAGCCTGATACCATGTGTGAATAGTGGTTTTCTGAGTGTGTTGCAGTCCACTGCCCCTACTGACTGGGAACTTCATGATGGCGAGACCCATATCTACAGACATTCTGAACCCACGTCGACCTCTTTTGTTTTTTATTTATGTATAAGTGTAGTACATGTGTGTAAGTGCATCCATGTTGTACAATGCCCATGGAGGTTAGAAGAGGGTGTCAGATTCCCCTGGAACTGGAATTATGGACGGTTGTTAGCTGCCATGTGGGTGCTGGGAATTGAACCTAGGTCCTCTGCAAGAGTAGCCAGTGTTCTTAACTGCTGAGCCATCTCTCCAGTCCCCAAGTAGGCCTCTTAAACACAGAAGAGAGTCAGGAGTAGTGGTACATATCTTTAAAACTAGCACTTGGGAAGCAGAGGGAGGAGGATCTCTGAGTTTGAGGACAGCCTATTCTACATAGCAAGTTCCAGGCCAGCCAAGACTATATAGTGAGATGCAGTCTCAAAAATCAAATAAAATGATGATTAAAAAAAAAGAGAAAGAAGCCGGGAGTGGTGGCGCACGCCTTTAATCCCAGCACTTGGGAGGCAGAGGCAGGCAGATCTCTGTGAGTTCAAGGCCAGCCTGGTCTACATAGTGAGTTCCAGGACAGCTGGGCTAAAGGGAGACCCTGTCTCAAAAAGACCAAAAAAAAAAAAAAAGTTGACTTTCACAGCAACATAGACTGGTGTTTGAACAAAGAGCCTGGACACAGTGACATGGTCTAGGTCACCGGTATCTTCCAAGGAATTCCCCCATTTCGTTTAGGTCTGGTAAATGTGCAAGCACTTACAGAATGAGCTCAGTGCTCTGCCTTTAGTGATGCGGGTGGCTCCTCTCTCCAACTTGCTCAGTTAGCTGAAGCTGTGCTGATCTCCATTTCCTGATCCTCACGTAGCTCTGCTCTGCTCTTCCTCGGCTCATTCTGGCTTCAGTTTGTTCCTCTTCCAGGGTCTGCAAGTGGAGCCAACACGCAGAGGTCTCCTTAACGCTGTCAGTTCAACTACAGATCTCCCCGGGAACACGGCTGGGGCTGCGCCCCTCAGGTTTTGAGTTCTAAAATTTCCAGTTCTTCAGCTGGCCAATGATCTCGATCCTGAGGCCACTGTGTGACAGAGCCCAACGTGCACGTGCTGCACGAGGCTCATCGTAGGGCCGAGCACCTGGCTACTGAAGCGTGAGCTCCTGTGCTCTCGGAGCAGCGCGTCTTCTGCGCTGCTGGCTGCAGGCAACTGAGATCTACTTGGTGGTGCTGAATCTTCCCGTGCCTGTCGGTCCTCAGCCTCCTTTTCCTGCCTGCTATGACAAGGACTGTGCTACCAACTTTTAAATATTTTTTCAAATGTCAAGTGAGCTAACAATGCTTCGACAGTAAAGAGAAAACCACACTGAAATGTGCACACACAGCATAATGGCTGCCTTGTAAAGGAGTGCACACACAGGCCAGGGGAACCTCGCCACACCCTTCAGCGAAGGCTTCCGGCGTGCAGCTACACTGCAACTGTAGTTCCCAGTTTGGTAACAGAAGTCCATTACTCTGGCATTTTGTAAATGTTTGCAGATTTCTAGGCGCTGGGTTTCTTCAGGACACCACACCTGTGCCTGCCACACACTAGCCCACTCACCCACCTCCTGGTTTCCATTTCCTCCTGGGAGAACTGCCACAGGTACCGCAGAGTCTCAGACTCACTGGAGCACAGCAGCTCTGAGAGCACCAGAGAAGCCTCGCAGGTGAGCTGAGCGCAGAGTGGAAAAGTGAGCTGAGACTGAAGGCCAGGGAAAGCCAGCACTCCTAAGCCGACTCACCAATGAGCACTCCCTCCTCTCATGGCGCCCCTCAAAGCCCTGCTCCTTCTAGACAGTGGAACCCAGGGTTGGGGACGAGGCCTCTGGTAGAATTCACTAGCTGCCCATCCTCTGCAGCCTGCTCTGGGAGGAACTTGCTTCCCACACCAACCACACTGATGATAGCCACGCCCTGCCACATGCAGAAATGTCCTCTCCAGGAAAAAGCAAGTGAAGCTAAAAGGCATCCAGTGCTTTTGAGATTCCGACTATAGAAATATAAAAGTAAATATTCTTAATGTCCCTAAATAAATACACTGTTTACTCCAGTCCCTTTCCATATTTGCTTTCGAGAGCAGTGCAGGAGACGCCAACACACAGAATTAAACAACCTGAGATTAAGCTTCCTGAGACCCACTGTGGGATGTCTTCATCTTTCAAAGCACAGTCATTCCTCCCAAGTAGCCAACTAACATTCAATTACCTGCAGTATCAGCGCCACGTGCCTGGTCAAAATTGCTTCTATAGTGAAGCAG
Source organism: Nannospalax galili (assembly GCF_000622305.1). Lineage (NCBI taxonomy): Eukaryota > Metazoa > Chordata > Mammalia > Rodentia > Spalacidae > Nannospalax > Nannospalax galili. The sequence goes on from NW_008355774.1 coordinate 535,627, forward strand.
CAAAGATGCATCCAGGAGGGGAGAAACGTGTTTCTGTTTTTTTCTACCCTGAAAATATTTAAACTAAAATTCATTATCTGCTTAAAATGTGCAATTCAAGGTGATGGAATAATGTTTCTTAATTTTAAGCCAAATTTAACATTCTTGAATACGATAGTCACTGTTTGAAAAGTACAGGATTTACTTAAAAATTATACCATGTGTCCAGGAAAAAAAAACTAAAAAATATCCAGCAGCAGCAGAATGGTTTCATGAATTACACAACATTATTTCACAAAATACCACCAGCGGGAGGCAGAAATGATCTTCACAAAGATGCCTCAATAATACAGAGAAAAGCACATGCTAACCACAAACCAGCACTCAGCATGCCGCACGCTGTAAGCTGTCAGTCACACATATACAAATGGGCAAAAAGCACTCAGAGGGACACCAAATAGCTGTCACCCACAAACAGTGGGCCACCCCCACCACCCCTCCCCACACCTGCTGAAGGTTGTTGCAGTCCAGGAACCTGAGTGGCCCCTGAGCCAACACAAAGCAAACAAGTCTTTGAGCTCCGGCTCCAGGCTACGAGCCACCCCTCCTCCCAGTCCAGATCAAGACACTGGGCACCACAGGAAGAGAGCAGGAAGTGGCAGCCAATCTGCTTCCAGTCGGCAGCCTTTTAGGACCACCCAGGCCACTTCAGGGACCTGTCCCAGGACAGAGCAAGGGAACAGGAGGGCCCAGACCCACAGCTCAGCACACAGAACTCCGTGACACTAACAAAAGCTGAGCCAGGGAGAGGGCAGGCCCTTGCAGACAGCAAGCCCTTCTCTCCTGTGAAGGAAGAGGGTGGGGAGGCCCTTGCCATGCCTCCAAGACACATCTCAGTAAACGGAGGAGAAGGCCCACACTGGAAGGTCAAGCGCTCACTTATTTCTTCACGTTTCAGACTTTCCAAAGCGTCACAACCACCACTTCTCTAGAATGGATTTAAAGTCATGGTTTTTAATTACACAAAAACAGACATGCTTCTGTGGGTACCTGGCCAGGTTCCTACTGTGTACTGCACAACAAGCACGTAAACCAGTCCTGAGTTCAAGGAACAGGTGAACATCCAGGGTGTAAAGGAAAAAACAATATACATGTAAACTGAGTCACAGGAGCCAGAGGACTCACTGGCTCACCTGCCTCCCATCTGAACCCAGCCCCGTCCTCTTAGCTACAGTGATGGTGACGATGGTGCAGTGGTTTCCTCCCCAGACCAGCCTTCACCACAGCACTGTCACCCATTCTTCCCCTAACTAACTTCTGAGCGATACAGCTCAAAGTGCGCGTGCATGTGCCTTTCCTCGCCTGCAGAAGTGTCCATCGGGGACAGGTCCAAGGCAGGCCTGGGTCAACCATACACTGACCAGCCTGCAGTCCAGGACAACAGTCCCACCTCCCTGCGGCTCTTCAACACACAGTGAAGGATCATCAATTCATCCTTCACTGGCCTAGTTTCCCACCCACTCCCAAGGCTTCCACCCCAGAATATCATAC
>NW_008355774.1:541310-561453 GCF_000622305.1 Nannospalax galili
GGCGGGGGGGGGCTTCCTGTTGACTCAGCCCCCATCTCCTTAGCACCAGCACATTCTCCCCAACCCCCATCCACAGAAGCAGAGCTAAATCCCAAATTATTAATCTGAACCAGACTACTGGAGGGAAAGGTGGAAAGGGGCAGAGGGTCCAGGGTTCGGGAGAATCAGGTGTAGGGCTCTGATCATTGCTAACCCACAGCTGGAGTGGTAATGTCACTCATGCTAGGTGACAAGAGAAAACAGAAAGGAACCCCATGGCTATCCTGTATCCCTAGTTGTAGACAGGAAGACAGAGGCTCAAGGAACAGTGTTGTTTGTTCCAGATTATGAAGCAGATGACAAAATTAGTGTCCTGTCCCACCTTCACCTGTGTACCACAGGACAATGGAGGCTCAGCCTTCAAGAAACCTGGATCAGAGCAGGCTGGGCAGGTCAAGCAGCTCTCAGTACCCTTTTCTGATGGCAGGGGCCAGATGATATTGGGCTTAGCTCTCTTAAAGGGACTTAGGCAAAAATGTCCTAGTGGCCTGAGACAGCATCAGTGTTTGGGGATGTTGATGCAAATCCAGTCTGGTCATGTCTTCAGGTCAGTCTCCACTATCCATAGTAATAGCAGGACTCAAGACTCAAGTTTTGACCTTGTCAGGGGAGGTTGACAACCTGGGTTCCCTTCCTGGGAAGAGCCCTATCCCCATGCTCTCACCCAAGCTGGGCACAGGTTGGGTGGGGTGGCATCCGGGAAGGATTTTCCCATTACGGGGAAGGAAGAGCCTTTTCTTGCACCAGACACCTCATTTCCGCAGCCATTCCCAGCTTCCAGGCCGTTAAGACACTCAGTCTTGGCCCAGAATGGCTTGGCCAAGGTCCAGGGGCAGGAACATTCTCAGTGCCTTGGTAGCTTGATCCTGGGGGTCTCCACCTCCTCATCTCTGGGAAGCAATGGTTGATGCCTTACTTTAAAGGAGCCAGTAGGCGTGTCCACAGTCCTCACTCAGAGACCCCAAGTGGGAGGACCCCACCCCCTGCTGGCTGTCTCTAGGACACCAGTAAGGCAGGGGTTGCTGCAAAAAGAGGGGTCTTGGAGCAAAGGTGGGTGTCCCGCCCCCTTGGTTACAGCCCGCAAAGCAGTAGGCCCTGACTGACAGCGTGACCTCCCCTAGAAGGGCTGGGGATGAAGGAATGATAGGCAGGTCCCTGCAGCCTAGCTCTGACCTCTAACCTCATGTGGGCTAGTGGCAGCCCTAATCCCTGAACTGAAGACAAATGGGATTGGGGGTGAAGGGGCTGCTGGCTTAGTTCTTTGTTAGTGCTTCATCCACTAGGAAGACAGACCTCCTGACCTTCTGAGGAAGGGAAACTGAGGTAGACAAGGACATAGTAGAGTGATAGTGACAGGAATGGCAGAACCCAGGCAATCCCCAGTGGACACTCCTGCGGGCTCTGGGGAAGGGTGACCCAGCCTCTTTTAGTCCTCCAAAGCTGTTAGGGGCCAGCCTGGCCCCCTGGCTTCCAGCCTAATCCTCTTTTAATGAGCGGCCAGCCGGAAGGCCTCAGCCCCTGGTCACAGTCCTGTAACCCTGGGAGCCCCAGCCAGGCTGAGCTGGGGGCAGGAAAGCCCAGAAGCCTTAGTGTACACTACCCCCCTGTTCAGCATATTCGCCTGCTCACACTCCAAAGCCAAGACTTCAACCACTGCCCAGGTCGATCCTGGACCAATCACAGTGGCACCTGCTGCCATGGGCTCTCCACTCAGTATATATTCAGGTCCAGGTCCAGGACCTGGGGCTGGGCAGGGTAGCCTGTCACTACTGATCCTCTGTTCCTCTAAGAACCCCTAGAAGCCAGATTCAGGGTTTTGTCTTGGGGGCAAGGTATCCTTCTCAGGTAGATAGATCATTCTATACTGTTTAGTATGTGTCCCCATCTTGGTCCTGGCCAGGCATTCTAGACTAAGCCCCAGAGGCCTTCCCAGGAATCGCAGGCACCCACTGCCCCCTCCTCAGGCAGGTGAGCCAGGTTGGTGCCAACAAAACCAATTACAGCGGCTCTCACCCAATTAGTGACTAATTATGGCCTCATAGTCCATTCAACATAATTAACATGTAAATGACTCCGCATGTTTATATTCAATAACCACTCTGATTGAATTTAATTTAAATGTCTGAACTGGGGACCCAGTTACTGTATTTCATCACCTACAGCTGCCACTTCCTGGGAAACCTCCTCCAAAGGAGAGGGACCTTAGCCCAAAGAGGGTAGAGGGGCAAGTACTACTGGCCCAGATCCCTGCATCCTTGGCAATTCTATCCCAGGGGAGCAAGGAAGTGGGAAGGTAGCAAGAATTCCCAGTGGGACCCTCAAGATGGGAAATCCTCTTGAACAAGAGGCCCCCTTCTTAAGGGCTACTGTAAACATCCCAGCTGTTCAGTAAACACCAAGCAAGGGTAAAAGCCACCCAGCTGGGCTAAAGCTCCTTTACTCTTCCCTCCCTTCAGGGGTTGGGGGCTGGAAGTTGGGGCAAGCAGGCCCAGGCATGCTATTCCCACGCCCGTTCTGCCCCAGCGCCCACCCGCTCCGCCCAGGAGAAAACAGGCTAGGGGCTAGCTCATCTTCACACCAGGAAAAGCCAGAGGGAAGGAGCAGCAGGGTCATGAAACCCCATGCTCCCCAGCACACACAAGCTCAGAACCAGAGGTTCCACACCTTGTCCCTACGATGTCCAATCAGTTCTGTCCCAGCATATGAGGGCTCTCCAGCTTCACTCACCCCTGCCTATCCTATGGCCCCACAGCATCTGATTGATTCTAAATCTTGGCAGTTGGACAGAGGTCCAGGAGGTCCTACATTAATCCTTACCATGCACAGTCACCATGTGAAAACACACGTGGGCATCGGACAGACAAGCAGAGGCTAAAGCCTTGAATCGGCTTGAGAAGGACACAGTACAGTCAAGAGATATCCTTGTGCAAGGAGTTGGAAGAGGTGTCCAAGGCCAGGTGAGCCCAGCTCCCAGGAATGTGCCTCAAGAAATTGAAGAAAGTAGCAAGAGGGGCTAGTCTGAGGAGAAGGCCCACATTGATCCATATTTCAGGTGGAGAGGGTGAAGCAGCTCTTCAAAGACTGCCTCCAGCTCCAAAGGCCCCAAGAATCCACCCCTCCTCCCACATTCCAGACCTGGCCCGGAAACCCCTCACTCCTTCCTCCACCACCACCTCCTCCTTCTCCTCTGTGACTGCAAAAGACAACAAACTCTCCATGGCTCATTTACGCCAATAAATCACCCAGACAGACAGGCCAGGATGGAACCAACAGGCTGGTGGGTGTCAAGACCCTCCCCCCTGCCCTGGGCCAACCATCATCTTTCCTGCCCTCCTTGGACTCCCACATCCTTGCAGCCCCTTCCCATAACCTGCAGAAGATGTCCCAGACAGTCTAAGCCCTCTCTCCTACATTCTTATGGGGATACTGAGACAGTGAACAGGCAGAGATATTCTGAGTCAGTTTTTGAGGCTGCAGTGATGTTGGGTCAGGTGCCCAAATCATTCTCGGTTGGTAGCCAGTTAAGAAAAGGCAAACAAGCCGGCCATGGTGGCACACGCCTTTAATCCCAGCACTTGGGAAGCAAAGGCAGGCAGATCTTTGTGAGTTCAAGGCCAGCCTGGGGTCTACATAGTAAGTTCCAGGACAGCTGGAGCTACAGGGAGACCCTGTCTTTACATAGGCCTGGTACTGGGTCAGGAAAGGGTTGGTTAAAAAAAAAGGGTTGGTTCAAATCACAGTGCAGTCAGCTGTTGAAGCCCCCTTGAGAGCCACCCATCTAACCTCCAGTGCTACAGCCCCCAAATCCCCCAAATCTAGCTGCTGCTCTGCTGCTCTGCTTGTTGGAGTGTATGATCTCTAGGAGACAACCACAGCTGACCAGGAGACATGCTAGGAAATGAGGACACCAACATCAAGCCCCAAGTGAGAAATAAGCCTCACGGCTGGCTATGGAGTATGGAGACTTCAGAGAAAAGAGCATGTCTGGGTAGGAAGTCAAGAAAAGGTGGTGTTTAGGAGAAGGGGAAGATGGGGGTGGAGGAGGAAGGAAGAAAAAAGGGGAATGTCTAGAGCTAAGGTCTCCAGACTCCAAGGCTTCCTGGACCTTGGAGGGTTTGTGTCTGCTCCTACTCTGCAAAGCAAGCTTTAGACAGCCAGTGCTTACAAGAGGATCAGTGAATATGCAGTGGGCCTATTTAAGCTCCACCCCCACCTCACAGGCAGGGCCCCTGGATCCCAGGCCAACAGCCACTGTCCAGGCCCTGTTCTTTGCTAAGTCAGGATCATAGGTCAGGGACTAGAGCCCAGGAGGCCTCCATCCTCTCCCTGGGCTGCTCAGCAGCCTGGGTGGGAGCTGAAGGCCTGCCAAACTCAGGCACCCACATGAGTTGGGCTTTAGATTCAGGCTGTAGCCTTCTGGCATCCATGCCTCTGGCAAAGGCCCTCTTGCTATTTCTAAGAAAAATGCAGCAGGAATCCTCTCTGCTTCTCCAAGGGCTCCCTTGAGGCAAGGCTCAGATTCCCAGGATAGCACTGGGCTAGGCCAGAAAATCTGCTCTCTGCCCAAGTAGATGCCCCAGTGAGCAGCCCCAGGGCTGGCCACCCTAGGACAAGCTGCAGGAGCCAAACAGCATCCAAGGGGAGGGGGTCACTGCAGGTACCCTGTACTTCAGCCAGGCTTGGGAGCCTATCTCAGTGATCACTTAAAGAACCCACTTCCCATTGAGGCATCTCTACCACTGGAATTTTCCCATCATCCATATTTAGTATCTCCACTAACAGAAAATAGAGCTAAAGGCCACAAGGTGCTGGGTGGCACAAACCCTGCCTCTGCCTCACCATAATCTCTCTTCCTGTTTGAAATGCTGCCTCCTCCACAAAGTCTCCCTTCTACCTGCCCAAGTTAGGAATTCTCCCTGTCTTGACAACTGTACTCTAGCAGGTCTTTTCCAAATACCATCTCCCTAACCATAGGTCAGAATTCCGGAGGGGTGAAGGCATCCCACCCCTAGCTCTCAACCTGTCAATCACCACCCTGGACACTGAGACTTCCTTTACTGCTGGGGGCAGTGACAGTGGTCACACAGTTAATCCTCCCAGTGCCACAATGAAGTCAGGACTATTCCCATCCCCATTTTCCAGGAGGCAGTGGGAAGAGACAAGTTCACTTCTCAAAGTCTATCCATAACTATGATGCAATCAAGGAAGCTTGAGTCTTCAGAATGTTACTTCAGAATGTTACTTCCAGCCTGGCAGCATAGGCCTATAATCCCAAATGTCCCAGAGGCTGAGACAGGAAGATCTAAAATTCAAGGCCTGCCAGGACTTTCAGGGAGCTATTGCCACTTGTACTTTACAAAGGGGGAAACCAAGGCTCAGGGAGGTAAGATTGGGCTTTGCCTTCAGGGCCAATCAGTCATCACAAGCAGCTTTCCCTGAGGGAGGCACTGGAGGGCTCCTAGTAGTCAGCAGCCAGGAAGCTAGAACCCTGAAGCCACCTTCTGTGCTATCACCACCTCTGTAGAAGAAGGGTAGGAGGTGCACACACACAGATGCAGGCAGTCAAGAACCCTCTTTGGGGTTTGCTGCCTCCCAAGCCACAGGGTAAAAGATGCCTTTAGAAGCCTGAGTGAGATTTGTATCTTGGCGGTTTCTCTTTAAATTCTTTACGATTACAAAGCTCTGAGGGCTGCCAGGGAACATGATTTACTCCTCGAGCATGCACCAGCTCCCTGCTCAGTGCCAAGGGAAGCTGGAGCCAGCAGGGTGGGGTGGGCAACATGCCAGAGCCCGAAGACAAGGACCAGGCTGCGGAAGGCCCAGCCAGTGAGTTCCATCCAAAGCCTGGCTGGACTGGAAGGGTCTGGGTTAAAGGCCAAGGCCCCTGGCCTGTCTGCCTTAAGCTGAGCCCCATGTAAGTTATTGAACAATCACTAGGACTACTTCCTCCCAAACCAGCTGTTACCCTGGCTCACCCTGGAATGCCCACCCCTCCCAGTTTAAGAGTTCCAAACCCCACTGTAGCTATTCAAACCACCTGACCGCTGCCTAGCTTCCACGGTGTCACCATTGGCCCAGCTCCTAGATCTTCTCCTTCTTATTTCTCTGCAATTGGAAGCTCCATGCAGGGTTGGGGGCTCAGGGAGCCCCTAGGGGCCAAAGCAGACCCTTCAACTCTCCAATTCCATTCCCACCCTTCAGCCAAGCCTGAGGCAAGGCTCTGTCAAGACCTGTTGTAGGCCCTTCCACGTCAACCCATACTCACTCTCTCTAGGAGTGAAGTCAATGACAGGTGACTGCTCTTAACCTCTAACCTTGCCATTTCCAAATAAGATGCAGCAACCTGGTCCACTGATGCCACATGCAAATGATGTGAGTGTGGTATCATTCTGCCAGGCCAAGACAGGTATATGGCAGTGATCAGCCCCCATCCATCCACCCTTCACCTGCAGAGCACTCTTCCTCATTGAGAAGTCAGCTGCACCTGGGGTTAGAGCAGGCCCAGATCCAGAGGTTCTGAACATTCTTTGGGGCCCTGGTTTTTCCATCTCTACAGTGGACAGCTTCCTAGAGGACCCTAGAGGAAGGGTTGGATCTAAAGTTTGGAAATAAGCAAACCCCAATCTTGCTGCTTCAGCAAGCAGAAGTCAGGATAACTCTGGTCCTTCCTCTAGGGGAGGAAACTGAAAGACTAAAGTCAGCCCACAGGCTCCTGAAACCCTAGCTCTAGCTCATGGCAGGGGCCAGCCCATCATGCCTCTAGCATACTGTCCTCTACTCTCAGTTCTTGGACAACTTCAGACATCAAGTCAGGCTCAATCCTCTAGTTTGAGACAAGGGCCTCTTCCTAATGGCAAAGGCAAGTTGACCCACTTCAAGCCTGGGAGGGACCCTGCCTGGCTTTCATCAAAGGCATTCACTATCATTTCTGTCATTTGTCTCTTTTCTTATCTCCCCTCAAAGTGACCTTTTTGCTTCCTCTCCCTATTCCTGCCTCAGTTTCTCTAGTATCCCAGCTGGCTCATGTCATTATAAGATCTTTCTCTCCCACCAAGCACCTCTTGGCTCCAAGTCCTGGCCAAAGCCAGCCCAGACAGCAGTGGTATGTTGGGGGGGGTTAGGGGGGATAGCTTCCTGGGGAAAAGTAAACACTCCCTTCACCAAACAAAGGACCTGGCAGAGCCTGGCACCTCCCTGCTACTGTTAGGGAGGTGGTGACCAAGGCTTAGGGTGGCCCAGAGTAGAAGGAAAGGCTTTTTCAACCAAACTTGGCCCATGATTCTGGGCAAAGGGGACTCCAAGCCCCAGCTGGGAGAGGGGTAAGGCTTGCTGTCTAGGCTTTCCAGCCCCAGGCATCCACAAGTAACCCAGAGCCAAGAATCAAAGAATACCTCATGTGCCCCCAGAAGCTGGCCCCACTTGACCCCTTGCTTGTGCCTGACATTGGCTGTGCTCCTGGAAGTCCAGGAGATGGACCATGGGAGCCTCCCAGTCTGAACGAAGTTGGGGTTCCTTTGCTCTCATACCTTCCTGGCTCCAGATCTGGGGTGCCTAGGCGGATGGGCGGGCTGCAGGCTGGAGCCTTGCCCAATTCCTGCTTTTGTTCTTTTATCTGCTTTGGGCAGTGTGGCCCCTCACACCAGCACCTCTGCCTTGGAGGGCTGGACCATACCCAGGCTAGAAATGGCACCTCCTGCTACAACAATGCCCAAGGTAGGATGGGAAAAATCTATTGGGCTTCCAGCTGCTGTGTCCATCCAAGCACAGGAGAAACTGAGTCATGGAACCCATGTGAGCAGCAGTGCTTCTGAAAATAACTTCCTATGAACCCCTCATATTGTACCCTGGAAAGGAAGACCCCCCCACTCTCCTTTCCCTAGCTGTGTGACACCAGTTTCTCTAGGAGCTGGTCTCTATTCTCAATCCACAAACATTTAGTGAGACCCTCCTCCTCAAGGAGGGCCACTTCCTGTGAACCTGAGCAGCTTGCAGGGGGAGGGGAGGGCACACAGAGCCTGGGTTTCTCAGTGGGACCAACCAACAGGATGTTTTAGTGAGTGTCCCTGTGTATACTCTATTTTGTTTACTGCAGAGTTCAAGGACTCAGTCAAAGTAGGGCGCACAGTAGGTGCTCAAGTACCTGAACTGAACTGGCATCTAAGCATAAAACTAGGACGTGAGGTCTGGTGGGAATAGGGGAGGTCATTTTGGCTGGTGAACCTGCCTGAACAAAAGGTACAAAGGCCCAAGATGGGGTGGCCCTAGGCATCCTCCAGCCCCACCCCAGGTTGGCACAGCAAGCACCATAGGCTGGCTGCCAGCAAGCTGGGCTTTTAGTCACCATGGGTGTCGGCTTCAGAGCTAATTGAGAGGGAATCGACCCAACGTGATGTGGGCGCCAGCAAGCCCAGGATACCAGGGTTCTATTTCTGGCCTTGCCTCTGCCTCCTGCCTGACCTTGGTCCTACCCTTGCCTAAGCCTCAGTTTCTCTCTCTGGAAAAAAGGAACAGAAAGCGTTTGCCTCCCCTTTGCCCTTGGAGGTTTGACAAGGCTTAAAAGGAATACACAGAAGACCTCCTGTCTCATCTCCCTGCTTTCTGGAATCAATGTTAATAAAAAGAATACCCAAAATGGATACAGGGTGTGGAGTTCAAAACCCCCTCCATTCCCTTGTTGGGGGAGGAGACACTCCAATGGCCCTAGGCAGGGAGGAGGTGAGAGGGGGAACTCGCCCCTTCAAGATTTATTAATCTGCCCTGAGGAATTCTACCAGGGAAGGGTAGAGGTATCAGCCAAATAAATATCTCACCTTCTCAAGTCTGGGAAAGGAGGGCCCTTTCAAACCAAAACCAATTAACTCTTGTCTACCCATTCTCAGCAATTCCAGAAGTCATGATTGGGAAAGTCCTGATAAGCAGCTCATTTCCCACTCCTCAATCAAGTTCCAGGGGCCCTGCCAGGGGGCCATAGTGATGAGATGGGGGCTGGGCCTCAGCCAAGCCTAAAGAAAGAAAGGTCAGCCCAGACTTTCACCCAATATGGCTGGAGGGAAATCTGGCCAGCCTGGGCTGAAGTGGCCCCACCCAGGGCAGGAGGTTGGCCAATGTTACTTCTGGCCAGAGGATAAGCAAGACAGAATTCAGCAGTGCTCCAGGTCCCCTAGACCCCAGCATAGCCACTGCTGCTCACCCCAGGCCCACAGTGCAGTACACACACACACACACACACACACACACACACACACACACACACTCTCTGCCCCTTAAGAAAGTGCCTAGCAAGTAAGAGACATGTCGTCCTGGATGTATGTGTTGTGTATTCATCTGCCAGGTTGGCTTGAAGATGTGAAGGTGATGGAGCTAGGGCCTAGAATCTCATTCCCCAGCCCCCAGCCCACCATTCAAATCTTCTACTGAGTTCCTGAGCAAACTGCTTACTGGGGATCTGAGGGGCTGAGGCCTCTCACAAACCCATCAAGAGGTCCATCCCCACTTCTCTCTGTCCACCTCCCCCACATCACAGTCAACATTGCCTTCCCCTCTGTGATTCTGGAAAGCCCCCCTGTCTCAAATCCACAAGAATGCTCCCTGGGCACCCACAAACCCAGCAGAGAGGTCCTGCTTCTCCAGATAGCTGAGGCTCTGGTCTACCTCATTGTCTGACTCTCTACCCTAGGAACTATCAGAGGCACAGACAGACTCAGCAGTGGCAAGGATAAAACATCCTCATCTCCCCAGTTATCACCCAGAGCCCAGTAAGGATAATACCCTTTTCCAAAATGTCTTAGTGCTCTGGTTTCCAGCCTTTCCCAGCAAGTTGCCATCCTCTTTCTCTTTGCCCAGGAAAACCCAAGTAACTATAGTTTGTCCCTCTGTGCCTTGACCTTGCTCCTCTTACTAAGCAGTAAAACCAGTTATATAAAGGAAGAATGTTTGGCACTTTGCTGTTCTTCCAGATGACCAGAGTTTGATTCCCATCACCCAGGTCAGACAGCTTACAACCACCTGTAACTCCAACCCCAGGGGATCTGACTCCCTCTTTGGGCCTCTGAGGGCACCTGTGTTCACATACACACACACACACACACAAAATCTTTTTTTTTTTTTTCTTAAAAAAAAAAGCATGTTTGTGGGGAGGAGCAAAGATGCCTCTTACCTTTGAATGAAAGCCTGATTCGAGGTGTGGCCGGAAGCTGGTCCTGGATGGGAACAGCTGGCCAGGCCCCAGTCAGTAGGGAAGCCCAGAGGAAAAGACCAGTGACAAGCATTGTGGGAAGGGCCTAGGGCCCAGGAAGCAGGCTTTGCTCTCTGGACACCTGGAGAGAGAACAAGATTAGAACTTGTGAGGTATATGAGGGCCTTCTACTCACAAACATTTCCCTTATTCTACTTTGGTTTTGGGTTTTTTTGTCTTTCTTTTTGTGGCAGGGTCTCCCTGTAGTCCCAGCTGGCCTGGAACTCACTATGTAGACCAGGCTGGCCTTGAACTCACAGAGATCTGCCTGCCTCTGCCTCCCAAGTGCTGGGATTAAAGGCATGTGCCACCACGCCCAGCGGTTTTGTTTTTTGAGACAGGGTCTACTCACTATGTAGCTGACCTCAAATTTACCATGAGCCTCCTGCCTCTGCCTCCTGAGTACAGAGATTACAAGAGTGCACCACCCCACACAGCTTCCCTTGTTTAACTCCTGCTGGAAGTACCTCAGCTTCCCTTCCTGAACAAAAAGAATGAGGGGATCTCCATGCTTACACCCCTCAGCTGGGGACAAACCTCATGTACTTCTGTCTATCTTTGTCTGGGGAAGTGTCATCAATGAGCCTGAAGTCCAGGCCACACACAGTAGACTACCTGGGATGGGACCAGCAAAACTGCTGGGGACACCTGTAGACACAAAGCCTACCCTGAATTCCATGCACAGGGCCTAACACAAGCCGATAATGGAGAACCCTTTACAGTTCCTAGCAGACTTTCTACATTGTGCCCACCAGCAAGAGTGGGCTCCTTTTTTCTCCCACTACTAGGTCTATTTGAGCCAATGCTCTCCTCCCAGGGCAGGAAAATCTAGACTTAATATTGGAATGGAGGGGAATCATGGGAGAATGGGGGGGGGATGAGACGTACCAACAGCCCAAAACAGAAGGGACAGCACCAGCCAGAAAAGCAAATGCAGAGAATAGCAGGGCCTACTTTTACTAAAAAGCAGGAAGCATTAAGGACCCAGGTCAGACAGGCAGAAAGACTTCCTCCATGGAAAACTACCAGCTGAGGAGTCAAAAAGGGTGTGAGGATGGTCAATGGGCCTGTGATAGGGTATACACCAGCTGCACTGTTGTCTTCAAAGTCACCCACATCCCTGGCAGGTCCAAATTTTAATACTGTATTTTTCAAATATTGTCTCCCCAGGCAGGCTGGCTGTTGGGTAAACGCAGCCCAGCACCAGTTGTTGAAACATATTGCTCCCTCCCGGGAAAATCTGCACCAATTCCCACCCCCTCAACTGGAAGCACTGGGGGTGGGGGCCTCTAAGAATGACAAGTGTATGCCTCATCCCCCAGATCTGCCCCATCTATTCCCTTCTCCCATGGAAGGCAGGACAACAAACCCATTTCCAGGACTTTGGCATTGTATGTCAGAGTGGGGGTGGTGGTACTGTGGTCTGTTACTCCCCAGCCACAGTGCTAAGGCACAGACTCCACAGTGGACTCCTAGACTCTGATGCCCTCCCCAGACCCATCCTCCCCAGTCCCAGAGCCTTTGCCCCTCCTGCCAAGGCAAACCACTGGTGGTTCCTCAGGCAGGAAGTGCAGCTTCAGCTGACTCCTCCAGTGCTGCACTCTGAGTGCCTGGCACACCTCTCATTCCTCCAAGATCTCCCCATCCCAGATGCTCTCTCCCAGGGAGGCTTGCTGACTGGGGGAGGGGAGAATTAGACCCAGCCCCTCCTCCAGTGTGCTGGGGGCACAAAGCTAATGCTGACAGAATTCAAGGCAGACTCTGGAATGGAGTCATCAGGGATAAAGGGCTATGCAGCCACCATCACCCTTAGGGTGCACTGAGGCCCCCACGAACAGTCCAACATATATATGTATCCACACCTGCATGCCCACGCACGTCCTTACAAGCATGAGTTTGCTCAAGAACTTGACCTGCTAGTGGGGTGGGACTCTGGTAAGCTAGAAGAGCAAGATGCAGTCCAAGTCCCTGAGAGCTTTGATGGGGGGGCAGGGGGAAGCTCATGTCAACCTGCCTCTCACCTAACCCCCCATGACCTCGTTTTTCCTGCATCCATTTTCACAGTGACAAGGTCAGAGTCACCAAAGCTGCTGCTAGAGTCACTCAAGATAGCTAGGCAAGTAAAGGATGGGGCTTCCCATGGGGTTTCTACAGGGACCTTCCCCAATTTTCTGGTCCTTCAAAGAGGTAAGTGGGGGTATAAAGTCTGCTGGGGCCTGAAGGCCAAATCCAGGGCCCCTCTTTTGCAGCCCAGGGATGGGGACAGAAGAGCAAAGGATGGAGAGGAAAAGGACAGAGAGTGAAAGGGGAGGGGGCTTCTAAAGTATCTTCCCCTCAGTCAGCCTCTGGATACCTTCCATTCAGCCCTAGCCCCCAAGAAGCCCCCAAGTCATAACAAGCTCAGAACGGTGGACAGAGGAGGAACAGCCACCGCCACCTGGGAGCCCACCAGGAGAAGAAGCCAGAAGAAGAAAGCTGGCGGGAGGGAACAAGGGAGGGAGGCAGCAGGCGGGAGGAGGAGAGAGGGAGGAGAGAGGGAGGGACGGAGGAGAGACGCCTGAACAAAGAAACGAGGAGCTGGGGCTGGCAAGGGGTGCAGCAAAGGGGTAGCCAGAGGAAGGGGTCGGGAGACACCTGGGGATGGGATGGGGGCCAGGTGGTCAAATTGTCCCGCCTTATTCAGGCCTCCCAAGCTCAGAGTGTGTTGGGGGGGATGGGGGTTGGATAGCCATCCTCAGGGAAAGGAGGTTTGGCTCCTTGAGCTGAGAACTGCCTAGGTTGAAGGGAGGCAAGAACAGGGTTGTGGGGGAACACAGGGAGGAAATTAACAGTACCCCACCAGCTCCTCAGCTATCCCCTGCTTCAGGGCTCCTTCCTGGATCCACCCCTTCCCCCTCCCCCAACATCTCATGGACCAGGAAGCAGAGCTGCTGGGACTGAAACCCCCCTTTTGTGACCAGGGTTTCCCAGTCAAGGTCACCTGGGCCAGGCTCCATCCTCCCCTCAACCAAGGTATGTAGAGCAGTGGGGGCTGAGGCTAGGCTTCTGGCCTTCTCTCCAGCCCCCACCTTCATATTTCTGGGCCTGGCTCCTTTGGAACTAAGGGGGAACAGTAGAGGTAGATATGCCTGTGTCCTTGCCTTGCCCAGACACCACAGTTCACCGGGATCCAGGCACACCCCCTGGGCAGCCTGAGAAGAGGCCTCAGTTACATCTCACCTCTTGGCACAGTTTCCCCATCTCTGTAACTAAGCTAGTGGCTACTGGGGAAACAAAGTGAATTCAGGATAGGAGTCTGTTCAGTGGTTCCCCGACCTCCACAGTCCAGCTCCAGGGTAGACACAGGGAAGTGTTCAGTTTCCCCTCTTCCCAGATGTTAACTGATTGGTGGCAAATTGTACCTATCTCAAGAATAAGTTACTGGTCTAGCCAGGACCCCAGTCCTAGCTCCAGAGGTCTCATGTTGACACCCTTCTGCTTCACCTCCTCAAGGCAAGTTCTGTTGTCCCTTGCCCACTTCACTGGGGCCCCTGGTTCAAACTGAGGCATGATGGAAGGCTCTCCCAGCTCATAGACACCCCACATACAAGGGAGACCCAGAAACCTAAGAAAGACTCCTTGTTGTAGAAGCAAGCCCAAGATGTAGATGGGGGTCAGGAGGCTGGCAAATGGCTGGGAGAAAAGCCCCTAGGGCAAGTCCTCTTGCCCTGCAAATCTGGGCGACCCTCCACGTTGGGGCTTCCAGTTTAGGGCTTCCCTTCTGGCTGACGTGGTCTTCAGACTGGGGACACTGAGGCAGGGCAGGCGCACCTACTGAGGAAGAGTGTTACCGCAGGCGTCAGACAAGAGCTGAAACAGAGAGGAATCGGAACTCCCACTCCAGGAGCATGAGGGTGAGGGTACCCACCCAAAGCCTCGTACAGAGGGAAAAAAGTTGCTTCGCACATTGGTGACCCCGCAGGCCACATCATCTAAACAGTCTCACATCTTTACACCTCCCGGCAACTGAGGGGTCCCGGTCGCTAAGACAGGTATGGAGCCCGTCCTAGTCCTGTCGCCCCTTGCCTCCGCCGACAGTGTGCCACGGCTCGCCGAACCCCCCTTACTGTACACTTCTAAGGAGTTGCGGTGCCTCGGGTCCCAGAGGGGTCGTGGGGGTCGCTATGCTCGCCCACTCCCTCGGGGTTCCCCCGCACTCACCCCTTCCGCGGCGGTGGGGCCTGGGCACCCGGACGGCGGCGGCCGCGGCGGCGACTGAGAGGTTCTCGTTGGGCCAGCCCGGGCTAGCGGCCCCTGGGGGCCATGGCCCTGTCCGCTCCCTCTTGCCGCTGAGCCTGAGCGGGGATCCGCACCGCGGCCGCGGCTTCACTCGTTGCACCGGCTTCGTGCACGTCAGCAGCCGAGGCCCCGGGCCCCAGCCCGGGCCATAGAAAGGCTCAGGGGCGCTTGGGGCCGCCTCCCCCGGGGCGGGCTGCGGGCGCCCCCTGGCCGGCGCGCCGAGGGCGCATTCCCCGGCGCGGGGCGCGGGCGGCGGCGCGCGCTTGGCTTCGGAGGCTCTGCGCTCGCTAGGTCGCACCGGTCTTCGAGGCGCGTCCTGGCTCTACGCTGCGCTCAGGGCTCCCTGGACCGCTGCGGTTCGCTCGCTAGCTGCTCGGGTCTCGAGGCCGCTGGCGGGACAGAAAGCTCAGAGCCGCGCGGGGAGCGCAGGCAATTGGCCGCCCGTGGGCGACATTTGCATAACACGGCCCCGCCCCGCCCGGCCCGCCCGGCCCCACCCCCTGGGCGGGACCCGCCCGGCCACCGCCCCGCCCCCGCTCCACCTGTCCGCGGGTAGGGCTCAGGAGTCCCAATCGGTGGGCAACCCGCGCCAGGGGAGGCAGCTCCGCACCCCGCACCCCCGCCCTTGCTTCGCCGGCGGCGCCCCCGCCCCGCCCTGGCTTTGTCTCTCCGTGGATACACCGCGCACATCGCGCCTGGTGTTTACTCGGGCACTCAACTCCCCAGGGAGAAGGGCTGGCGCGCCAGGGAGCAAGCAGGCGGCGCTCACCTGCGCATCGCCTTACGCGTCCCTCCTTCCTACTTGCAGTCAGCCGCGTCCGTAGTTCCACGCGTGAGCCCCGCGGTGCAGGACCTGGGACTGCCTGGGCCTCTCAGCAGGTGGCGGTGCAGCTTCTGGGACTACTGGCATCGCTGAACCTTCCTGCGGATTGCCGTCTCCAGCCTAGGCTAGTGCAGTCCAACCAGTAGCTATGTTCAGCCACCCAAATGCTCCAGGTGGTCATCAGCCTTATTTTCAAGCCAATGGCTCCCACAGACTCTCCCTTTACAGTGCCATACTCCAGAAAAACCAGATGAGCCTAGGCCTCCTGTCTTAAAGGGAGCGCTTGCTTCCAAATAGCTTTAGCAGCTAACTGAGCAGGAGCCTACCTCCACCCCAGGAAGGGCCCCCTCTGCCCATCCCATCCCCCAAGGTCATGGCCTCATCAGCCAGAACCACTTCTCAGCCCTTCAGCATGCACTCTGCTGTGGTCCCCAGGGGCTTTGGTCCTCTTTGTCCTCCAATTCCTCCTCTTCCTCCTCCTGGATCTATTGCCCCACCTCCTGCTCACCCCATCTCCATCTCGCTCCTTCCTCTCTCCCTATCTTTTCTCTCATTTTCATTTGCTTTCTTTTCTCCCCACTCTTGTCCCGTTTGTCCTTCTACCTTCCCTTCTCTCTCTTCCTGCTCTTTTTCCTCTCTTCTTTTTCCTCACTCCTCTTTTCCCTCTTCCTTCTTCTACTTTTCTTCCTGGCTAAGACTCTCAGAAGAACCCCTCTCTCACTGACCCATTGTGACTGTAAGTGTAGAGATGGGTATTGGGCTCCTGTTGAAGGTCACCTGACTCAGGAACAGAACAGGGTTCTATCCATATGCTTCCAGAAGGGCCTGGGCACTTGAGGCAAGAAAACATCTGCCTGTCATTATGGTGGCTGTAGTGAGTGATCTTCTCCTCTGATCTCCCCTGTGTCATGCTTCATTCGAAACACTGACGGTACCAGAGATATAGCTCAGTGGTAAACTATAGGCTTAGCATGTGCAAGGCCCTAGGTTGGAGCTGCAGCACCAGAATAAATAAATCACTATGATAATCAGCCCTCCTCATCCTCACTGGTCTGTACCAGGACCACTTTCATGGCCACCATTATTGTGCCATTACCACCATGGCACCACAGGCTACCATCTTTACTCATTATACTTAAGCTGCCATCGCCATCACTATGGCTTCTAGGACCATCCCTTCTATTCTTCCATAGGTTCCATTTGTCTTCCCATAGCCCAGCCTCTTCTGTCACCACCACCCAGCATCATCAGCATCCCTCTGGTCACTAAGGCAGAACTGTTAGGATGTGCCAAAGACTCCATGTGCAAAGTTGGGAAGGATAGTTCTCAGTTGATCTGCCAATATGGGGCACCACTCAGACACACAGAACACAGCACACAGATGCCTTGGATGGGATGTGGAAGGAAGGGAATGATAGGAAGGAGGCCAGAGAAGGGAACAAGAGTTGAGCCTAACTATGCAGAGGAGAATACCAAGTCCCTCCTAAACTATTCAAAAGGGCTGAATCGGTAATATTTTTTAATGTATATCACTAGGTGTGGTCACACACATCTGTAATCCTGGCATTTGGGAGGTGGAAGCAGGAAGATCAGGAGTTCATGGGCATCCTCAACTACATAGCAAGTTGAAGGCCAGCTGTCTGAGGTACATGAGACTCTATCTCAAAAAACCTAAAGGAAAAGAAGAGGAGGAGGAGGAGGAAAAGGAAGAGGTGGGGAAAAAAAAGCAAAACAAAAAACTCTGAGTATTAAGCTAGTTGTAGAAGCACATGCCTGTAATCCCAGCACTCCAGAGTCTGAGATAGGGGATTTGAGAGTTTGAAGATAGCCAGAGCTATGTAGTGAAACACTATCTCAAACAACATCAATAAAATCCTGAGTATTATCATGCTGTGAATCTACATTGAGCTCCTCTGTCAGTACTGAACTGAAATAAACACTGTGTATCACCATAATATATGCTTTATTTTGGTTTGGTTTTGAGGCAGAATCTCATGTAACTCAGACTAGCCTCAAACTTGCTGTGTAGACTAGAATGATTTTGAACTCCTGATCCTCCTGCCTCTACCTCTAAAGTGCAGAGATTACAGCCATATACCACCATGTGTATGTGGTGATGAGGATCAAATCAAGGGTTTTGTCATGCTAGATAAGCACTTTGTCAACTGAACCCTGTAAAATGTTATTATATAGTACTATTTGGAGAAATATTATCTAATTTTCTAAAATTTTTTCCTGAGACAGGGTCTCTCTGTAGCTCCAGCTGGCCTGGAACTCACTACATAGACCAGGCTGTACTCAATCTCACAGAGATCTACCTGGTTTTGTCTCCCAAGAGCTGGGACTAAAGGCATGCAACCACTATGCCCAGCTTAATTTTCTACAATTTTGTCTTCAATTTTAGGGATTCAAAGACCCTTTCAAGGCCAGGTGTGGTGGCTCACACCTTTAGTCCCAGCAGTAGGTAGGCAGAGGCAGGTGGATCTCTATGAGTTTGAGACCAGCGTGATCTACATAGTGAATTCCAGGGTAGCCAAGGCTACACAGTGTGATGCTGTCTCAAAAACAAAAACAACAAACAAACAAAAACAAGAAGAAACAACCTTAGAAGCCAGATTGGGAGCTCCCTTCTCATTCCAGCAGAAATTATAGCTATTCATTCTGGGTAATTCATAATCTTACTGAGAAGTAGGCCCTATTGTCCCAGCCGCAGAGTGGAGGAAGAAGAAACTGAAAGAAGTGGGTGAGGCATAGGACCACCAAGCTGAGATGCTTGAACAGGGTGGGCATTTTCAGGAGCTGGGAGAAAACTCCAGGACAGAAGAACCAGGCTCCCATGCCCACAGGAAGCCAAAAGTGTGCAACATAGACAGGATTCTCCAGGTTGGCAGAGTGCTAGAGCCCCAAGCCTCACTTACAGAGTACAATATATCTGT
The DNA here is from genome assembly GCF_000622305.1 of Nannospalax galili. NCBI lineage: Eukaryota > Metazoa > Chordata > Mammalia > Rodentia > Spalacidae > Nannospalax > Nannospalax galili. Next base: position 559,621 of record NW_008355774.1, read on the forward strand.
ATTGAATGAATAGGAGAGCAAGCATCAGATCCATCCAAGGGAGAACCAAGAAGTCCAGAGGTGAGAGCACCAACACCCTACCCTATTCCTAGCTCAGTGGCTAACTGCTCTTACCTTACACACTCCCTCATACCCAGGGTCCTCTAGTCCTTCCCTTGAACAGCTTAGCTGTTCAGGTTTCTCCTAAGAGCTACCCAGGATGCCCTGTAGCTAGACAGTCCACCATCCAAGCCTCTTCCTTTCTCTGTAAGACCCTCAGCTTCAGGCATGCCAGGATACATCTTCTGTAGCTCCCCAGACTGGGCACAAGCTGGGGAGGAGTTCAGACAGCCAGTTACCCTGGTCCTGATTGTAGCTTTGGGCTCATGATTTGGCCTCTTGCAACTTCTCCGTGACTTCTGGGCCAACAGTGGGGGGTCCAGGTGAGCTGGAATTAACTTAGTCCCCACCCTGGGTGATGGTGCTGCCAGCAGGCAAGAGATTATTGAAAGGCTCCTCTCGTAGACTCCCCAGCCCTTCAACCTGGACCACACTGTTTTTGGCAGCTTTAGTGCTTGTTTCTCTTCCTCCTGCTCTTCCAGGCTGTATGCTGTGGGGGCTGAAATGAAGCCTCCTGGCTTCTGGCTGCTTGTGCATCCTCTATCTGGCTGCCAGGCCTACCACAGGCTGGGGAGAGAAGCTCAAAGATGTACTGCCCGGGCTAACCTAAGAGGGACTCTGCCCTCCACCTTCTACTTATGAAGGCTGGACTTGAAAGGCTTCAGAGACCTGCCATGCCCCTTGGATGAAGGTGGTGTCTACACATGCACTCCCTCCCCTGCATCAGTCTCCGGAAACCTGTTTCCCGGGCCTAGCAGGCAGAGCAGGCCCTGGCCCGCCCAGCATTGGTGGCTCAGGTTTCCCCACTTTCTGGTTTTCTCATCTCCCCTGCCCTAGGCGCCACTGCCTGCTCTCTGGCCCAGCCCCCACCCCTGGAACTGGAACTGGAGAGGGGGAGTGTTGGGAAGGGGCCTGGGAGGGGGTGGGAGGCCAGCCGGTGGGGCAGCACCAGGAGGGGGAAGCAGTGAGGAGTTACCCCTGGCCCAGGGCCAGGATGAGGTTCGGTTCGCCTTCTGCCCAGCCTGCCCCAGGGTCTGGCTGGGAGCCGATCAAAAGCTGGAATGACCCACCTCTCTGGCTGCTCCCCAGAGCTTCCCCAAGCCTTTTCTGCTGTTGTTCGCTTTATTAGGAATGCTCTTCCTAGATTGCTATGCCACTCCAAACCCTGCACTTCCTCCAGGCCTGAGCCTTTGGCCACCTCTTTCACCCACAAACACTGTCCCTTGTTACACAAGGGACTCAGCATCCCTTCTTAAGGCTGTCTCCTCTTCCTTTTCGGGGCCCCTCAGGCATCTCTAGCCTCTTCCAAGACCTCTGGATTCTCATTTCGAAGACTTCCCACATGCTGTACCGTTGTGCCTGGAATGCCTCTCCAGTTTCCTTCTAGATCCTTCAGGCCTTTGGGCAGAGGCCTCATCTCCCAGGAAGCCAGTCTATGACGGCTGAGTCAGAGCTCCTGGGGTTCCTAAAGGTTCTGCATCTCTATCCATACACTAGGCCCAGAGGACCCAGGCCTCTAAACATTCTTTAGGCCAGACTCCACATAGAACTACCAGCAACTATTGCCCATGTGAGTTCAGTGTGAATAATAGAAGAACACAGGGCACTAAGATCCTTGCTTGCTATCCCTTCTGTGCATACATGTTCCTGTGTGTGTGTGTGTGTGTGTGTGTGTGTGTGTGTGTGTCTTCCTCTGTCACTGTCCATCTTATGTTTTGAGACAGTGTATATCCT
>NW_008355774.1:561492-568942 GCF_000622305.1 Nannospalax galili
ATAAGGAAGGTAGAGTTGAGAGGGCTTTAAGCACACTGGTTTTGAAGTGACCCATGACTGAGGGCCATCCTGAGCACATCCTGTTTAGACAGAGGCCAGACAGCCCTCCCACAACCCATCTGGTCTGGCCAGTCCCTGCAAAGGAGCCTAGATTCAGGCCTAGAACTCCATCCCTATCTAGCTCGGCAGATACCCCACCCCACCCCACCCCTCCCTGGGGTGAGAACTCAGGGTTCCTCTGTCTCCATGGCATAGGCCTCTAGGCCCCTTTTCTGGGAACACGGTCAGTGATGATTGGGCAGCAAGTCAATGAACCTGGCTGAGGACACCCTGCCATACCAGCAATCCTGGCCTTGCCTGGCTCTGTAGACAGTTCTTCCAGCAGCTCAGACCCAGAAGCCCAGTTAACCTGGATTCTCACATCAGCAAGTACTTCCAGCTTTACCTTTGAAATATGAAAAATGCCAAATGAGCACATGTCGCCTTTCTGACCACAGACTCACCAGCTCACTCAGCAGCCACTGCCTAAGCAACCACCTCCAAGGCCAACATGTAAGGTCAACTTTGTCTCTTATCTGACAGTATGAGAGCCTCCTCCTTGGTCTCCAGCTCCTGCTCTTGCTCCTACAACTCAGTCAGCCAGGATTCAGAGAGACTGGTAAAATGGAAGCCAGGTATGTTTCCCTTTTCACCCAAAGCTCTCCATGGCTCCGGCTTTGTTCAAACTCAAAGCCAGGTTGAATCTAGTATCACAAACCTGCCTAAAAAAAACAAAAAAGAAGGGGCCGTTGAGGAGGCTCAGTAGGTAATCTCACTGGGTAAAGATGCTTATGCCCTGAGCGCTTTAAGTTCTGAGTTCAACCCCTGGGTCCCACATGGTGGAAATATAGAACTGTTATCCCACAAGTTGTCCTCTGACCTCTACTCATACACTGTGACATGTGTCATAGTGCCTACCTACCTCCACGTGAGCAGAGCCCTCAAGGTGGGGGTAAAAGGCAGTTTCCAGCCCATAATCAGAGTACGGAGGGGTCCCATTTAGTTCAGACTTTGACTCATCACCTGGAGAAATAGCACAGAGCGAAACAGACAACAGCACCTGCTCTTTTGGGGCTGACTAACCATTGAACATGAAAATAAGTCACATACGTAGTATATAGGAAGGAGAAAAAGAGAGGGAAGGAAAGGAGAAAATGAAGATTGCTCAGGGCATCTGTGGTGACAATAGGGCCACAGAGGAGACTGTATCCCAGTACCGACCTAAAAGCAGTAAGGGAGAAAGCCACCAGGTGTCTATGTGGAGAATGTGCAGGAATAGCCACTACAGAGGCCTGGAGGCTAGAATGGACCAGGTATGAAAGGACCATGTAGCCAGGAGCAGGAGGATATGAGTCAGAGAGGTAGAGAGGGGGCTGAGAGGGTGACAGCCAATCTAAAGACTTAACCTTTTCTTCTTCTTTTTGTTTTTTCTTTATTAATTTTATTTATTTTGTGTGCATCTGCGAGAGAGAGAGAGAGAGAGAGAGAGAGAGAGAGAGAGAGAGACTCTTGACTGTTTCTTTCTTAAGAGATGGCCTCAGAAGAGAAACTCCTCAAAGTAGCAGAGGCAGCAAGGATGTAAGGTATATTCTGCTCTAACTTAAAAGGCAGGGAAGCTTGGACTGGGGCAGACACAGTACCTTGGGCAGAGGTGGACTTGGGCTAGGAGAGATCCCAGCAACTCACTGACAAAGCGGACCATGGCAGATTCTGGTCTTGTGAGATTTCTGGCTGCCTCCCAGGCCCGCATCTGCTGTGCACACTCCCTCCATGTGTCTGTGTGGCCCTGTCCTGGGGGAGGGGGGGCCCAAAGAGGGTTCTGCAGCCAGGCCTGCAAGCTGGGATCTGGACTTACTTAGTTCCAAATGACTGGGGAATGTCCCTTCCGTGACAGGGGTGGTGGTGGTGGCGTGGCCTCCCCTAGTCCCCCACTCCCAGCAGGGGAGTGGGGCCCAGATGAAGGCAGCCCCCACCACAGGAGGCGGAAGGGCTAGTGTACAGACACTGGGCACCATGCCATCAAGCCTTGTTCCCTAGGCCTGGCTACAGGTCATCCTAGAAGAGGGGTTGCAATCTAAGGTCACTGTCCCTTCGCTCCCTCTGGAGAACTGAGGCCAGAGCATCCCAATTAGATCTCTAGCCACCTCCATCCAAGAAGTTGAGAGCCTTCACCAGCAAAGTTTCTGTGCCACAGCACCACTGGGACTGGCCAACAAGGAATGCTTCTTCCAGGAAATCTCCCCTTTACAGAGTGTGGCCCCAGTGCCTTGGAGAGTGGCAGGGCAGCAGGGCTAACATCAGACGTATGTACAGGGAGCTGACCTCTAATTCAACATGCTGGCCCTCCACGCTCCATGTAGTTGCCGAGCCAGTTGTGTGTGTTCATGTCCTGTTTGGGCTTCATTTTCAAACATAAATGAGTAGAGTAGGGGCCTTGGACATACTGGCCTCTGACCCTTCATCTAAGGATGGGGCGGGGAGGCCTTCCCCTGTGCTAATCGTGATCAGTGGAATATTAGGTAGGATCATGCCTTCTCCACTCACTTTGGCTGTTCATCATTATATATCTATTGAAATGAGACATTAAGGAATAAGAGTCTAGGTGACCTTGTCTGGAGATTCCAGACTAGAACCCTCTTGAATATTGGGGTACAACCTTTGAAAGAGGAAAGACTAGGACTGCCAGGAGCATGACATTGTCTGGTTTACATTTAATTAAATTTATTTATCTATTTATTCCTTTGATACAATATCTCATGTAACCCAGGCTAGCTTCCACCTCTCTCTGCAGCTGAGGATGACCCTAAACTTCTTATTTACTTTTGTTTTGGTCTTTTTGAGACAGGGTCTCCCTGTAGCCCTAGCTGGCCTGGATTCGCTATGGAGACCAGGCTGGCGTTGAACTCACAGAGATCTGCCTGCCTCTGCCTCCCGAGTGCTGGGATTAAAGTGCCGGCCTTATTTACTTATTTTTATTTTATGTATATGAGTGTTTGTCTGCATGTATGTAAATGTACCTGCCCATGGAGGCCAGAAGAAGGTATCAGATCCCCTGGAACTGGAGTCATGAACAGTTGTTAGCCACCATGTAGGTGCTGGGAACTGAACCCAGGTTCTCTACAAGAGTACCCAGTGTTCTTAACCTCTGAGCCATCTCTCTAGCCCCAATCTTGTACTTCTGATCCTCCTGCCTCCACCTCCTAAATTCTGGGATTACAGGCATGTGCTACTAGGTCTGATTTTATGTGGTGCTAGATATTGAAGGCTTCATGCTAAACAAGCACTCAATCAACTGAGCTACATCTCCAGCCCTGATTCAGATTGTAAAGGGTTCCCCTCACTAATGGGGTACCAGACGGGAAGCTGTGGGCATCAGAAGAGAGACTCAAAGTCTGGCTGGAGCACTGGGGTGTTACTAGGTGTTTTCGAAGGTGATCAAGTATTCTTCAGCCTTCCCTTGAATTTTATACATTAGGCCTGACCTGAATTTTGGACTGGGGAGGCAGGCTACCAGCCTGCCCCCCTCCCAAACGTAGCCAGCTTGGCAGGTCTCCCTGCCCCCCTCTCCTGCAACAGTGATTTAAGCCTTAATCCTAGGGCAAGTTTCTGCAAAACTCTAGCTTGTTGCTGGAAGGAGGGAAGGAACAGAGACCAGCCTAGATGGATGGATAAAATTAGGGGAAAGGGTGGAGCAGAGAAGGGCACAGCTTGCTTGGAGAGAGAGTAGAACAGACCTCACACTCTGCCCTCCTGATTCAAAAACCCCCAGGATAACTTGGAACCTTGTTCTGTCAACCAGAGGAATGCCTTCATGCATCCACAACCTGCCATTGTCCACCAGCCACAGTGGTCACAGCTCACAGCAAGGAGGCACTGTGGGAGCTCAAGCAGCACTTGGGGCTAGCCCAGTCCTGGGCAGTTCCAGCTTACCTGGAGGCAGTCCCCACTTCACTGATAATTGGACTCCTCACAGTCCCTAATGGGAAATGAGACCTACAGGATGACCACGTCCTTACGTGTAGCCCTTTTTTTCCTTTTTATTTTTTCATACATTTGTGCGTGAGTGTATGTGTAGTCACATGTGTATGGGCACTCATGGGTGTGCACATGGGTGTGCACATGAGTGTTTCCTGTCAAGGGACTCTTCCTCTATTTCTCTTCTACCTTATTCTTTGAAGCAGGGTCTCTCAATCAAACCCAGAGTTCACAGATATGGCTAGTCTCACTAACCAGCCTGCTTTGGGGGTTCTGGGATTACAAGTGGACTACCATTGCCTACCCAGCATTTACATGGGTTCTGGGGCTCTGAATTCTGGTCCTCTTGCTTGTGTGGCAAGCACTTTAACCACTGAGCCATCTCTCCACCCCTTGTTATCTTCTTTTTTAAGGAGCAAGATTGATATAGGGTCTTTTTAAATTTTTTTTTAAATTTTATTTTATGTGTATAAATGTATTGCTTGCATGTATGTAAGTGCACCTGTATCATGCAATGCCCACAGAGGTCAAAAGAGGGCATTGGATCCCCTGGAACTGGACTTATGGATGGTTATTAGCTACTATGTGGGTGCTGGGAATCAGGTCCTCTGCAAGAGCAAACAGTGCTCTTAACCACTGAGCCATCTTTCCAGCCTCAATTTATAGGATCTTAAATTTTTTTTTAATTTATTTATTTTTATGTGTATGAATATTTTGCTTGTATGTATATAAGTACACCATGTGCATGGTGCATGGTATGCCCTGGAGGCCAGAAGAGGGCATCAGATCCTCTGAAACTGGAAATACAGGTGGCTGTTAGCTGCCATGTGGTGAACTGAACCTGGATCCTGTGCAAGAGCAGCCAGTGCTCCTAACTGCTGAGCCATCTCTCCAGCCCTGACATAGTGTCTTGATATATATGGCCCAGCCTGAACTCAAGATCCTCCTGTCCTAGCCTTCACAGTGTTAGGATTGTGCAGTTCTACACCCAGCTTTGCTTTCTCTTAGGATGCCCCCACTTGCTATCTTGTAGCCTGAGTTGGCCCAATCCTTAAGTACATGCCTCAGGCATAAGGGAACTACCCACCAAGCGCTCCACTCCTGCCTGGGTAACGTACATGACAACCCTGTGGCTAGAACCAGAAAACCCCTACTATTCTTTGTTGGTTTGCCGTGCCATCAATCTCAGGGCACCTGTGCTGGGGTAGAACCAGGTATGAGGGGAGGATTGGTCTGTCACTCCAGACTTGATTATCTAGGGCTAATCTCAGTTTATCCTTGTCTGCCTCAGCTTCCCTCCCTAGTAATGAACTGTCCCCATTATCACCTGCCCCCAGCATCACCTGCCCTTGCTCAAATTGACCCACCAAGCATTCAGTGCTTCCTACCCAAGGAGCCAAGAACACTGGACTCCAGCTGAATATTTATTTATTTACTGATTTATTGAAACAGGGCCTTATGTAGCCCAGACTACATCAACTTATTAATATTTTATTTATTTATTATTTATTATTTATTTTATGTGTATGAGTGTATTGTCTGCATGTATGTGAGTGCACCCGTGTTGCGCAGTGCTGCAGAGGTCATAAGCGGGCTTCGGATTCCCCTGGAACTGGAGTTAAGGATGGCTGATGGCTCCCAGGTGGGTGCTAGGAACTGAACCCGGGTTTTTTTGTTTAGTTATTTTAAGACAGGGTCTCCCTGTAGCCCCAGCTGTCCTGGAACTTACTATGTAGACCAGGCTCACAGAGATCTGCCTGCCTAGTTACTATGTAAACTTTGAACTCACAGAGATCCTCCTACCTCTGCCTCCCAAGTGCTGGCATTAAAGCGTCACCATGCCCAGCTATTGTTGTTGTTGTTTTGGAGGTAAGGTCCTATTATGTAACCTTAGCTGGCCTGGAACTCACTATGTAGACCAGGTCGTCACAAACTCACAGAGATCTACAAGCCTCTGCCAGAATTAAAAGCATGCATAGTACCATACCTACCCTACAGAAGATACGGCTTAATCTCAGGAGAGGGGGGCTAAAGATAGGTTCTTAGGCCTAGAATGGCACAGAACTTAAGGAAACCCACATTTCCCAACATGGGCCCAGGTTAGTCTATGGAGGTAGCATTCCCCAGGGAGGGAATGAACAGGGCTGGCTCAGGGAGTGGGGCCAGCCCTGGGTCATGGTCTTGCTTAAACTTTATGTGTGACTTTAGGGATACAGTGTGGCCCAGCCTGGGCCCTCATCATCTTGGGACTTTCAGGTTGGGTGGTAAGGAGTAGGCAGGGCTAGGGGCATGAGAGCCCTGCCATCTGCCAGTTTGGAAGAAATGGTGTTGAATTCCTCCACACAAGTCTCTCACTGCCTCTTATGCTTCTTGCAGTTGGGTTTCTGGGAGGAGGCGGATTCTGTGGGGCTCTCAGTTATGTATGAGTCACCTATTGGTCAATCCTCACCCATCAAAGGAAGATGTGACTGTATACCTGTGAACCCAAAACTTAAGAGATCCCATCACTACTCTCTGTTCTCCCCGACAGGCCCCAGGATAGCATCTCCATATGCCACCAGGGACATTTCTCCATGACCTGGCTAGACCTCAGACAAAGATGTACTTTACAAATAGGGAAACCAGGGCCCTGAACAAGCCTCCTGGAAGGCCTCAGTCAGCTCATTAATACTCAGCCTGTCTGCTATGTGACCCAAGCAGAAGCAAAGTGGTCTTTGGATGAGCCTCAGTGACCTGACTAGGCAATTCCTTGGGTCATTGCAGGGCTTCCGAAGACCTGCAGCCTCATCATCTGTCTTAGCCTCTTGCTCCCAACCTTTGCAGTGACTGCTGTCCTCTCACAGTGCCCTTCCCTGTCTCCTGAGGGTGTCCCCTGACCTGGTTCCAATATTCTTCCTGAAAGCCTCCCTGCTTGCCCAGTTAGCCTTTGTCCTGTGAGTACCTAAGAGGACCCTGAACTGCACCCTGTACCTCCATCATGGATCATTCATTCCTTCTGCAAGCATGACAAGTGCCACCTCTATCCTAAGCCCTAGGCACACAGATTGACTCCTTTGTCCTCGTTTGGCCTGATATTTAAACAATATTGTCTCCAAGAAGTGGTAGATCAGACTAAGAAGTGTAGAGCTGAGGCCTGGGAGCCACCTCAGGAAGGGAAGATCTTGATGGCTCAGACTCATCAACTCTTTTTTTTTTTTCTTTTTCTTTTTTGTCTTTTTTGAGACAGGGTCTCCCTGTAGCCCCAGCTATCCTGGAACTCTCTGTGTAGACCCTTTTTTTTTAATTTTTAAAAAAATATTTTATAGCCGGTTGTGGTGGCGCGTGCCTTTAATCCCAGCACTCGGGAGGCAGAGTCAGGCAGATCTCTGTGAGTTCAAGGACAGCCTGGTCTACATAGTGAGTTCCAGGACAGCTGGGGCTACAGGGAGACCCTGTC
>NW_008355774.1:569058-576551 GCF_000622305.1 Nannospalax galili
AGTTAAAGATGGTTAGTAGCTGCCATGTGGGTGCTGGGAATCAAATCCAGGTCCTCTGCAAGAGCAGTCAGTGCTCTTAACCTCTGAGCCATCCATCTTTACAGCCCCCGACTCAACTCTTTAACTGTAGTTGGAGTTCCCTGAGGTCAGGAGAGCCCAGGCAAGAGGGCCTGGTGTCTACAGAAGCCAAAGCCCAGAAGTATGGAGCTTCTATGGAAGTAAGAGTGTGGGCAAATGAGGGAAGTACCAACCAGCTGGCCAGGCAGCCCAAGAGCTCTTTGACCTCACTGTTCTTCACTCTACATACCTGCACAGCTACGACCAGGGGTGTGTATGCACACCTGTGTGGGAAAGCTGCTGGTAGTATGGGAAGGCTGCCTGACTATATGAGGTTTTCATTTCTTCCTTGTTTCCTCATCTATAAAATGAGACCATGTCCTTTTTTCACCAGGTTATAGGAGAATCAAACCAACGTTTATGAACAATCTTGGTATCAGCCTTTAGCATGTAGGGTACATTCTTCCCATGTTGTTATAACTTATTGGCTCTCCCTATTGATGATAGACCAAAATGCCATCAAGAGGCCTGTCTGGCATTGCTCTGCTGAAGCCCCAGAGAGAGGCAGTGGGTATCTTCTCATCCAACACAGGGGTCTGCTTAAATTGGTCTAGCCTGTAGTTGCCCTGCTATGATGGCCATCTTCTGCCACCGCCTCCGCTTGTCAGGTATTCCAAGCCCCATGGCAGCACATGTGACACCTGCATTCACACCACTGGAGCCTCCTTAGGGAAGGCAACCTCCACTGCCCTCCTGGGAGAAAGCCTGTTTGCAGGTTGTCATGGGAACACAGTGCCAGCAAAGCAGACTGCCTGGGACTCCTGGGTCTCAAACCTGTCTTCCTCCTTAAACAGGCTGTGGCCCCAACCCCTGATGCTCAGCATATAATTCCTCTAAACAATGATATACCAGGAGCTGGAGGAGTCAGCAAGATGAGGATCAGCAGGGAGAGCTCCTAACCTGAGGATAGATGTGTAAAGCTCCCAGAAGGCTGGAATGAGGCCTAAGGTAGAGACTGATGTCAGGTAAGGAAGCAGATAGCTGCAGGGCTGCTCAAAAGGGAAGCAGAGGTGCAAAGAATTAGCCAACCCTCCACAAGGGGCTGGGTACTCATAGAGACCCCCAGCCTGTGGGCCCTTTACTGCCTCTGAAAACAGTCTGTTAGTTGACTGACAGCTATTCTCCCCTGAGGGACAAGACATCCCCTTTCAAGGACACACTGCTTTCACAGGTGCTGTCAAACTAGGGGACCTCCAGGCTTCTGGGAGGGCACAAGCCTGCAGTGTCCCTGTCATCTTCTCTCCCTACCTTCCCAGTCCTCCTCAAATCACTCATAAACACTCAGGGATACTCCCTTAGACTGAGGCAGGGCCCCTGTTTCCAAAGGTTTCAGCCACCTACATGACATTCATAGCAAGAAGAGTGGGGTTCAGACTGCAGGCTGGATTTGAGGTGTTCCTAGTAGCTGAGCCTTGCTGAGCCCTGAAGCTCTGCTCTGTCCCCTTCCCAACAGAGCTTCCTCTCCCTTAGGACACTGCTCCTAGAGGACCCCAAGCTGCTTCTCCTTTTAGGGACCCTCCATTCTGCCCCTTGATTGCCTCCACTGGGCTAGGAAGCCATCTGAGCCAGCTCTTGACTACTTTCCACAGCTTTCTTTGGGACTCTTTTTTTAGAGGCTGTGGCTCCTCCAATGGCTTCTGTGGAGCCAGGTAGGGGAGACCATCTGGGATAGGATTGAGGACAGGGCCCGAGTAGGGATTCAGGGCAAGGAGCACAGGAGGACAGCCAGCCTCAGTCTCCTGCTGGGACTGTCTGTGTTCCAGGTGTCAGGCAGGGCTGTAGGCTATCCTGCCCCCACCAGGTGTAGGGCTTCCGGCAGCTCAGAGGCCCCTTTGTCCCTTATCTCCCTAGCGTCCTTGGTGGCAGCATACAGATAAGCATCCAATTCTGGGCTGAAATTCCAACCTGGCAGCTACTCCACCTCCTGGGGGTCTGGGACCTGCCAGCTGTGCACTCTCCTGGGACCCACCCAACGTGTACATTCCACCTACAGTCCTCTAGCTGCAGGTTTTCATTAGTCCCCTCCCCCACCTCTACGTTTGGACCTAGACCTCCTACTACTCTCTTGCCCTACACATGCCCCCAATGCCCACTATCTTGTCCCTTGCACTCCCCCTTTTGTTGACTGTGCCCCCCCCCGTTTTTACCCCCATAACTGGGGGTGCAGTGCTTTGTAGATGGGGTCCCTGACCTACCAGTGGGAGACTAAAGCCAAGGAGCTGACCTCTGTGTGATCTCAAAGATTCCCCCAGCCCTGGGCAACCCCAGACACAGTCCCTAGGCTTCCTGGACCACCCTTCTCAGGACTCTCTGTCTCCATTTCTCAGCCGGGTTTCAGTCTCTCTTCTTCCCCGTCTCCCCCCTCCCCCCTCATTAAGCCTCCTAAACCCGCCAGCTCCCTGAAGCAGGAAATTGCATTCTGCCAAGATTAAATGGACTTGAACGCCCTGCCTCTGCCCGAGAGAGGGAGGGGAACTGAAATGAGCCAAGTTTGCTGGGGGTGGGGGGGCCGGTCCCTGAACCTCAGTTAAGGAAAGGGAATCCAGCAGGATGGGGTATTTCAGGGTGGGGTAGGGGTTTTCTGAAGGACAGATGGGGAGAGGACAAGCAGAACAGGAGGGGGGGCGGATTCTGGCCCCTCCTCTCTGTAGTGGGACAGAGAAGCTGTGAGAGGAAGCCACTCAGTGGGGGTGGGGGCAAGTTCTGATTAGGTGGGGGTAGGGGAAGGGGCCGGAGGAAATGGTGATTGGGAGGTGAGAGAGGATGCCTGTCAGGTTGAGACCCAACCAGCAGGAAATGGGAAGTGAACTCTTTAGGGGTGTAGTCACTGCTTTTTGGAGCACCCAGGGGGAGGAGTTGGCACACCTCATTCTTTCCAGTGGCCCCAGGTCTCAGAGTTAAGGGCACAGTCAGGAGACTGTGTGACCTTGTGTCCTAGGGAACCCTTCAGACAGTCCTGAAGGCATGCAAGACCCCGCAGCTCACAGCTTGACACTGTCTAAAAGTACCTTGTCAGGACACAAAAACTCTTAGACAGGCCTATACTTAGGATGCTGACTAAAGCAGGAAGATCACAAATTTAAGACCTGCTTCTGATACAGAGAACCACATAAAGAACTCTGAAGTTGGTCACAGGGAAACTGGGGAAAGATGCACAGAAGTCAACCTTTCCCCCAAGAAGCCCTGATCCTATAGTCCTCAGCAGCTCCACATCCCATCCATGTTGACAGTCATCGGCATTTTCCAGATGAGTATTCTGAAGCCAAACAGGCTGTGTCTCTTTCCCCAGGCCATAGGGCTCCCCCAAGGCCAATTCTTCAAGTGAGGGGATGGAAGATGAGTCAGGCCAGTTCCTTTCTTTAGGGACAAGGACAGCTGGGCCTCTATGGCATCCTAAGTTTAGCTCTGTGTCAAGTTAAACTTTCAGAATTAGTAAAGCCATGGGAACAGGGAGGCATACAGCAGGTTCAGACTGGTCACATGTCATCCCTGGGAAGCCTCACCTGAGAGTCATGACCAGAGATTATAATGCCTACTTAGTGCCCACTATGTGCCAGCCTGGCCTTGGCATTTGGACAGTGGCAGGCTCTGGAATGCTGTGAAGAACATTTCTCAGCTTCTTTAGGGTGGTGTCAAAGAATAAAGGACCATGGAAGTGTCTTCCTGAAGAGACACAGAGATCATTTGTATTCCAGGAAGAGGATACAGACTGTCTGGCAAAGCCCCAAGAGAACTTCAGCCTGGCTGACCATGGACAGGCTGAGAGGCTAGAGGTTGTTGTGGTCATTGGGTAAGCCAGGGTTGATGGACAGCTGTGGGAATTCTGTGAGCTCCAGAGCAGGGCTGGAGGCCTGTCTCACCACCACCACCTTGACAACATACCCTGCTCAGGGCCCCAGCCCCACCTGACACCCAGGCTGTTTGTTCACATGCTGGTGCCCATTTCAGGCAACCTGAGCTGGGCAGACACTTTCCCAGAAAGGAAACTGGCTCCATGCTGGCGGCTGCTGAAAAATGGGCTTTACCTGTCCAGATGTGGGGGAACTGACCCTTACATCCTGGGAGGAGCTGGTAAGCTGTAAAGTAGGTATATACATGCTAGTGCATTCGGGTTCACCCTGGCAGACCCTGGGAAGGAACACAGTTGAGTCCAGCTAAGACTGAGGTGTGAAGGAACTCCCTCAGGCAGCTCTCACAGTGTTGCCTGCCTGAATGTTTCTTCATGACTTCCTGGTTGGTTTCAATTTCCAGGTGGATCAGTGGAGCAGCTGCCTGAGAGGTCTGTGAAGGCTTGTCCTTCAGGTCACTGGTGGTAAGTGACCCAAGGCCCTGCCTTGCCTTGTCCTGGCATAATATCCTCAGACTATCAATTGTGGACAAGAGGTGCCCCCCTCCCCAGCATCTCTCCTCTGACCTGCCCTCTCTAAAGACCTACTCTCCCCTACTCATCTTCCTCCATAGTTCATATTTCCATCTCTCTTCTGTCCTTCTTTCCCAGAGCCTGTGACCTCTGGTGGGATGGAGCCCACACCTGTCTTGGTCATCCTTTGTTCAAGGCTAGCAGAGCAGGAAAGAGACAGCAGGTTCAGACTGGTATAGTGTCATCCCTGGGAGCACTGGGTGACAGCTCGGTCATTCAGCTGACAGTCCACAGACACAAACATATTTCAAACGTTTAATTAGTAAATTTCTTCATTACCTTGTACATATACAGTCTATGTGTCCTTCTCTTTCCCAGCCCTTGGTATAGGTGGCACGAGAGGGGGAAGGGGCTGTGGACATTAGCCAGATGTGGTTTCTGCCTTCAGGGAGCTCAGAATCTTCCTGAAAGACAGACTAGGACTGAAGCAAGAAGTGCCAGCTCCATGGACCCAGAGAAGACCAGACAGCCCTGTGCTGTATGAACTAGGCAGCATATCAGGAGACTGGAGTGGGCTGTTGAGGCCTTACTCTGATGAGATTTTGGCTAAGGTTCCTGCTCACTCTGAATCTTCACCTTCTCAGAGCTTAGAGTAGAGATGCACACCTCTTGGCCTGTAGGTGGCTGCTGGAGAACAAAAGCACATGTCCTGGGTTTGAGCTGGCATATCTCTTAGGCTATAAATACTTGCTGGCATATCCTGAGCTTATCTCGTAAATGCTCCCTAGGGAGGCAGGCCTCTGGGCCCTGATACCTGGTCCCAGAGCCCCAGGGACCTCTCTTCTCTGAGGCAGAGTAATCAGAGTTTCTTGACTTTCTTTTCCCTTCTGGAACCAGGCTGTTCTAGGGAAATCAGTAGCTCTCTACATAAGTATGCTTGGGGGTGTGGCAGGGTGCTGGCTCTGACCCTAGAGGAGAGAAGGTGTGAGGAGTCTGGGCAGTGCCCAGTGTCTGGGAAGGAGCTGTTTAGATTCCCATCTTGCTGAGCCTTATCCCTGCCCAACAGAAGGCCTTGGATCAGTCCTGACAGGCCCTGATGGTCTCTCACCTATAGCTCTGTCTGTGGCCCCCAGTGTTGCATAAGCCTGCCAGGGCCAGGGGTCTTTAGGGAGGGTGTGCTCAGCTGATACCAACTTGAGCAGGTCACATTGAATGGGATTCAGAAGCTGTCTGCTGCTAACATGAAAAACCTCTGTACTCTGCCCCTAGTACTTTAGCCATGGGGTCTCAAATAGGGAGACCCCAGCAGAGCTACAGTCACTGTGACTCAAAATCAGGTCCCTGATTTCAAGGAGCTCTTCAGTGAGTCTAGAAACTGCAAGTTGTTGAGAGAGAGGAGCCTGACTGTTTCTGGGTTGCCTAACTCTGGGAGACCAGCTTTGGCTATAGAGAAGTGGGTACCAGGGACACATGCTATCCCAAGGTGCCTACCAGCTGAGTGGGTGTGTAAGGGGAGGATCAGAGACCAGAGTTTCCCTAAGGGGAATATCCTTCTCACCTAGGGCTTGGTCTGGGCTCCTCCTCCCCAGCCTAGCCTGGGGCTTCTTTAGTTTAGAAACCTGGCAGAGGCAGGTAGAAGGAAAAGTGGACAGGTGCTGGGGCAGGGATGAGCCAAGTTGTTCCCCTCTAGGCACTGCCACCTCTTTGTCTGAGGACCTGGTTTAATCTCTCCTCCTCCACCTATCATACCAGCTGGCAGGAGGACAGAAGAATTAATGATGTCTGCTATTGAGAACCCTGTGTGGCTTTGTCTGGCCTGGTGGGGCCCATGAGGCTGGTGGGAATAATAACTCACAAAAAGTGTCAAACACAGACTTTATTATCCTGTACATGGGGGGGGCAGGCTACAGACCCAGGTGTTCAGGCTCTTATAGGCCGTATAAGGAAATTAACTGTAGAGCTGGGGCTACTACTTACTGGAGGAGACTGAGGAAGGCAACACTCCCCCCCTCCCCCAAATACTCTGTCTGGTCTCTAGGCTTCCCTGCTTGGGAAAGGAGGAGCATGGTGGACAGGGTCTTGGGCAGGGCCTTCAATCTAGGGGTTCTCTGTAGCATCCCAAAGTTGACCCACCCATCTAGACCCCCCAGAAGAACTGTTATGCCCAAGGAACAGGGAGGCTGGGAATGGTTTCCCTTTGTATCTGACCTTTGTATTTCCCACCTAATGGCACTGTAGTCTCTGGCTTTTGGGGACCAGGCCTGAGACTGCTGGAGTTATAATGATGCTCTATATCCAATCTGAGGAGAAAGTTCCCTGCCTCTGCCCATCTGATGGAGAGGATGGGGAGACACATGCAGAGCTTGGGGGAGGGGCCTGTTCCAGGACCCTGCTGAACTTCCCTCTCCTCAAGACCTCCATCTGTTACAGAAACAAGCCAAGGTGTGAAAGAGTGACATGCAGATGAGGCAGACTCTGCCCTTGTGTGCTGCCCATGACCCTGTTGTCTCCCAGACCTAGGCTATTCTGTTTGGCTGGATTTGAGGACATCTACCTGTCTGCCCTGAGCTACCGCTATCAGAGTCTCTTCTTCAGCCAAGAGGCGGGGTGGGGGTGGGGGGCTGACCCTCATGAATTTGCAATGAGCACACATAATGTATCAGGTGCCTAGGGATGGAGGAGTAAGAGAGGGAAGGGCAGCTGTTGCACAGTGTCTGTGTCCTCTTCTTTGCCTTCCTTCTCAGATGCCCTCTGTCCAAATCTGGCCATCCTAGGGCTCTGTTATGATAAACTCCTTAGCACCAGGACATGGCATAAACAATATTTGTCTCTTCTTCTTCTTTAATATTTTATTTATTTAATGTCTGTCTCTTCTTTAATATTTTATTTATTATTTTTATTTTTATTTTTGGTCTTTTTGAGACAGGGTCTCCCTCCCTGTAACCCCAGCTGGTCTGGAACTTGCTATGTAGACCAGGCTGGCCTTGAACTCAGAGAGATCCACCTGCCTCTGCCT
>NW_008355774.1:576621-578494 GCF_000622305.1 Nannospalax galili
TTTTGAGACAGGGTCTCCCTGTAGCCCCAGCTGGCCTGGAACTCACTATGTAGACCAGGCTGGCCTTGAACTCAGAGATCAGCCTGCCTCTGCCTCCTGAGTGCTGGGATTAAAGGTGTGCGCCACCACGCCCGACCATTATTTATTATTTGTATTTTATGTGTATGAGTGTATTGCCTGCATGTATGTGAGTGCACTGGTGTTGTGCAATGCCGAATGTCAGAAGAGGGCTTCAGATTCCCCTGGAACTGGAGTTAAGGACAGTTTGTAGCAGCCGTGTGGGTGCTGGGAACTGAACCCAGGTCCTCTGCAAGAGCAGTGAGTGCTCTTAACCACTGAGCCATCTCTCCAGCCTCCATCTGTCTCTTCTTATACCAGGGTCTCAGCCCTGGCCCCTTAGGGTCCTTGGATGAGCCTTGGGGACATAGTGGGAGGCCTGAGGGTCCCTGTGGACTTTTATGCTCCTGTGCTTCTGCAGAGTCGCATAACCACACAGGCTGCACCTCCCAGGTGTGTTAGCCTCTGCCTGTCAAGCCTTATGAAGCCTTCATCCCATCTCACCTGGGCCTGGGGGAGGAGTGGGAAGAAAGCTGTCCTTTTCTCCAAGATCTAGTCTGCATAGAAGCATCAGGAAAGCGTTGGACCAGTCTTCCCACCAGCCTCTCCGACCCTTCATCTCTTGCTTTTGCCCACCCCTCCAACATTCTAACAGTCAGAGAAGAAAAGAAGAAACGAAAGGAGGTGTCTGAGGATGAGGATTGAGGGGTAGAAATTACCTCAACTGAATTTTAAAAACCCCTGGCTGGTTGCCATAGTAACAGAAAGGTGCATCCCATCACCATGGCAACAGGCAAACACCGAGGTCTGCTGCTGGGATTGGGGATTTGGGATATGGCCGGAGGGGGTGGGCAGAGGAGGCAGGCTAGAGCAGTTGGGGGTGGGGGACTAGAAGGCCTAAAATTATTCACCCCCACTTTTTCAGGGGACTAGAAGGCCAGGCTGAGCCCTTTCTTCCTGGCAGTGGGGTCACAAGAGGAAGCAATTTTGAGAAGCAATCCCCTAGCTCTCACCACCCACCTTTGTCTCATCTCATTTCCAGCCTGGGAACGTGGAGTGGGATTCTGAGCCTGCTTACCTGGGTTCCTGTCTGGGCAGAACCCAGAACTTGGAGACCATCTGGCTTGACTCCTAATCTCAGAAAGGTACAGTCTGGGAGTCACCATCTCTGCTCTCTGGTCCTGAGAAAGAAGTATGTTGCCTGTGACCAGCCCCAGGATGCCTTGAGGATGACAGCCTTGCAATATGCTAAAGATAGTGACACACACCTGGAGGGATACTGCCTATACCTGGACAATGACTGCACACACCTGGAGGAGGACTGTACAGGCAGCAGTCATTCCATCCATTGACTTGGTCTTGAGTCACCAGACTGATTTGTGTGATGAGAGAGAGAGGCAGAAAGCCTCCTGTTTTACCATCTCTGAAGACACTTGCAGAGATTTCAGGACCACCTGGCAACCAGAGCCATAGCTGACTTGAGCAGGTCCTGGTGTAGGCTCAGCCTTGACTGTGCGGCCCTCACTGTAGCTTTGACCTGTCACACTCAATAGGCTTCATGCTAATGGCTGGACATTCGGGTCCATTGGCCCCATGGCCTGACAGTCTACCATCAGAGTAAGTCTCTTGGGTTACCCATTGACGCCATAAGATACTTGTGTTAGACATACCTGGGAGCATTGTGGCTCCTGGAGTCTCAAGCATTTCCATTAATGCATTAGTGTAGCTGAACTTTGGAGATTATATGGGCTGCTGGGCCTTGGAGACTTGGATGTGTGTGTGTGTGTGTGTGTGTGTGTGTGTGTGTGTGTGTGTG
>NW_008355774.1:578504-624179 GCF_000622305.1 Nannospalax galili
TTCATGCACAGAACAGTCAGCAAAGGAGGTGGGGGTTTTGGAGAGATCATCCCAGCTTGCTTACCAGGCCAGCTTTAGATGGGCTCATTCTTTTGTGTGTGTGTGTGTGTGTGTGTGTGAGTGTGTGTGTGTGTGTG
Source organism: Nannospalax galili (assembly GCF_000622305.1). Taxonomy (NCBI): domain Eukaryota; kingdom Metazoa; phylum Chordata; class Mammalia; order Rodentia; family Spalacidae; genus Nannospalax; species Nannospalax galili. The sequence continues at coordinate 578,642 of NW_008355774.1, forward strand.
TGTGTGTGTGTGTGTGTGTGTGTAGTCTGGTCTTGAACTCACAGAGATCTGCCTGCCTCTGCCTCCCAAGTGCTGGGATTAAAGGCATGTGCCACCACGCCTGGCTTAGGTGGGCTCATTCTTATCTAGAGTCCTAGGTCTAAGCTCAGAGATCCCTTGAATTGAAGACGTAGTTTGGGCTGCCCAGGTAGGATTGTGTAAATCTGGGGCAGAGAGAGGACCAAGTCATGGTGGAGGTTTGGAAGAGCAGCCATCAAGCGGGGAAGAAGTGCTGCTGACCTTGGAGAAGTAAGAGTCCCTGGAAGCCAAGAATCTGGGATGGCCTGCTCCTCTAGGAGGCTGGGTGCTCCTAGAGGAGAAAGAGGCAAAGGACTTCCTAGCCCATTCCACAAGTCCAAGAACAAATCAGTATCTCAGTCTCTAGCCCCAGTGTCCTGTCACAGGTAGGAGGACTGGAAACAGAGGAGTTCAGGGCTACTACTTCAGGATCCTACCCACCAGGACAAGTCATGCCAGGTTAGCCAGCTTGGAGGTGCTGATCAATTGTAGCAATAACTGTTCTGTGTTGTTTTGTTTTTTTCAACATTTGGGGATGGAGATATGACTCAGTGGTTAAAAGCATTGGCTGCTCTTGCAGAGGACCTGGGTTAGGTTCCTAGCACCCACATAGTGGCTAACAACCCTTCCTAATTCCAGTTCCAGGGGATCCAATGCCCTCTTCTGACCTGTGTGGGCATTGCATGACATGGGTGTACATACATACATGCAGGCAATACACTCATAGACATAAAATAAAATAATAAATAAAATACTTTTATTTTTGGGGGGGGGAAGGGGGAGGTTTGAGATGGCCTCCCTGTAGCCCCAGCTGGCCTGGAACTCACTATGTAGACCGACTGGCCTTGAACTCACAGAGATCTGCCTGCCTCTGCCTCCTGAGTGCTGGAATTGGGATTAAAGGCATGTGCCACCACTCCCAGCTTGTTTTTTTTTTGTCTTTTTTGAGACAAGGTGTCCTTGTAGCCCCAGGTATCCTGGAACTCACTATGTAGATCAGGCTGGCCTCGAACTCACAAAGATCCACCTGCCTCTGCCTCCCAAGTGCTGGGATTAAAGGCCTGTGCCACCATGCCCCGCCCATAAATAAAATATTTTTAAAAGTATGGGGCTGGAGAGATGGCTCAGCAGTTAAGAGCACTAACTGCTCTTGCAGAGGACCCAGGTTCGATTCCCAGCACCCACATGGCAGCTATGAACTGTCCTTAACTCCAGTTCCAGGGGAATCTGAAGCTCTCTTCTGACTTCCAAGGCATTGCAAGACGTGGGTGCACTCACATATATGCAGGTTACAATAATACACATTAAAAAAAAAAAGTAAACCTAAAAGGTAAACTATGTTGATGGGAATAATATAAAGGAGCCCTTTTCCACTAAAAAGTTTTTTACATTTATTTATTTATTTATTTAATTTTTTTTTTTTTTTTTTTTTTCTGTCCTGGAACTTACTATGTAGACCAGGCTGGCCTTGAACTCACAGAGATCTGACTGCCTCTGCCTCCCAAGTGCTGGGATTAAAGGTGTTTTTGTGTGTGTTTGTGTATGGATATGGTTGTCCACATGCCACAGTACACATGTGGAGGTCAGAGGAAGGTTTGCATGAGTTGGTTCTCTCCTTCTATCATGTGGGTCTCAAGGATTTAACTCAGGTCCTTGAGCTTGTTGACTAGATCCTTTACCCACTGATGTATCATGCCAGCCTCGAATAGCTGTTCTGTTAAGTACATAAACCACCCTGAGTGGCTCTGTGTGCGCTCCTATCTTCACCAGCCCTGAGGAGACATATTGGGCAGGTCTCTTGGCATGGAATCATTGAGGCTGGCAGGGAGGACTCCCTGATCTTGATTCCTGATGGGGAGGAGGCATGAGGGAACCCAGGTCACACCTCACATATGGGCACACATGTAGGGACTGCATGCACACATTTATTCTGAGATGGCTGAGACCTCTTTCCAGACAGACACTGTCAAACCGTCCAGTCCATGTGGCAGCTTTGAGTCAGGACCCATCTCTATCCCCACTCTCTACTTGGGCTGGGCTGGGCCATACTGGACACAGACACTGCAGCTCAAATGGACAAGTGGCACTCCTTTACTCCTTTCTGCCCTGGTCTCTAGCTTACAAGATATGATTACCTGGGATGTTAGGCACCAGACTGACCCCCACAAGGCAGGATTCTAGCCATGGGCTGGGTCCATCTTGGTTTCTAGCCTGCATAGAATGGACCTGGTTCTTCCAGAGAGCTCTACTTGGCGGCTCCCAAGCATCCATGGTGGTGGTGGTGGGGGGGGTTATGGGGCCCACTGGGCAGAGATGCCATAGTTTGCTCCTCTTGGGGAGGGACTGCCCCCACCTCCCCAAAGCCATGAACCCAGCTTGGGTAGAACTTACCTAGAAGCCTAGAGCAGGTGGGAAAATCATATATGATCCTATAGATCATACATGAGCCTCATGTCCTGGGCCAGAAATTCCTGGAGTTCCATTGGGCATTTCTACCACTAATGACTCAATTTCAGTGCTGCTTTTGTTGTTATTGTTTTGTTTTCAAGACTATGTTGCCCAGGCTAGCCTCAAACTCCAGTAATGGTAATATTTTTTTTTTTTTTTTTTTTTTTTTTTTTTTTTTTTTACATATTTTTTGGCTCGCGTCTACACAAACCCCATATGTTGTATTTTTTTTTTTTTTTTTTTTTTTTTTTTGGTCTTTTTGAGACAGGGTCTCCATGTAGCCCCAGCTGGCCTGGATTTGCTATGGAAACCAGGTTGGCCTTGAACTCACAGAGAGCCTCCTGCCTCCCAAGTGCTGGGATTAAAGGTGTGTACCACCACGCCCAGCAAACTCCTGGTAATCTTGCCTCAGCCTCTGAGTGCTGGGACTACAGACATGAGCTACCACACCCAACTAAGTAAGGGCTACTTTGAATTCCCCATCTAAGGACTGTCATTAAGTGTAGCTTTGGTCCCAAGGGGTATACCAGTTGTCCACGCAGTAGCCCAAATTAAATGTGCCTTAAGCACGTTATCCACCCTTCCCCCAGCTATAATTCCACATGATGCCTGATTTACCACATCCAGCACTTTTACTTCCATCCCGTGCATGTAGCATTTTTATTCCCTTCAAGGTGCCATATGTACACCCACAAACAAAGGACAATATTTATGCCTGGAAAGCACCAATATTTACCCACATTCCACCCCCAACACCCCTCCTAGGAGCCTAGGAGAAGTGTGCTCCTTTTCTCCAATGCAATATTTGCTCATGAACTTGGAATAGTGTTACCCCACTCTGTCCCCTCACAGAATAGGTATGGTATTCCCTGAACATGGGGCTTAGCTGTGTCCTGAGATGTGCTATGCCATAGGGACCATACCCATACAGAGCATGCTGAATGTAGTGTTGATCTGCCTACCTTGGGTAAAATATTAATTCCCAGGTTGACCTGGTATCTGACCCCATGCAGGTGGAGTATTTTGCCTACACTGGGGGAGCTTTTGCTTACTTGGGGATGAGGGGTGGGGTGCCTGTATTCTGCCTTCCTTCTTGAACCAAGCTTTATCCTTCTTGCTGTTGGTCCTGGCACCCCCAAGGGTAGACATATGGTGAGATGGGAAGGGAGGGCCAGCCCAGAAGAGCCTGTCCTGGGCTAGCAGCAGAGGTCTATAACCTGTGTTAGGATGCTGGGATTCTTCCCCTATATTGGTTGCTCAGCAGGTTACTGAGTGGCTCTCCTGCCACCCTCTCCATCCCCCACTGGTTGTCTTGGCTTACAGGGTTACTAAAGTCATTAAAACTTGGAGGGAGCTGGAAGTCAGAGTGGTAGCATCTTGGCAGATGGATGATGCAGCTCAAGTATAGCAGGCTGTCTTCCTCCTGGCAGACTCAGCCTGCAGGGGACAGACAATATGGTGGGTAGTACAGGGGTGATGGGCTCTGGCTAGTGACACCTGAGAGGTAGCCCCATCACTACCTTCTGTTCCTGAGCCCTCTCCCATGCCAGCAGGCTTTCCTTGAGTCTATCCTTACCTCCCACTGCCCAGTAAGGAGCCCTTGAGACTACCCTGAGTCCTGGCTCAGCCCCCAGAAACTAAAGGCTTGTGGTGTTGAGGCTGCCTCCCTCTTCCGCTCACAGGACAAAGGTTTGGGCCAGGACCTGGCAGATTCTGCTTATCTCTGCATAAATATTTATCAGGCTCCAGGGACTAGAGCCTGCAGCTGGCTGGGAGGGGGGTGGGGAGCAGTGGGGGCAGATGCTGTAGAAGGCTCTCAAAACCCTTCCCTAATGAGGGTGCTGGGAGAAGTGCCGCCTGGGCCATGGGATCCTCTGGAGGGAGAGCACAGATGGACAGCGGGACAGAGTCAGGGGGAGCCTTGGGGACTTGGGCATATTCCAGCAACCAGACCTCCTTGTGCACCCCAGGAAAAAAGGGGGAGGAGGAGGCCAAAGGGACCACAGCTACTGGAGACATTGCAGCCTCCTCCTTAGACTTGTCCACTGGGGCATCTTTGAGCACTGTGCTCCCCACACAGCTGGCACTCCCTCCTGTGCCCTCATAATATTCCCCACACAGTCCCAGAACTTCATTGCCCAAATGTCTTGTACTTCTGTACCACAGACTGCCCAGCTGTGGTGCTCCTCCAGTGTACTCCCAGAACTGTGCCTTTATAGAGCTCTGTGTCTTGCAGAGCTCACTCCCTGGAAGGCACAGTGCCTGTGCAAACCTCTCCCCTCTTCCCACCATCTCTTCTACCCCACACCCTCCTCCTAGAACTGCTCTAGGCCCTGGCCCCATTCTCTGTTAGCCCTGCTTTCATCTTCCAAGTATGTCCCCTAATGTTATTCCCCTTCTGCAGCCTCCAGAGCTGTGCTGCCCTAGGAATCAGGACCCCTTTCACCCTCCATGAGCCCCTCTAACCACAAGCACTGCAAACCTAGGTGAGCTGAGCAGGCTGCTCATCTGGGGGAGGGCTTCTGCTGGAGACTCAGCCTAGCTCTCCTGTGTGCCCCCCAGCACCCTGCTGCCTCACCTCCTCATTGGCATGCTGGTGGAACCCACAGGTGGAATCAAAGCTCTCTGCTTAGAGCTGAGCAGCACAGCAGGTATCTGGGAGCCTTTGTCTCCCCTGTCTGGGTAAGACGGGGACTAGGGGCAGAGAGGGCACTTTTGGGGACCCAAAGCTTCCTTCTCAAGCACAGCTACAGATAAGGAGGACAGTCAGAACCAATGAACACCCCAGTAGATAATGAGGGGACACAGGGGAAGGGAAGGCCTCAGGCACAGCCTTCGGGGGAAGCTGCCTTCCAAAGCCCAGAGCACTCATTAGTGGAAGCCTAGGGGGAGAGGCAGCTAAGTGGGTCAGTCTCCTCCCCCAGCTGCCTGACAGGTGTGGGTGGAAAGGAGACTCTTCAGTCTATTGTCCCTCATGAAAGTCAGTTCTGTTCTGAGCCCCTGTCCCACTTCCTTAGCCCCTGCTCACCAATCCCCCAGGGCTCTCCTCCTCCACCCCCTGGCCTCTGTCTCCTAGCCCTCCAACTTCTTGATCTTCAACCTTCAACCCCTCATTTTCCAGTCCCCAACTTCAAACCTCTTGTTCCTCTACCCACCCCCAAGCCCCTTCATTCACAGAGCCACTACTTCCTCTCAGGACTCCCCCAGAGCCCCCTCCCTCCCCCTCTTCTCAGCTCCTCCTGCAGTCTACACCCCCACCCCTAGGTGTGGGGGTGGGGTGGCGGCTCAGCCAGCCTCCCTAAGGCATCCTTCAGACTGAGCCACACCTGGGAGAAATTGAAATCTCAGACTCTTTCCCTACCCCCGCCAATGAAGCAGACATCCCTGTTTAGGCCACGAAAGGCAGTAAAACACAGCTCCACTGGGGCCAGGCAGAGGGCTGTGCCAGAACAAGCATTCTGATTTGGGGAAGGAGCCAGGCAGGGCATGTTGCCGGCTCCAGGCCAAGACTTTTTCGCTCCATCCCCTCATGCCAATTGGCCTTGGGCATCCAATTTAGGGTCCCAAACACCGTCTCCACCCCAACAGTCACATTGATGGTCCCGGCAGATCTATCTCTGGAGTGGAGAGGGGGAGGGAATCTCAAAGAGGAACTTTCTCTGTGCAGGATGCTTGGCTTTCAAATCCCAAATGTGGATATAGCTGAGTGAGAACAAGACACAGCCTATCTGCGACCTACCCCTCTATCCAAGCCCCCAGCCCAGTTTTTGGCTGGACCCTTTCTTGATCAAGGATTCTCCTCAGGTAAGAAACCTCTGCACCTGTCCAGCCCACCCAGGACAAGAGTAAAATGTGGATGAAGCGCTGCCACTCTAGGTATCAGGATACAATTCTGGGAAGGGCTGAATAACTTTATTGGTCTCTAGCAAGTTCCATGGCAGTCCCAGGGTCCCTGCAACCTGACTAGCCTGAGTCTGGCTGCGCAAGAGTTAATCTCAGCATACACACCCCCACCCCGCCCCATGTGTGCACAAATTCCAGGAACGCTTTCCATTAAGGATGCTAGCTCACAGCAGATTTCATTTACATTAATAAGAACCAGAAAAATCTGTAGGGTGTGTGTGTGTGTGTGTGTGTGACAGTGCAGGATGTGTGGTTGCTGCTCACAGTTGTAGATGAGTCTAGTAGAAGGCAGCAGCAAGGGGTGCAGGGGGGGCTTCATGCCAGTGTTTAGGCGCTAGGGAGAGATAGAGTACATCCAATCTTGAGAGAGTCCTTTGAGGGAAGAGGGCCCAGGCTGATTCTCAAGACTCTTCCCTGAAAGGGGTGAGAAGGCTTGGGAGCACCCTCCCCCAACTCCATCTCTAAGATTTCAGTGTGCAAGGTTGCAGAGCCCAGTCTTGGGCAAGATCAGACACCCACCCATGGAAATGACTAGAGCAAGCCCTGAATTTGCATGAGCTGTTGAGAAGCTGGGCATGCTGAGACCTGTCTTAAGCCTCAGTTTACCAGTCTGTTGCTTCTCCCTCTCTTCCTGGGGAGGTATGGCTGCTGTATTTGATGTTGAGCTACTTCCTCAGTTTTTCCTTCAGAGCTAAGCAGTGACTGGTGCCCTCTGGATCCATTCAGGGAGCTCAGGAAACTCCTAAGATCCACTACCTGGAAAAGGGGGACCTACAGAATGAGTACGTGCGCAAGTGTATGTGCTGGGCAGTGACTTGCACTGCTGTCGTGTCATACTCTGACCCTGGGGACTTCCCCTCTTCCTCTTAACTTCCAGCCAGCTGCTAACACAGGCAGGTTTCTTTCCTACAGTAGTACTAAGTACATCTGATTCCCTCCAGGCTGTACTTGGCATTCAGGGGTAAGCTTTGATGACTGTACTTGGCCTGTGTACCAGTGGCCAGGACAGAGGTATACATGAGCATACATGCTTCACATATTAGAGGCCTATAGGCATGTGCATACTTCTAGAGTGCTGGGAAAATATGCATGTTGCCTGCTGCAGCTGGATGACTACCTGGGCCTGTGCTTGTATGTGCATGTGCACATACCACATGCTTGTAAGTGGCCCCTCAGTCTAGCCAAGGAGTGAAGTGGAAGAGAAGGAAACCCCAGTCATGCCCCTCAGTATATAGACTCAGCTTTGCCTTGTTCCAGGCCCAATGGATAGGGTATCGTCTGGGGGCCCCGGGCTGAACCCAACCCTGCATGGCAGGCTGTGCTGGGCTCCCATACCTATACCCAGCCCACCTCTGGGACCAAGCCAAGGAATAGTAAGGGGAGGCTTAATTGCTCCCATGAATCATCCTCAAATAGCTTCTGTCCAGCCTGACTCAGGGTAGTTGATACCTACCTGGCACTTGGAGCCTGAAGGTGGGAACCTTACCTGGGCTCAAGGGGTTCCCTGGCTTCTGTTGCATAGGAAAGTGGGTAGGGGTCCTGGTTAGGCCTCCCAGCTCCTCTTTTTTTACCTACTTTCTGTGGTCTCCCCCATCAGCACACAGAGTAGAATTCACTCAGCTCAGTTGTCATAGCTCAGCAGCCTCAGAGGCAGAGCAGAACGGGCTACTCCCCTAGATGGCCGGCAGCCCCTCCCCCCTTATCTTGCCCCCTTAACCTCCAGCCCCCTTGCAGCAGCTGCAGATCTGTCCAGCTCCGCTTCCCAGCATCCTCTAGGTTTTACTCTTTGTCTTTTGTCTTCTTTCTCTCCCCAGGGAATTGGAGGACATCCTAAGGCCCAGATATCTCCAGAGTTAGAGTACATGGGTGCTGGGTCCTGACTTTGTCTCTACAGGGTGTGTGATTGAGGATTCCTGTGAACATGAGGGTCTGAGTCAGTTCCTCAGAGGGGATAGAGACTTTTCACTTTCAGTCTGGTCTTCAGCCAAACTTGTCAGCATCCTACCCAACAGCTGACTATGACACTCTCCCTGCACCTGAACTGATGGTCCCAGTACTTGAGATTTGACAAGGTACCTAGATCCAGACTCAGCATTTACCAGCAGCAGTAGCCTCCAGCAATTGCTTTGAGTCTCAGTTTCCTCTTCAAACTGGATGAAAATAGAGTTTGGATTGAACCAGATCTGAGAACCCTATCTTTGGCTGGTACCTTCTGCTGGAAAGTGCTTTCTGCCTAGGTGTGGCTACTCCAATTAGGGTTCTGACTTTAATAGGTCTATGGATCTATCCCTCTTGCTGCCTTTTGGAAGGCTAGGGTAAGAGCAAACGGGCATTCCCTGCTTCCATCTGAGCGCTCTGGGTGGGACTGCATTGCAGCTCCCCATGGACTGTGGAGAAACTGTGAGGGTCTGATGTGAACTCTGTCAAGATTATTCTGATAGTCAATAATTATGTAGATAGATGGAGCATGAGAGGCAGAAATGCATTTTATCGACCGAAGAAATTATTTACCTTGGTTGGAAAGGATTGCTGAGACTGAAGCACTTACCATGCACAGGGCTAACCTGGTCCTTGCTCTACAGCCCAACAGCTAAGTGCTGTGGGACGTTTTATTTGTTGTTGTTGTTTTTTTTTTCCTTTTTTTTCCTTTTTAAAAATTTATTGTTTTTTTGAGACAGGGTCTCCCAGATAGCCGCAGCTGGCCTGGAACTCACTCAGGCTGACCTCGATCTTACAAAGATCTGCCTGCCTCTGTTGGAATCAAAGGCGTGTGCCATCATGCCTGGCTATTTTTATTATTTGTGTATGTCTGTGAGTGCCTGTGGAGCCCAGAGGGGTCAGATCCTGTGGAGCTGGAGTTACAGTGAGCTAGTGAGCTGCCTGAAGTGGGTGCTGGGAACCAAACTTGAGTTCTCTGTAAGAGCAGTACATGATCTTATCCACTCAGTCATCTCTCCAACTCGTTTTAAAAATATTTTGCTCATTTTATTGAACTTATGGCAATGAGTAACAGTAGCAGATTCTTTTTTTTAAAAAAATTATTTTTATTACTTTTATGAGTGTTTTGTCTGCATTTATGTATGTGCACAATGTGAGTGCCTGGTGCCCACAGAGGTCAGAAAAGGGTATCAGAGCCCCTGGAACTGTAGCTAAGGACAGTTGTTAGTTGCTATGTGGGTGCTTGGAATTGAACCTGGGTCCTCTGCAAGAGCTGCAATTGCTCTTAATTGCTGAGTCATCTCTCTAGTGCCAAGCCTATTTAAAAATTATTTTTATTATTTATTATTTTTTTGTGTATGAATGTCTTCCCTGCATGTAGGTAGGTGCATCTGTTTTGTGCAATGCCCATGGAGGTCAGAAGAAGGTGTTGGATGCCCTGGAGCTGGAGTTACAGTTGTGGATGGTTGCGAGCTGCCATTTGGTGCCAGGAATTGAACCTGGGCCCTCTGCAAGAGCTGCCAGTGCTCTTAACCACTGAGCTATCTCTCCAGCTCCCAAGCCCTTTTTTTGTGGGTCTTTTTGAGACAAGGTCTCCCAGTAGCCCCGGCTGACCTGGAAAGTGCTATGTAGACTAGGCTGGCCTCGAACTCACAGATCCACCTGCCTCTGCTTCCTGAATGCTGGGATTAAAGGTATGTACCACCATGCCTGGTTCTTCTTCTTTTTTTTTTTTTTAAGACAGTCAATGATGTAGCTCTGGTTGGCCTTGAACTCATGACACTCTTCCTGTCTGAGGCACTCAAGTACTAGGATTTAAAACAAGAATGTGCCACCCACCACACCAGACTGAAAACTCTAGCCAGTAGAGCTTTTGGAGGAGGGGAGCTCTCTGGAACTTACAGCCTTGGCACCTCTCTGGATCCATGCAAGGTGCTTTAAGGTTCTAGTCATATCTCCCTAAACCTCAGAACCTTGGAAAGAAGTCCTGAGAGCCTCCAATGCTTCTGGGACATTCTCCTACCTACTATCACAGAAACTGGCCTTGCCAGACAGTGATAAAGTGCTGCCACCTGGTGGCTACCAATAGCACTGTATTCTTCAGGGTGGGGTCTCCTTGCAATCTCCCCCCTCACTCCACCTGTCCCTGAGAGCACTTGTCCCTCCGGAATAAGTGTGGCTGGGCTCTGGGCACCCTTGAGACCCCCACCCCCACCCCCCAGCTAGACTGTGCATGCCTGGGGAGCTTAGCTCAGGCCTGGCTACTCATCTGGGCTTTGAAACTTGTTTGATGCATGGCCATGACAGCTGCTCCTGGATGGTCCTCAAAGCCCTGCGCATTGTAGCAGCTGTCCCAGCCAAGGGTAGTTTGGACTCAGAAACTCTGGAGGCTCTCTCCAGGTTAGCCAAAGCACCTTTCAAATGTGGGATTTAGGTTTTCCTGATTGGAGAATTTGCACTGAACACTTGCCCCTTAAATCTAATCAAGCATGGTTAGCAACAGCAGTCCTGGAAGTAGGTCAGAGTGAATTCATCCTTGGGACTGGGGTTGAAACTAACCCTGATAGGACAGTAGATGCCTGTGCCCTTCAGTTTTAGTTATCAAGGGTGAGAACTAACAGTGGTAGCACCAGGATACTCCAAACATGGTCTTTCATGAGACCTCGGCCCCATATAGCATGTCAAACCTTAAGAACTGGGGTCATCAGTTCAGATGCAGGGTGATTTGGTTGGTGACAGGTGTGGCTGAAGAGCAGGATGGATGAAAGATGGAGTCTCCAGCCCCTCTGAGGAATTGGCTCAGATCCTCCTAGTCACAGGAATCCTCAATTTTATGTCAAAAGGCCACACTAATGTTGACAGATGTGGTCCAATGCTGTCTGCATATAAGCAGTACTAAACAGCTTAGAGAAGGCAGCAAATAGTGCACGGAGGATTCAAATGTGCCTGCTGGTGTAGCGCAGTCAACTAAGGCTTGATGGCTGAGGGAGGACTGGCTCCTCCAGGGAAGATGCTACCACCCAGCCTTTGATGTGCTGGGTGTAGGTAATTAAGGGCTTCCCAGATCCCATTATGCCTGTGCTCACCTGAAGAGCCATCCATGCTGCCTGTCAGATGTGTCTAATTAGGCTGCTTGTGACTGCTGCTCAGGTGGCAGAAAACAGCATTTCCCCATAGTCTTGTGGAGGTAAAGTGGATCTGTCCCCAAGGTTACTGACCCTGGCAGATATTTGTCCAGGTGATTCATTCAGTGTCCAGGCTTTGGGAACTTGTGGCCTCATTTATGAGGTTGCCAAGCATGACTGTTTGGCCCCTTTTCCATTTGCCTCCACTAGCAAAACTGCAATACACTCAACCTTTAAAAGGCATCACTCAGCTGGCTGGGACCTGTCCTTTGAAAGCCCTTGCTGTATTTCTAACCCATGTAAAGCCTATGCACCATAGTATAGGAAAACGGTGACCCTCTGTAAAAGCCAGTCTAGAACCAGTCTTTTTTTAAAAAAAAATTATTATTATTATTTTTGGTCTTTTTGAGACAGGATCTCCCTGTAGCCCCAGCTGTCCTGGAACTCACTATGTAGACCAGGCTGGCCTTGAACTCACAGAGATCTCCTGCCTCTGCCTCCTGAGTGCTGGGATTAAAGGGGTGCACCACCAAGCCCGGCAAGAAAACATTTTATTTTTATGTGTATGAGAGTATTGTCTGCATGTATGTGAATACACCTATGTTGTGCAATGTCCATAGAGGTCAGAAGAGGGCATCGGATTCCCTGGAACTAGTTATGGAAGCTGCCACTGGGTGCTGGGAACTGAATCTGGGTTGAGTCCTCTGCAAGAGCAGACAATGCTCTTGACTGCTGAGCTATCTCTCCAGCCCGCCCCCCCTAGAACCAGGTTTGTTTTGTTTTTTTTTTTCCTTTTTAAATGAGTTGGTTTAATTCAAGGTGATACAGAATTCAAAGTACACAAAGATGGGACAACAGGCTCTGGCAGGATTCTGGGCTGGATTTACTTAAAATTCACAGCTGAGGTAGGAGTAGGCTGAATGGAAACTAGAGACAGTGAACCATTGTGTAATATTTTTTTTTTTAAACAAACGTTTATTACAAGCCGGGCGTGGTGGTGCACACCTGTAGTCCCAGCACTTGGGAGGCAGAGGCAGGGGGATCTCTGTGAGTTCAAGGCCAGCCTGGTCTACATAGTGAGTTCCAGGCCAGCTGGGGCTACAGGGAGACCCTGTCTCAAAAAGACCTAAAAAAAAAAAGTTTATTACAATGTACAACAGGCTCCAGGACATCACTTTATTCTAGCTATAGGTGGCAAAGATGTTATGGCAGGGAATCCAGATGTTTAAATAGGAATGCAAGAGGGTCACCATCATCTGGGGAATATGAAGAGCTTACTTTTTGCCAGATTTCTTAATTCCACCTGTGGCCAGGGGACTCTTCCCCATGGCCTTTGCTTTCAGCTCGTCTCTTCTGCTCTTTTGTTTCTGCTTGAAAGCCTTATCCTCCTCATCCATCTCCTTGGCCTGCTTCTTGGGGTATTTCAGGGGCTTCTTCTTGGCACCTTTGTGGCCCAACATGGCACCTGTGGCCCCTTCCCCAGACCTTGATCCTAAGCCTGAACCAGTTTTTAAAGCACTACCTACCCTAACAATGATCAAATCAGTGATGCTAAAGCACTGTTTCCCATTAGTAGTGTGGTATTTACAACAATCTGGGACCCACTTTCTGCCCTCTTCAAGAATGGCCTTCCTTTGGTGCTGGGCTTGGCAGTTAAGTGCACTGGCTGCTCTTTCAGAGAAGCCAGATTTGGTTCCCAGCACCCACAATGGCAGATAACTATCCTTAACTCTAGTTCCAGGAATCTGACACTCTTTTGGCTTCCACTGGTACTGCACATACTGCATATAAAGTACACTTAATGCAGGCAAAATGCTAACATATATTAAAAAAAAAAGTCTTCCTAGCCTATCGTGGTGCATGCTCATAGTGCCAGCACTTGGGAGACAGGTAGGACTGCTGCAAATTTAAGGCCAGTCAGGGTTACTTGGTGAGACCATGTTTGGCCAAAATGTCTTCTGTTCTGGTGCTAATGATGGGATGTCATCGACCAAAATAGAAAATGCGCTGGAGCACTTCCTCAGTAGTTGGGAAGACAGAAGGTAGGGAATGCTGTGGGGGTGAGGGGTGGAGTGGGGATGGGAATTGGTTTCTCCATCCCAGTGGAGAAACTGGGCCTGGTGGTGCATGCCTATAATTTCAGCACTCTGGAAGCTAAGGCAGGAGGACAACGTTAAGGCTAGCCTAGGTTACATAGTAAGACCCATTTCATTTTGAAAAAGTGAACCGTCCTTAACTCTAGTTCCAGGGGAATCTGAAGCCCTCTTCTGACCTCTGAGGCATTGTACAACACAGGTACACTCACATACATGCAGGCAATACACTCATATATATAAAATAGAAATAAAAAAATATTAAAAAAATGAAAGTGAGGTGCTCACTTTGGGAGCACACCAAAATTGGAATGATACAAAAGACTAGCAAGGCCCTGGCATAAGATGACAGACTCATGAAGTGTTAAAAAACAATCGAGCAGAGGTTGGTGGCACATGCCTTTAATCCCAGCACATGTGAGGCAGAAGCAGGCAGATCTCTGAGACTGAGGCCAGTCTAGTCTACATAGCGAGTTCCAGGACACCTGGAGCTACAAGGAGACCATCTCAAAAAGCTAAATCCCAAACCCAAACCAACCAACAAAAAGCAGAGAGGTTCTACTAAATAGAGCAGTAATCTGCTCCCTCTTCTGGCAGGTCTAGAATCTGAAAACTGGATAGAAGCATTCACATCGTGTTGGTCTTTTGAAACTGGAGGAGGTTGGGTATATGACAGTGCACACCTATAATCCCAGTACTCAGGAGGTTTGGGCTGAAAGACTTTCAAATTCCAGGCCAGTCTGGGTTACATAGTCTTTGAGGCTATCCTAGGTTATATATACATTTAACTCCAGATCCAGGAAATCAGGTACCCTCTTCTGGCCTCTAGGGGGAACTGCATGTATGGGTGTGTATGGGTGCACTTGCATACTTGTAGGTAAAACACTCATACACATTAAAAAACAAAAACAGTCGGGCTTGGTAGCGCACGCCTTTAATCCCAGCACTTGGGAGGCAGAGGCAGGCAGATCTCTGTGAGTTCAAGGCCAGCCTGGTCTACATAGTGAGTTCCAGGGAGACCCTGTCGCAAAAAGACCAAAAACAAAAGCAAAGGGCAAGAGATAAGGCTCGGCAGTTAAGAGCAGACTATTCCTACAGAGGACCCAGGTTTGATTCCCAGCACCCACATGGCAGCTAACAACCATCTATAACTCCAGTTCCAGAGGACTGACACCTTCTTCTGACCTCCACAGGCATTGCATGACACAGGTGCACTTACATACATGCAGGCAATATACTCATACAGAAAATAAAAATATTAAAAAACCCTACCAAACCCAGTCAGGCCTGGTGGCACATGCTTTTAATCCCAGTACTTGGGGAGGCAGAGGCAAATGGATCTCTGTGAGTTCAAGGCCAGCCTGGTCTACATAGTGAGCTCCAGGCAAGCTGAACTACAAGGAGACCCTGTCTCAAAAAGACTAAAACCCAAACCCAAACCCAAATTAAAGGCATGGTGCACACACCTTTAGTATCAGCACTCGGGGGACAGAGTCAGGTGGATCTCTGAGTTTGAGGCCAATGTGGTCTACAGAATAAGTTCCAGGCCAGTTAGGACTACAACCCAAACTCAAACCAATCACCTCCAGCCACCCGCCCCCCGACTAGCTTCAACAGGCCTTACTGCCCCCCCCACACCCCGACTGGCTTAGACACACACACACACACACACACATACACAGCTTAGACAGGCCTTACCACCCACTAAGAATAAGGACACAAGAAACTCATTTTTCAAGGTATTTCTTTTGTAAAGGAGCCAGACTTGGCAGCTAGACTGAAAATCTTCCAAAATTCTGTACAAATGTATAATATACAAATATACACAAGGCTATTGCCAAGAAAAGACATCAGAACAAATGACAGTGGTAGTTTTGGTGTCGCTTACCACCTAGAGCATCTCCAGCCCCTGGGAAGGAGGGACTACAACATAGGCTACAACATGTAAAACACATTACATTACACTATGTACACTGAAGTATAAAAAGCCCATTGTCCCCTCTGGTCTGTCCCCAAATCCCCAGGCAGGAAGGCCATTCATGAGAAAACCCAGATAAGGAGCTCCTTTAAGGTGGGAAAACACTGAAGGATGAAATGGTTTGCCCTAAACTATTAATAGTACAAGGCATGCCCTTAGAGAGACAGGCAGAAGGGCAAATTGAGGAGATGGCTTGCTCCCTGTGTTCCTTGCAAATGATTCTTCTCAGTCTCATTCCATCTCAGTGAACCGGGCAAACATGGCTTTCCGGACAGCATCTTTGTAGGAATCAGCACCCGACAACCCATATGCGCTGCCTTTGGCTCCTAAGCCAGCTCCTTTTAGCCGGACTTGAGCCTAGGGAAGCAAAAAGATTGTCAACAGCTAGCTAGTTGATTATGGATTGTACCTACCTCTTATCCTGCCCACACCCCTCCAAGAGATAGTAAGGTTTATATGAAGATAAGATTTCTATATTGGACCTGGAGTAGTTTAAGGACTGGGGGATAAAATTGGCTAAGGAAGATGAACCCTGTGCCCCTTTCAATACCTACTCAGTAAGCACCCAAGCCTAGTAAGGCCACCAATGCACTCTGTTGAAGCCTGGGAAAGGTAATTATAGGTACAAGTTATACCAGGATGGCAATGCCAACAGAACCTCCATGTATTAGATAAACATGATTCATAAAAATTTGGTTTTAACTGTGCTGCCTGGACATGGAGGGGCAATCAATCAGTGGGTCTGAGGTTCTGAACCTAGGATTGTTATCTCCATTTGGGCTCTGATCAATTTAGGGATTTCTTCTCATGGATGAAAATCCCGAATTTAAAATAGGCATGGGATGGAGGTGGAACTTACTGGGGAACCTAAGGTCTGTGTATTGTAGATTAAACACATGGTCTTGGTAAATTGACCAGGTTGGTCTTGGTCTTTCTTGTCTCAGCTTCCCAAGGCCTTGACCACACACTTGGCTTAAAAAAAGAAAAAAAAATTGGCTGGGCGTGATGGCTCTGACTTTTAATCCCAGCACTTGGAGAGGCAGAGACAAGCAGATTTCTGAGTTCCAGGCAAGCTAGGGCTATATAAGCAGAGCCTGTCTTAAAAATAAAAGTAGTAGCCAGGCATGCTTGTGCATGCCTTTAATGTCAGCACTTCAGAGGCAGAGGCAGGCGGATCTCTGTAGGCCAGCCTGGTCTACATAGTGAGTTCCAGGCCAGCTGGGGCTACAGGGAGAATAGTTGGGGGGCTGGAGATGGCTCAGTGGTTAAAAGCACTGATTGCTCTTGCAGAAGACCCGGGTTCGATTCCCAGCACCCACACGGTGGCTATGAACTGTCCTTAACTCCAGTTCCAGGGGAATCTGACACCCTCTTCTGACCTCTGTGGCATTGCAGGACACGGGTGTACTCACATACATGCAGGCAATAAACTCATACACATAAAAATAATAAAAATATATTTCAAAATACAAAAAGTTGGGGGCTGGAGAGATGGCTCAGCGGTTAAGAACACTAACTGTTCCTGCATAAGACTGGGATTTGAATCCTAGCACCCACATGGCAGCTAACAACTGTCCATAACTCCAGTTTCAGGGGATCCAACAGCCTCTTCTGTCCTCCGTGAGCATTACACAACACAAGTGCACTTACCTACATGCAGGCATAACACTCATACACATAAAATAAAAATAAATAAAACATTAAAAAACTTGCTGGGCACGGCAGCACATGCCTTTAATCCCAGCACTCGGGAGGCAGAGGCAGGCGGATCTCTGTGAGTTCAAGGCCAGCCTGGTCTACATAGTAAGTTCCAGGACAGCTGGAGCTACAGGGAGACCCTGTCTCAAAAGAAACATTAAAAAACCTGAACTTCGCTGGGCGTGGTGGCACACATCTTTAGTCCCAGCACTTGGGAGGCAGAGGCAGGCAGATCTCTGTGAGTTTGAGACCAGCCTGGTCTTCATAGTGAATCCAGGCCAGCTGCAGCTACAGGGAGATTGTCTCAAAAAGACAAAACAAAAACAAAAATCTGAGCTTGAGTGGTAAATTACCCACTGAGTCATCTCAAAGATCCTGATTTAAATTTTAATTAAACAAAATTTTTATTTATTTTATGTGTGTTTTGTCTGTATGTATCTAAGTGTACCACATGCATGCAGGGCCTGTGGAGGCCAGAAAGGGGCACTGGATCCCCTGGAACTGGAATTACAGATGACTGTTAGCCACTATGTGGGTGCTGGGACCCAAACCCAAGTCTTGTGCAAGAGCAGCCAGTACTCTTAACTGCTGAGCCATCTCTCCAGTCCTATAAATTTTAATTTTTTAATCATAAGAGGAGGATGAAAGAAAGAAGAGCTTTCAGGGAAAGTAAAGCTATGATGAATCTCAGCCCATCTGGATGCTTTTACCTTGTAATCTATTTAACAAGGCTGTACATCCAGCATCTACCAATGCCAGACACCACGCTTACCTCAATGGGAGCTGTGATGCCTTGACACTTTCTTCCCAAGCCTGAGCCTTCCCGCCAGCC
Source organism: Nannospalax galili (assembly GCF_000622305.1). NCBI lineage: Eukaryota > Metazoa > Chordata > Mammalia > Rodentia > Spalacidae > Nannospalax > Nannospalax galili. The sequence continues at coordinate 596,714 of NW_008355774.1, forward strand.
CATGGCCTGCAGCATCTTGTTGCCAATGTTACTGTGGTCAATGCCATCTTTGGTGGGCTGCTCGTAATTCCTGCCAGTGGCAAACACACAGTTACTTAAAACAGCTAGAGCCCCAGTTAATGAACTGGAAAATGGTGCACATCACATACACAGTGCCGGCATCAAACTGCTTCTTGCGCTTGGGCTCTGGAGGTTCTGGAATTCCATACTTCTCTCGTCTTTCTGCAGCTCGATCTCGGTATTTCATCTACATAGAAGAAGAAAAAGATAAAAACAAAAACAAAAAACCTCCAAAGCTTCTAGAAATATTCAGATTTTAACCTAAAACAGTCTAATACTCCCAGACTTTAATTTCAAGTATCTTTTAATTTGAGCTTGATCTTTAAAAATATTTTTATTTTTGTGTGTGAGTGTATTGCCTGCATGTAGGTAGTTGTACTCATGGTATGCTGTGCCCGTGGAGATTAGAAGAGGGCACCAGATCTCCTGGGAACTGGAGTTAGGGATGGTTGTTAGCTACCATGCGGGTGCTGGGAATCGAACCTGGGTCCTTTGCAAGAGCAGCTAATGCTCTCAACTACTAAGCCATCTCTCCAGCCCCTTGAGCTTGATTTTTCAAGTCTGGTCTTAAATACCAAATTCCCTTGTTTTCTTTACCACACTTGGTCATATTGCTTGTCAAATGTCCTAAAAAAGGAGGGCAGAGTTGCCTATCTCCACTCAGAATTTGGACAGATTCACTTCCAGGAATAGATATGTGTTAAAGAAACTTCCAGAGAACTACCCAGCAGACCCTGGAGAGCTGGCACTATATATAATTAATAGGGAAAGCAAAAGCCTTGAGTAGACACATTGGGGAAAGACATTTCTAAACCATTTGTTCACCTTTAAAATAGATTATGTAGCTCTAGCTGTTCTGTAACTATGTAGACCAGGCTGACACTGAATTCAGAGATCAGCCTGCCTTTGCCTCTGAGTGCTGGGATTAAAGGCATGTAGTACCCTACCCAGCCACTTGTTCATTTTTAACTTATAGGCCTCTATGTGTATTTAACCCTGTCTGCCTGGCTCCCAACCTGCCTCACCATTATTGGTATTACAGACTCTGTTCTCAACCCTGTTTGCCATTCTCTGCCCACTCCTCCCTTCCACACCACAATCTCCAGTGCCTAATTTGAAGCTTTTTTCATCACTCATGAAGGCTTCCCTGACCAGGGGCAAATGAAGACACTTTCTCCTTAATAAAGCTCAGTGTGCACTACCAGTGAACATCTAGTATTCAGGATCTGTGAGTAGTCTAAAGAGGGTTTGTTCCTGTGAGCTTCATGAAAGGACAGTGTGGAATTCACAAAGCACATATAGGCCAGGTCAGCCTATATAACCTGCAATGGTTGGGTGGCAAGTAAGTGTGTGATAGACCTTTCCACTTTGCCCCAGGAACCTCAAACTAAATGCTACAAATAAAAGTTAAGAGCAAGATTCATGTGGTGGTACATGGCTATAGTGCTAGGTACTTGGAAGACTGAGGCAGGAGGACTGCTTGAAACCAAGAGTTCAGGGACAGTTTGTGAATACAGCAAGACCCCATCTCAAAAAAACAGAAAAAAAAAAAAAAACCTAAAAACAAACAAACAAACAAAAAAAACCCCAAACAAACAAATTCAATCCAAAAACCCAGAAACTACTAAAGGCGGCTATCTCAAGATTCTCTTCCTAATGGCACACTATTTTCATTCACCTCTCTCTCCCTCAGCTCCAAGGCTTCCAATTCCTGCTCGCTCAGTCTGGATCTTCGGTAGATGTCCATGTTTTGCTATTACAAAAGAGTTTACAGACACATTTAGAATTCAGAACATCTTAATAAGAAATGTCCTAACATTTCACTTTTTATAGTATTCCAAGAGCCAAACACCTCAATTTAATATAGCACGGCATCAAAACCAAAGCCTGGGGGTGTGAAAATATAATTCTTCTATGTACTTTATATTCTAGAATAATTCTAGGCAACCATTTCACAGTTAGTATTTATTGAACCTTCACCATAGGTCACTCTTATCATTCCACTTCCTCCCTTTTTCTATCAGCTCTGAGAATCAATGCTACCTTGTGCAAGTCGGAGAGCTGCTGGTGCCTGACCAGGGCATCTCTATTTGGGAATTGACGGCGGCAAAGCAGGCAGGCCATCTTCTTCCAGTCAGCCAGCTTCTCTTCCTCACTTTCAAGTCTCTCTACCAGCTCCTCCTCGTTGTCACTATCACCACTGTAAGCAGCAACAAGACCTCTCTGGGGAGAAAAGGCAGATGAGTCATTGGAAATTCCCAAGATAAAGCGTTATGTACCTAAAGCAATGCTAAAATGTGAGAGAATCTCCATTACTATGTGTATCCTTTTAGTAGTAAATCACATTTCATCAATTGTATGAAGCTAACAGCCTTCTGGTGCCAATCTTTAAAAAGGTCCAGAAACAGGTTCTGGGATGACTGTTTTCAAACCACTTATCATGTATAAAAATTCCAAATACAATGACAGATCACAGTAATGGCCCAGCTAGACCAGTATCTATCAAGTAGAGTAAGCTTTTCCTTTGTCTTAATTTTCTTTCCAGACCATTAAAAATTCAATTTACAGATGCAATGAAACTCAATTTACTGAGCTTAGGGATTCAGGCTTTATTCATCGCTCCATCTCACCTGATCTCAGGCACAGAAAACAAAGCCTTCAGTGTGGACTCTATCAAAGCTGCTCAAATACCTACCACTAGAGGAAAGCATTACATTTTAAGTAGGAATCACATTAGCCAAGATGTAGCAGAGACTGAAAGTGAGACATAAACCACAAACTTTGTTAAAACACAGGGGGTACTTTCTTACTTTGAGGGGATTCTCTTCATCCCCATTTCGTACCAATTCTGGGATGAGCTGCTGCCTTTCAGCTAAGGCTCCCTAGGAAATAGAATAAGTCATAAACTTCAAGTTTTATATAAGTGCCCATTACGAAATGCAGCTATTCCTGCTATTACCTTCTTCTCAAAGAGAGCAAAGCCAGCATCCGCTGCAGCAGATTCTCTCCTTTCTTCTTCTCTCAAGGAATTGACAGGTTGAAAGCTGTTCTTAAAATTTTCTTTCTGCTTGTTTAAACTCTTAGCCCAGCGTTCCATGTCTTTGGCAATCTAGTATCAAACAACAAGCACTAGCAAAAAACACTTAGTTCTCTGTGATACTAAGAATCTTAGCCAGGTGTGGTGGTGCACATCTTTAATCCCACCACTCCAAGGGCGGATCTCTGTGAGATCCAGGTCACTCTGGTTTGTAACAGCCAGCTGGGGCTATAGGGAGACCCTGTCTCAAAAAAACCAAAAACCAACCAAACAAAAAAAACACCATTCACCACCATCAAAAAAAAATAAAAAGAATCTTATGGCCAGGCGTGGTTGCACACACTTTTAATCCCAGGACTTGGGAGGCAGAGGCAGGCAGATTTCTGTGTGTTCTAGGCCAGCTGGAGCAACAGGGAGACCCTATCTCAAAGAGACCCCCCCACAACAAGGATCTTATCTTGTGGGCCTAGCAAGATGGCTCAGTGGTAAAGGCACTTGCTACTAAGTCTGATGATCTGTGAAACACACATGGAAAGAACGGACTCCTGTAAGTTGTCTCTAACCCCCCCACCTCATAAGCCATGGCATTCAAGCATATAAAAAAACCCCAAATAAATTTAAAAAAAAGAGAGGAAGGGGGCCTTGAGAAATGGCTCAGTGGTTAGGAATGCTTACTGCTCTTGCAGAGGACCCAAGTTCAGTTCCCAGCATACATGTCAGGTGACTTACAACAGCCTGTAACTTGCTGGGTGTGGTGGTGCATGCCTTTGATCCTAGCGCTCACAGAGGCATGTGGATCTCTGTGAGTTCAAGACCAGCCTGGTCTACAAAGTGAGTTCCAGGTCAGCTGGGGTTACAGGGAGACCTTGTCTCCAAAAGACCAAGAAAAAAAAATTAAAAAAACAAAACAAAACACAAAAAAAACAACTTATCCCAGGCTGGGGATGTAGCTCAGCTGGTACAGAGTTTGCCTGGTTTACATGGAGCTCTGGGTTTGAGCCCCAACACTGCATGGAACCTGGTATGGTGGTTCACTTTTGTAGTATGAGCACTAAGGAGGTGGAAGCAGGAAGATCAGAAATTCATCTGGACTGTATGAGACTCCTCTCTCTCTCTCTCTCTCTCTCTCTCTCTCTCTCTCTCTCTCTCACACACACACACACACACACACACACACTATCACTAAAATGCTGCTTCTGCCTCTGCTGGGATTAAAGGTGTGTGCTACCACACCCAACCTGTGGCTCTCTTATTCTTCTACCTACAAATACTTCCAGAGATGCTACCACATACAATCAAAGGTTTTTTTTTTTTTTTTTTTTTTTAAATATTAATACTCAGAAGCCCATGAGACTTCCAGAATTTTTTGTTGTTGTATAAGTGTTTATATGCATCCAGGCCAGAGGAGCTATCTATCTTGATTTTTAAGACAGGATCTCTCAGGGCTGGAGAGATGGCTCAGCGGTTAAGAACACTGACTGTTCTTGCAGAAGACCCAGGTTAGAATCCCAGCACCCACATGACAGCTAACTGTCTGTAACTCCAGTCCCAGGGGATCCCACAGCCGCTTCTGTCCTCCTTGGGCACTGCACGACTCAGGTGCACTTACTTACATGCAAACATAACACACACATTACAAAAAAAAAAAGACAGGGTCTCTCATTAGCCTGAGGCTAGGTGGCCAGCAAGCAACAAGGATTCTCCTGTTCCTGCTTCCTTAGCACTGGGACTACAAACTTATGCCACTGTGCTTGGCTTTTTTCTCCTTTTTTTCTTTTTGACGGTTTTCCTACAGCCCCAGATGGCCTGGAACTTGCTATATAGACCAGGCTGCCCTCTATCTCATAGAGATTTGCCTGCCTCTGTTTTCTCAGTACTGGTACTAAAGGCATGTGCCACCATGCCCAGTTCTTTTTTTTTTTTTTTTTTGAGAAAGGATCTTCCTTTAGCCCCAGCTGGTCTGGTACTCACTATATAAACTAGGATGGTAGTACTGAAAGAGGTCAAAGGAGTTGGACCCATTTGAAGCTGAAGTTACAAGTAGTTATGAGCTGCCCAATGTGGGTGATGGGAATTAAACTCAGGTCCTTTGTAAGAGCAGTATATACTCTTTATTTAAAAAAATTTTTTTATTTTATTTTCTGTGTATGAATGTATTGCCTGCATGTGTGTAAATGCACCTGTACCAATGCAATGCCCACAAAGATCAGAAGAGGGTGTCAGATCCCCCAGAACTTCAATTACAGAAGGCTGTTAGCCACCATGTGGGTACTGAGAATCAAACCTGGGTCCTCTGCAAGAGCAGCTAGTGCTCTTAACTGATGAGCCATCTCTCTAGCTCCTTTTTTTGGTCTTTTTGAAACAGGGTCTCCCTGTAGCCCCAGCTGGCCTGCAGAGAACAGTATATACTCTTAACTGCTAAACCACCTCTCCAGCCTACTTGCCTCCTAGGTGCTGGGATCAAAGGTGTAGGCTACCATTCCTGGATCCAATTTGTTATTTTTGAGACAGGGGCTCATGTAGCTTTCAACTCATTATGTAGCCTAGTCTGGCTTTTCAGACTTTTCTTTTTCTTCTTTCTGGGGATCCAACCCAGGGAACTGAATGGTAGGTAAGCACTCTACATTGAGTTTCGGCTCTTGGCCAACAGTCATAAGCTAGGCCACTCTTCCACTTAGCTGTATCATCAATTGTCTTTTAAAGAATCCAATTAAAGCTGGCACTTGGTAGGCAGAGGCAGACGGATCTCTATGAGTATCACAGGTCCCCCGATGGGTCATACCTGTTGAGCTGTTTTGCTCTTGGGTTTTTCTTTCTTCTCCTTTCCTTCCTTTGTGGGAGGCAGACCCACCTGCTGGTTAGAGCTAGACTCTGCAGCTGGTACGTAGGTCTCCTTCTCTCCATCCCAGTATAGGTACTGCTGCGTTAAGGAATTATAGTAGTACTAGAAGAAAAGAAATACAATTAATATAGACTTGTTGCTATGTCAAAGATTTTTGCAGCACTGGGGATTGGACCCAGGGTCTTTTATATATATGCTAGCTAACCGCTCTCCCACTGCAGAGTTTAACACAGTCCTGCTATGTTGAACTTTGTCAGTTGGATATAGTGGTGCATGCCTGTATTTCTAGCCAGGAGAATAGCAAATGGAAGGTCAGATCAGGCTCACAGTTGAAACTCTCCGTAAAAAAACCAAAACCAGCCGGGCATGGTGGCACATGCCTTTAATCCCAGCACTTGAGAGGCCGAGGCAGGCGGATCTCTGTGAGTTCAAGGCCAGCCTGGTCTACATAGTGAGTTCCAGGACAGCTGGGGCTACAGGGAGACCCTGTCTCAAAAAGACCAAAAAAACACACAAAAAACCAAAAACAAGTCTGGTGGTGTCATATCCTTATAACCCCAGCTCTTGGGAGGGTACAGGCAGGAAGATCAGAATTTCAAGGTTATTCTCAGCTACAAAAACCCAAACAAAGCATAGAAATATATTGTGGACTAGTGATACATATTTCCTGTTCATAAAGGAACCATGGTACCCTTGGCATACTTCAGGATGACCTATCTAATAAGGAAGTAAGAAGTGCACTGGGTGTGATGGTGGCATGCCTTCTAAATCCTAGTACTCTGGAGGCAGAAGGCAAGCGGATCTTGAGTCAAGGTCAGCCTAGTCTACATATTGAGACCCTATCTCAAAAAAGCATAAAACTTCTAAGGAAAAAGTAGAATGTTTTCCCTCCAAGAATCTAGGGTACTTTGTTGTTTTAACAGAATCTCATGTAGTGTAAGCTGAAGCTGTCTTCAAACTTGCTATGTAGTAGAGGGTGACATTGAACTCCTGAACTCTCCTGCTTTCACCTCCAAAGTGCTGGGATTATAGGCATGTACTACCATATCTGGTTTATACAGTTGTGCAGACTAAACGGAGAGCCTCTGTGTATGCTAGACAAGGACTTGACCAACTGAGCTACAACTGCAATCTGTATCTAATTCTAATCTCTAGACTATCTAGCAAGAACCGAGAGAGAACTGTCAAACTGCCAGAGTATTTACATAAACCAGGTAGACATCAGAACATATGGGCATATCATAGAGATCACATATTCTCCACAACAGTCAGTCAACAGTTCATCAGTAAGCTCATGAGATAAAATCCTTTAGACCCCCAGGCAATCAAAAAGAGGAATAGATGACAACTCTTTTCTTTACTCATCATTCTACCTGCTCCAGCAATGACTCAGAAAAGTATTGGTAAGGTCTCTTTTTTTCCTTTAAAATTTTTTTTTTTCTTTTTGAGACAGGGTCTCCCTGTAGTCCCAGCTGTCCTGGAACTCACTATATAGACCAGGCTGGCCTTGAACTCACAGAGATCCTCCTGCCTCAGCCTCCTGAGTGCTGGGATTAAAGGCCACCACACCACACCCAGCCCTTTAAAATTTTTATCTTATGAGTATTTTGCCTGCATGAAAGTGCATCTATGCTGTGCAATGCCTATGGAGGCCAGAAGAGGGCATCAGATCTCCTGAAACTGGAGTTAAGGACAGTTGTAAGCCTTCATGTAGGTGCTGGGAACCAAACCTGAGTCCCTCTACAAGAGTAGCCAGTGCTCTTAACCACTGAGTCATTTCTCTAGCCCTTTTTCCTTTTCTTTTAAAAAATTACATTTCTGCTGGGCATGAGCATAAGGCCAGCCTGGTCTACATAGTGAGTTCCAGGCCAGCTGGGGCTATCAGGGAGACCCTGTCTCAAAAAGCACAAAACCCAAAATTTTCTATTTCTTTGTGTCTGTGTGCACATGCACTTGTCCATTCATATCATGGTGTATGTATGGAGGTCAGAGACAACTTGCTGGAGTTTGTTCCCTCCTTTCACCATGTAGGTCCTAGGCAAGCACCTTTACCCATTCTACCTGCTGGCTCCTCTGTGATGTCTCTTGTAGGGAAGTAGTGTGAGGTCCTATCTTCTATGGCTGAACAAAGGAGAACTGCCATGTAAATGGCTAGACTGAACAAATGAAGGACATAGAAGAACTAATGAAGAGACTAGGCACACTCAGGCAGGTGACACACTGCTCTGCACTTCCCTCTTAGAAACCACAAGCACTCAATGCCAACTTCCTGCTAAAAGTAATTTTGTTATGCTATATATACAGTGCCTGGCCATAAACAGGTATTTTATTTATGGAGTGTTAAAGTTGTTTTCCCTCCTTAAGAGTTATAAACACTACCAAAAATAAAACATCATGCCCTGGATTTGCTAAATTTCAACCTCAAGAATACACAGGCATTCTAAGTGAAAAGAAGCTAGACACCAAAAAGGTCACATATTTTCTGAATCCATTTACATGAAATCCAGAGACAAAAATGTGTATTAGTGGTTCCAGTGGGGTTGTGTATGTGAATAGGAAGTGACTGCTTAATGGGTAGTTTCCTTGAGATGATGAAAATGTTCTGGTGACAGTTGCACAACAAGGTTAATATCCTAAAATCTAGTGAATTATATACTGATTAAAACGGTGAATTTGGGGGCTGGAGAGATGGCTCAGTGGTTAAGAACACTGGCAATTCTTGCAGAAGACCCGGGTTTGGATCCCAGCACCCACATGGCAGCTAACAACTGTCTGTAACTCCAGTTCCAGGGGATTCGACAGTCTCTACTGTTCTCCATGGGCATTGCACGACATGGATGCACTTACCTACATGCAGACAATACACACATACATATAAAATAAAAATAATAAAATATTAAAAAAACACAAAAAGTGAAATTTTAATTTCAATTAGAAAAAAAATACACACAAAAAATCATAATTTAAAATTTCTAGCTAGGCTTTTACAAATTTTTTTATTATTATTATTTTTGGTCTTTTTGAGACAGGGTCTCCCTGTAGCCCCAGCTGGTCTAGAACTCACAGAGATCCCTTTGCCTCTGCCGCCTAAGTGCTGGAATTAAAGGTGTGCGCCACCATGCTTGGTCTCTTTCTCTTTTAGAAAAGATCTCACTTAGTGCAAGTGGTCCTTGATCGTCCTGCTGCTACTTCCCAAGTACTGGGATTATAGGTATATGCTACCACGTGAAGCACAGAATCTTTATTATCATTTAAAAATTATTATTACTACTATTATTTTTGAGCCCAAATTAACCTGGAACTCTAGTAGACCAGGCTGGCCTTGATCTCACAGAAATCTGCCTGCCTCTGCCTCATGAGTGTATGTATGAGTGTTATGCCTGCATGTAAGTGCACCTGTGTCATGAATGCCTGCGGAGGACAGAAGAGGGTGTCAGATCCCCTGGAACTGGAGGAGTTACAGACAGCCATCAGGTCGATGCTAGGATTTGAGCAAGAGCAGCCGGTACTCCTAACTGCTGGGCTATCTCTCCAGTGCCATTTCAAAACATTTTAAAAAATTTACTATTTAACTGGGTATAGTGGCACATGCCTTTGATCCCAGCACTTGGGAGGCAGAGGCAGAGGCAGGCAGATCTCTGTGAGTTCTAGGCTAGCCTAGTCTACATAAGGTCAGTTGGTGCTACACAAGACCTTGTCTCAAAATAAATAAAACTAAAACTGAAACCAAAAAATATTCCCATGCATATGTGATTTATGAGTAAGGGTACATGCATGCTTGTGGGAGGACAAATTTGGAAAGTTGGTTCTCTTCTTTCACTGTGGGTTCTAGAAATCACACTCAGGTTGTCAGGCTTGTGTGATGAGCACTTTTACCCACTGAGTCATCTTGCTGAGTCTCTAAACATTTTTTAACTTTAAATTCTGAAATTAAAATTATACCTTGGTGGCTATGAAGAAATTAAAACTTATCTGGTGAATGAAGATGTAGCTCAATGTTTCATGCATAAAGCCCTGGGACTCGCACCCCATCAACACATAGCCCTCCAGATTCCTCCCCACCCACAAAACAAAAGAAAACAACACCAAAAAAAACAAAACAAAACAAAAACCCACCAAAAAACCCAAACCACAACCCCACAATTTATGTGGATTACAGATTCCTTTGTAGGGAATACTTCCATCTCATGCTATATAGGTACTATGTGAAACAAAAATTCTTCTAGTGTTATTAGGGAGGGAAACAGCATTTACTTGTGAGTTCGGATCATAGTAGAGTCCTGTTGTAGGATCATAATAATATCCTGAAGACTCATCATACTGGTAAGTAGATGTGTCAGGAACCGCTGTAAAAACAAAATCCAGTAAACAGTCATTCCAGGTAAGAAACTCTATGTCAAATTCTAGGCCAGTGAAATATAGCAGGCCTTAATGTTCTTTCTTCACATCCCCAAATGTCCCTCTGATACACATTTCAAAGGGAAAGGGATTTCTATTTAACAAAGCCAACAATTAGAATCTTCCAACTGTTAACAATCCCATGAAGTTTGGCTTACCATATTTGGTACCAGGAACTACACCAGTGGGGGAAGTGGCCGGGGCCTGTGTACTCGTGCTAGTGCTAGGCTGTGCTTCTTCAGTCTGGAAAGGATAGCAGCTTCAATATGATTTCAATTATAACGCCTTTTAAGTGTACTGTATTACTGCAATCATCCAGGAGGAAGGACCCCTACACACACACACACACACACACACACACACAGCCCTAAAAGTCTAAGGCAATTCCATAGAAAAACACAACCTGACAACGTTCAAAGTGCCAAGCTGAAAACATTTAGAGTATAAATACACCCTGCTTGGCATTTTATATTTAAAATACATGCATAAACAATAAAATTTTACATCTAATAAGACAGTTAGGTGATAGGCATGTAATCATTCAATCCTGATTCATATAGCAGGAACAAGTAATATTTAAATAGCAATACAAATTTCCCCAACAGCCATCAATTCTTTATTTAAGAGCACAGGATTACCGGAGAGCCAGGTGGATTTGAGGTTTGATTATAGAGCTGGGGACTCTGGGATACTACAGCTGCTGAGGTGGTAGTCACTGCCGTGCCTGGTGATAAACAAAAGGGTTAGGGAGAGCCAAAGCACTGAATTCCCAGGCAACTGTTCATTCTAGTCAACTGTGAAATCCCGTTTAACTTGAAGGATTTGTTATGCAGCCCAGGCTGGCCTCAAATTCAAGATCTGCCTGAGATTACAGGTGTAAGCAGCACAGCTATTTTTGTTGTTGTTGCTTTTTTTTTTTTTTTTTTTTTTTTTTGAGACAGGATCTTGTTATATAGACCATGAAGCCTCAAATCCTTCATCACAGTGGCAATCTTCCTGCTTCTCTCTCCCTAGTGTTGGGATTATAGGTATATGTCCCCACATCTGCCTTTGTATGTCAGTTCTTAATAACCTAATTCCCATCAAGGGCCCTTGACATTTTCATTTTCATAAATTCCTACTACAGTATGACACAAAGTTATAGATTCTGTATGATGGCTCTGGGATGAGCAAAGATTTGACTAAGTGCTGAGATTAAAGGGATGTGCTACCATGCCCAGTTTTATGTAGTGTTGGGGATCTAACCTAGGGTTTTGTGTTTGCTACATAAGCAATCTACAAACTAAGCTATATTCCCAGCACCGAAGTTGTTTTATTTTAACTCTTTGGGCTGGTGTCGGAGCACTGCTCTAGGACCACTCATTATTCTTGATAACATGGAGTAGGGAATGATAGAGCTGAATTTCAAGACTAAAATTCACCACAGCATGGTCTCTAAGGTCTTGATGTTAACAACCCTAACATTTTTTTTTTTTTTTTTTGGTCTTTTTGAGACAGGGTCTCCCTGTAGCCCCAGCTGTCCTGGAACTCACTATGTAGACCAGGCTGGCCTTGAACTCACAGAGGTCCACCTGCCTCTGCCTCCCAAGTGCTGGGATTAAAGGCATGCGCCACCACACCCAGCCCAACAACCCTAACTTTTACCAAACTGTGGACACATGGTGACAGTCCTGAAAGTGCCCACTCACATTCTTACAGGATACCTCTGGGTCTAGTTAAGACACTTAAGTCGTATTTCCTCAACTAGTTTCCTTAAACAAAAGTAAAAGGGAGATGAAGTTTACTACCTGATGTGGAAGATGCATCAGATTCCAATCCTCCAGTTTGTTGCTGATAAAACTGCTGATAATCCTGTGAGTACTGAGGGAAAAATCCACCATTACAGCTGCTATATTCAGATATACTCAGTAGACCAGAAGTTGAATGCTGGTCAAACTGACCTACCTGATTGTACGGGGCATAGCCATCCTGGCCTGGCTGCATGTAACTGTAGTCAACATTGCCTCCTTCACCACTTTGAGACTATAAATACCAAAAGAGAAAGACAAATTTAGTGGACATCAAATAAAGATGTTAGAACCTGCACTTGGGAGGCAGAGGCAGGCAGATCTTTTTAAGTTCGAGGCCAGCCTGGTCTACATAGTGAGTTCCAGGACAGCTGGGGCTACAAGGAGACCCTGTCTCAAAAAAGACAGAAAAAAAAGATGTTAGAACTTACGTATTTATTGAGATAGGGTCTCCTTGCAGCTCTGGAGCTTGCTATGTAGATCAGGCTGGACTCGATCTCATAGAGATCCACCTACCTTTCAAATTCATTTCTGAGAACTAGATACCATGACCATACCATCTTTTTTTTTGGTCTTTTTGAGACAGGGTCTCCCTGTAGCCACAGCAGACCTTGAACTTACCTCTCTGCCTCCCAAGTGCTGGGATTAAAGGCATGTGCCACCATGTCCTGCTGACCATACTATCTTTTTTCTTTTCTGGTTTTTCGAGATAGGTCCTCACTATGTGGAAATTAACTTGCCTCTGCCACCTAGGTGCTGGGATTGAAGGCTTGTGCCACCATGGTTGGTGACCATAGTATCTTAAAAAGATCCACTTTCTTACCTGAGTAGATGACCACTGAGCAGCAGCAATGGCTGTACTAGCCACAGAGAAGGCGCTGACACGGTTACCATCTGGAAGGACCAAGTCTCTGAAACCACAACGATGTAATCATGTGATTCTCTCTCTGTATGCCCCCAGTTTATGCTTCTATAGTACCAAGGAAGTGGCAGTTCATTCCAGCCTTTGTTCAGGGGGTCTCAAATGCTAACAAGGCCAAATTCCCCAAGGGGAACGATCTCAGTGAGCAAGTGTCCCTGTAGTATCACTGCTGATTTACAACTGTGATCCAGAAAGGTATCTGTAGAATGACTATTACTATTAGAAAGGGAATATTTTTTTCTTTTTAGTGTCTTGAGTATGTGTGTGCACACGTGTGTGTTGGGGCTGTGCTCACCCATATGTCCACATGTGGAGGTCGGAGATTGCCATCAGGTATCCTTTTCTATTAGTCTCTACCAAATTTTTGAGATAGTCTCTCACTGTTTTGGCTAAATTGGACAGTGAGCCCCCAGGAGCTGCACTTTCAGCCCCAATTCCAGTACTGGGGTTACAAACACATGCTGCTAGGCCTAGCTTTTATGTGGGTGCTGGAGATATAAACTCCAACTCAGATCTTAATACTTGTGCAGCAAGCACTTTACCCACTAAATCATCTCACAGGTCTAGAAAAGGGAAATTTATAGCATTAGACAGGAGTGCAATACATAGGAAGCATGTTGTTCTGCAAGCCAATGATTATTTCTGGATAAGCTTGCACTATACAGCTTAGTTTACACAGAATGTATTCTCAAACCACCTGACATATTTGCCTTTATCTTGCTTAGAAACCATTTCTGGCAACCATTATTAACTGGTTATAGAGGACAGGAGGCTAGAACCAAGGATGAAAGTTTCTCAGTGTTGACAGCATGGAGCTGGGGTACAATGGCAAGACAGCTATGGGTAAGTCAGTGTGCAAATGTAGCAATCTGAAATAAGGACAATGAAGCCACTCACTTTCTGGCACTTTTTGCAAAATCAACCCCAATGGTTTTCCCATCAATTTTCAATGGAGGATGGAGACTCTGTAAAATTTGGAGCAGCTGAGAAGCATCCTGAAGGAGAAAATAAAGAAAAACAATTTTGTTCTGTAATTAATAGTATTTCCTTATCACCAACTCCATTAAAAAACTAAAGCTTTTCATTAAAAAAAGAGGCAGTAATTTCTTACTATACTTGTGGATATAAAAACTTGAGAAAAGAAATACATCTGGGACATCAAATTATCCAGTATAATTAAAGGAACAAAAAACGAACTCAACCTACAACAAAGCACAAAGGACTAAACTGACAAACTTCAGCTTTGTCCATTCTTTATAGGTAATACCTTTACTAAGCCAAAGAAATCAAGTCTGTAACTTAGCACTGAAAAGCTTTCACTCTACAGCTTTGAACCCCGATTTTCAGGAGCCTCATACACAGTACTGAAATCACTTGAACCACAATTGCTACTCAAAGCTGTTTTTGCTTAAAATTTTAGTGACAAAATTACTTTGTTACGTTTTTAATGTGATAAATTTAGCCAACAAATGAAACCTGGAAGTCAATATGCTTATATTGACCTGCTTTCACAAGTTATTCTGAACTCCAAGAAGCCTTAGTTTTACTGGTTTTTGCTATCTTTTTACTTTGTTAGGAAACGTGGGACTGGTTTGGGGATTTCTGGCTCCAAAACCCATGTATTACTTTCTGAGTGTATCCTTTTTCTTGAAAGCTATGCTACAGCTAGTAAACTCCCAATATGCTGTCTAATTTCCTGGAAAAAAATTCATTCCAACAGATGCTTCTGTTACTTTAGGGATAACAATACTTTCTGCTGATTCCAATAGCTTATGACCACTATGTATGCAATAAACATGTTATCCAGAGTCTACATGCCACTCATCACCACTTCCAAAGCTGGCAGTTCTGCATGGTACTCTATACAGTACTCTATACAGTGGTCACACTCTGAAAACTGTTTTATGCTGGAGATTAAACCCAGGGTCTTGTTTGTATATGCTCTGCCATGGAACTAACTCCTTAGCCTCAAAACAGATTTTTTTTTTTGTCTTTTTGAGACAAGTTCTCCCTGTAGCCCCAGCTGGCCTGGAACTCACTATGTAGACCAGGCTAGCCTCGAACTCACAGAGATCCACCTGCCTCTGCCTCCCAAGTGCTGGGATTAAAGGCATGTGCCACCATGCCCGGCTTCAAACAGATTTTTAAAAAAGATGTATTTTTCTTGGTGGCTCTTGCAGAGGACCCACATGGCAGCTAACCATCATCTGTAATACCACTTCCAGGAGATCTGACGCTCTCTTCTGATCTCTGAGGGCATTGCATGACACAGATGCACTTACATACATGCAAACAATGCATTCATACACATAAATTGAAATTAAAATAATAAAAGATATTTTTCTTTACATGGATATGTGTATGTGTGTATGCCATGTGCAGGCAGGTGCCTGAGAAGGACAGAATAGGGTATTAGATACTCTGGAGGTGAAATTACAAGCTATGTGAGATGTCTAATGTGTGTTGGGACTCATACTCATGTTCTCTGGAAGAACAAGTATTCTTTTTTTGTCTTTGCCTCCCGAGTGCTGGGATTAAAGGTGTGCGCCACCACGCCCGGCTAATTTAATTTTTAAAAAATATTGAAACGAACTCGGGTCCTCTGCAAGAGCAGTCAGTGCTCTTAACCGCTGAGTCATCTCATGAGCCCCTAAGAACAAGTGTTCTTAACTGCTGAGCCATCTCTCCAGGCTTCAAATTTATATTTTTCCTTTTAAAAGAGGAAAGACTGGCGGGAGGCTATATTCCAGTTATTGCCTAGCCTACTGCCCTCTTACAGAATACTCAACAAACCATTTTCCCAAAAGAAAAAGAGGCATTTACCCAGAACCTTACCATTGCAGAAGACAGCTGAACAAATGCAAAGCCTCTGTTCTGCTGTGTCTGTTTGTCTTTTATGAGGCGAATGTTATTGACAGCCAAGGAAGCATAGGGAGACAGTGCTGTCATGATGGAATCCACCACAGTGTGTGGAGCTATGTTCCGAAGAATAATTGCTGTGGGCAAATGAGCAAATGACATAGTTCAGCAGTCCCATCACTAATGATTTTTTTTGGTCTTTTTGAGATAGGATCTCCCTGTAGCCCCAGCTGTCCTGGAACTCACCATGTAGACCAGGCTGGCCTTGAATTCACAGAGATCTGCCTGCCTCTGCCTCCCTAGTGCTGGGACTAAAGGTGTGCACCACCACACCTGGCCTGAAAATTTTTTATAAGGCACACTAAAGCTGTTTTTGCTCATTTGAAAAAGGCAAGGTAACTGAAATTGCTAAGAAAGGCCAACTTTAACACAAAACCCAAAAAAAGATTATGTTTGAACTTACTATCGCAGTAGTAATCCACAGACTGAACAGACTCTGTGGTTCCAGGGGGCACTTCCTGCTCAGAGTCTAGGAGTAAAGAAGACCCAATTGAAGATAAATGAAAAAACCCTCTTGTTTTTGTAGTTTTGGGGGTTAAACCAAGAGCTCTATACATGCTTGGCAAGAGCTCTACCACTGAGACACATTCCTGTCCTCCCAAATCATGTTTTTCTTTCTTTTTTTTTTTTTTGGTCTTTTTGAGACTAGGTCTCCCTATAGCCCCAGCTGTCCTGGAACTCACTATGTAGACCAGGCTGGCCTTGAACTCACAGAGATCCGCCTGCCTCTGCCTCCCAAGTGCTGGGATTAAAGGTGTGCGCCACAACCCTGGCTATGTTTTTCAATTTTTAAAGTTATGTTTTCAATGGATTTTTTTTTTTAAAACACAGTCTTACTCTCTCCAACTTATGGCAGTCCTCCTATCTTAGCTTAAGTGCGGGGATTATAGCCACAAGTCCCTCCATTCCTAGCTCCCAATTTTTTTTGGAGACAGGGTCTATGTACCCTAGAACTTCGTATGTAGACCAGACTAGCAGCAAATTCATAGAGATCCACCTGCCCCTGCCTCCTAGGTGCTAGAATTAAAGGTGTGCACTGCCACACTTGGCTTCTAATGTATTTTTAATAAAGAAATACATTAACATATTTATGAGACAGTGTCTCAAACTTGCTATGACCTTGAATTTCTGATCCCTATGCCTTCAATCACTTGCTGAGGGCTAAAATTTTTATCGTAAGTACATGTAGCAGTCTTTTATTTGGGGAGGAAGGCTTTTCTTTCTTTGTGTGGTACAGGCATGTGTTTATGTACACGTATAATGTGCATATAGAGGCCAGAAATCCATGTCTGGTATCTCTATTATCCCCCATTCTGTTTTTCAACAAGGTCTCTCACTAAATTTGAAGCCAGAGAGCTCCAGGGATCCTGTTATGCCTCCCCAGCATAGGATTATCAGTGGAGCCACCATGCCTAGCTTGTTTTATGTTGAGTGCTGGGGATCTGAACTCAGATTCTCATGCTTCTATGGAATATCTACTGAGCAATGTCCCCAACCCACTATTCCTTCCACCACCATTCTTTTGAAATAATCTCACCTATGTAATTTAGGTTAGTCTAAAACTTACTATATAGCCCATGCTGGCCTTGAACTTTTGATCCTCCTCCAGAGTGCTGGGATTTCAGGTGTGGGGTACCATGCTGAAAATTTATTTTTTCTAAAAAATCTGTGGCTATTCTTGAACTTCATAGTTTTGACATGGCTAATGTGGAATTCAAACACTGGGCCAGTGCAGGACAGCATTACTATGTACTCAACAAAAGCAGACATAGAGTGCAAAGCAGGTAAACAGCCTTAATTTTAGAAAATAATTTTCTATTCTCTAACAATCATCAGTAGCGTCTATATAACCCAAGGTAAAAAGACTCAGGTAAATAGTTACTAGTGTGTTAACTATCCTAAAAATCTACACTTTTCCTCAGGTTCATGGGCAATACGTCAGTTTTAACCGCATTTTCCAAACAGCTGAATCCACGCTTACCAAACTTGTCTGCTCCACATCGGAAGCATTTTAGTCTTTTCCTGAAATTGTTAAGGCAGCACTGAAAAAAAAAAGTTTTATCTGTAATTATTTCTTACATTAGGCCAGGCTTTCTAGTAATAATGTGGGTTAGAGCAGTGAGGCCAAGGGTAAGTAACTATATAAAAACAGAAATTGCTATCATGTATCCTAGATAAAAGGGCATAACCTAAAATTTTAGAATGCCATACCATGTAAATTCTTCTAAGAAAAATGAATTTTCTTGTATTTTGAAGTAGAACTCCAATTTTACCAAGCTGAGGAGAGATTTACTTGAACCAAATATCTTGTATGTAGCAGGTCACTCACTAAGTTCTCCCTTTTGCTGAAAGAGCATTATGTGGACCATGATACATATGCAGACACAACGTAATCTAAACACTACCTTGTCTCTCACCAGACACATGAAGAATAACCCAAGGGCTCTCAAAATAACAGTATTTACAACTAAGTTCAAAATGTAGTAGTGACAAGACCAGTATTTTTGTATACAAAAGTTCAAGGGTTTTTGTTGATACAGTTAAAAGAGTATGCTGGGGCTGGAGAGATGGTTCAGTGGTTAAGAACACTGTTCTTGCAGAAGACCCGGGTTCGAATCCCAGCACCCACATGGCAGCTAACAACTGTCTGTAACTCCAGTTCCAGGGGATCCAACAGCTTCTTCTGTCCTCCATGGGCATTGTATGACATGGGTGCACTTACCTACATGAAGGCAATACACACAAACACATAAAATAAAAAATAAATATTAAAAAAAAAAAAAGTATGCCAAAGTTGAGACCTTCAGAATTCCAACCATAAAGTAAATATACCTACAACCTTTTTTGTACTAGGGTCTCACTATGTAGTCCTGGTTAGCCTGGAGCTTGCCATGTACACCAGGATGGTCCTGAATGCACACAGATCTGATGCCTGTCCTTGCCTCCCCAAGAGCTAGGATTAAAAATATATACCACCACACCCAGCACACCTAAAATCTTAATCGAAACTCTGGGTTAGAAACTCCATGAAACAAAAGTTCTATAGAATTTCAGTCATTCTGTCCTCTAAAAGAAAAGAGAAAGCGCAAAAATAAACTTCTGATAAAACCTGGTGATTGTGTTAATTTTCTTGTTTGGATATCAAACAGCCAAACAGAAAAACAGCAAAATCTAGATGATTCTGTTTATTTGAAAGAGCACATGCTTACCTTATTACAAAGCCAATCTTCAAACTTAGGTCTGGGATTGCTATAATGCATTGCAATGTGCTTTCCTTGAATCACCAATTTTTTCTGTAAAAAAAGAAAAGTAATTAATTATTCCCATTGTGAGGAACATGTGTCCATTTTCCCAGGGCAGAGCACACTTCGGAAAAATCAGTGCTCTGGAATTAAATGGACAACATACGGGGAGGACCAACCACCGCCACCTATACTCTGCCCATCCAATCCTTCAGATAGGCAGTAAGAGAATGGGATGCGGAGTAAAGGTAAACGGAGTCAGGGAGTGCTGAGAAAGCTGCCAAACACTAAACGCTGACATGTACCAGGCTGTGTCTCCAGCAGAGACAGAAGTTCTAACATTAGCATTGACAGGCTGCCGGAGAGTGACAGTCTATTTCAAAAGCAGAAGACAGATCTCTCCCAGTTCTGAGACTGTCTCCTGTCTCTGGTGTCTCCTTGGGCTTGGCGTCACTTTTTCCCAGTCCCCCATCCGTATGTAATGTGAAAGACTTTATAGTTCCCTTCTCCCAAATTCTTGCTTCAGGATGTGTTCTTTTGGAGGAGGGGAACAAAAGGAGTCTAACTCATTTTTAAAGGGTACTTGATTATAACTCTTTCTTAGGACTATTCTGAATGCCACCAACTCTAAAACAGCTAAATGAGATTTTTTTCCTGCTAAATGCAACCATGTCATGTCCTAGAAACAGATGTGTTTTTCACTGAAATGGATGGTACTCTCTTCAGGATGAGTAACCAGGAGGCCAATGAAGTTTCTTCAGGGGGTAGGAAAAGTTCATAAAAGTGTACACCACCTCATTCTTTAAGTCAACAAGGTGACTAAAAGGGACTTTACTTTGAAAAGGTCAAAACTCCAAGCTGAATCAATGTCGCCCACAGTAACCCTAGCACCTGCCCCCAAAGAGCCTTCATTAAACAGGAGCATCTTCTGTTATTTTTTGGAGGCATGGTGAAGTAGTAGATGTCTAACACTATTAAAAACAGATTTAAATAGGATATTCAGAGTTCTAAAAGGAGTCTAATCCCTTTAACATAACCACTGTTGGGAAATTTCGTCCTCACAAATCCTAAAACATGTGACACGATGTAAATTTTGCCTCTGTAGAATCTAAAGGCAAGACTGCATGTCTGGCTAAGATGAAAAGAACTGAAGGGCCATCCATGCATTATAATGTACAAAGGCACAAATAAGCCAACAGATCCCACTAGGAGGGATCTGTGTTGGGGGGGGAAGACTCCAATCTACCACTGAGTCCCTAATCCTACTGGCCTTTTATTTCTGGAGTGAATTTGAATTGTAAGGAAACATTATTAATATAGCTTTGTATACATTAAAATTGTAGAGACTTTTAAATGTCTTGTAGCTTTTAATTTAAGTGTTTTTATTCTTGCATTAATTCAGACACACCTACTGCATTAAAAGATATTAAGAATGTGGACACACAACAAGCCAGTACATGTCCTAGATTCACTAGAATGGTATCCATGGTATGAAATGGATGAAGTTCAACTTTAAAAGATAAGGCTGCAATTAAAAGTTAGAGTCTCACTCTGTAGTTCAATCTTCCTGCCTCAGTCTTGAGTGCTGAGTATTTCAAGTGTGAGTCACCACAATTAACAGGGTTGTAGTTTCTGAGGTAAGAAACTGAGTCTATTCCCCCTTCTCTTTTTTAGATAGGGCACTGATATTACAAGCGTATGCTACCATGCCTGGCAAGAAACTGAGTCTCAAAAACAAATCCGTCAATCAAAGCAATACCCTTATCTTAAAGTAAGTCTTGTTATAAATGGTTATATTGCCAATCAAAGAATATAATTCTTATTCTTGGGTGACTCAAATCATAAACTGTTGTAGAAAAACATGAGCCAAACAACTTCTTAGAATGCACTTGCTTAAAGGCATTCAGTATATTGTGCTTTGGAGTCCTCGCTAAAATAAAAATAAAATAAATAAGCACTGAACATTATCTTGACACATGATAAGACTTCAGTTAAGGCTACCATAAATGATCTGCTTTAAACAGAATATAACAGGCATTCTCAGGGAGATTCAATTCTTCATTCTGCCATAACTAGATTATACAGCAACAGGACATCGATTCCAGACCAGTCTCATCAGACCTTATTGTTCATAAATTCTATTGGTCCTTAAATAGCCCCTGAAGACTAGTCTGAGCAGTCATGCCTCTAGGCAGCTTGCCATCTCCAGGCAGAAATAAGGAATAACTTGAAAGCATGCCTGGTACAGACTTCTATTATGTTCCCTTTACTGTCAAAGGAGAGCTTGTTAAACTCTCAATGAATATAATAAATAGGAATATTATCAGCTAGGGAAAAGTGGAGCATCTAGATATTTTGGTAACTACCTAGACAGATTTTCAAAGGTAAAGTCCTGTCAGGTAGCCACGTTTAAAAGCAGAACAAATTCTGCAATAATGTCCTTGTTACCTCTGTACTATATTAGTCTAGTAATAACAATTTTAATATACACAAAGCTTTTTTTTTTTTTTTTTTTTTTTTTTTAAAGTCACTCCTTTGGAACAAACCACTCCTTTAACCTTCTTTTTAAATTGTACAGACTTGTTCCATTTTCATGAATATCTAGACTTGGTGAGTGAAGCAACCTGATTGGCTTCCATCCAGCTGGTAGCATCTTGCAAGTGATAAAACTCCACGAAGGCGAAACCACGGCTTACACCTAGAGACAGCATTCAGATATAGACGGGATACTCGTGTTAGTCAGTTCCTTTATAACAGGTGAATCTCTCTCCCACTGCTTCAACACTGCGTGACAAAGCCAATTGGGAAGCAGCTTTACAAATGTGACTTGACTTGGGGATCTTCTTGATACTTTGCCATGGCAAGGAATAGCCTCTTGAATTAAATGTCACTTGATTTGATTCCACACTTAAAGTAACCATGCAACCGACTATGAACAGTCAAACAAGGAGTTTAAAATCATTACTTACCAAAGGAAAAGAAAGTCCCTAAAAGCAAGGTTTTAAAAAAGTTCCTCAGATGCTAACATCGTTTCAAAGTCACATTCCTTAGCCATGGCAAACCTTTCATTATGAATTCATGTGTCTGAAGATTGGGGGGTATCAGGATGTTCTTAGGGTCAGGGTGGGAAGGGGGAAGAGAACTGTAACAGCAGGAACTAAGCAAGTTCTCACCTGTTTTCCTCTTCATCAGCCTCACATCTGCAGGCTGAGGGCCTTCAAAGGACTCCATCATTTCTCGAATCTGCACAGGGTTTTACATAGTTTAAGCTATAGTCACAAAGAAAGGTGTATAGGGCTGGGGAATACATCAACTGTTTAGCCAACCAAAATGAACTTAAGTCATAAAGAGGGATTATTTTTCATGAAAATTAATGTATTGTAACAGTGTTGTTATATGCTGTTTATATACATCCCTCCAGTGCAATTATTTAATGTATTCTACCTCATTCATGATGATGTCCCTTAAAACTCTTTCTTTTCATTTCATTGTATTCTGGTAAGATTTTAAAGAGGCAGACGACTTGTCATTGTCCTTAGAAGCACACTTGACCAAGAATAAGAGTGAAGCCAAGTTCATACCTGGAGTTCCAGCTATAGAAGACTGAAAACTTGAGGTCACCCAGGGGGTGGCATACACCTTTAATCCCAGTACTTGAGAGGTAGAGGCAAATAGATCACTGTGAATTTAAGGCTGGCCTAGTCTACATAGGGAGTTCCAGGGCATCTAGGGCTACACAATGAAACACTGTCTCAAAACCAACCAATCAATCAGCCTACCTACCTCACAGCTTAAAAAAAAAAAAAAGCAAAGTAGGAAGTTCCAGAGTTCCAGGCCCACTTCAATTATTCAGTGAGACCAAGCCTCCAAAAACAAAACTGGAGTTAATCACCAGAGTAAATATAGTCACTATGGAAGTAATGATATAGTGACATATTTATTAACACAATATGTGAAGGTAGTTACTCTAAGAGTTTCCATTTTGCCTGATAAAAGTAATGATACAATGACATATTTACTAACATAACTAGTTACTCTACAGAGTTTGCCTGTTGTAAGGCATTTAATTCCAACACTCCAGACACTAAGGCCTCATGAGGACAGCCTGGAATACAGTTAGCTAAATTCAGTCTGAGCTACATAGTGAAATTGCCTCAAAAAATAAAATAAAAAGAATTTGTATGTTGTAAAGTGGAAGATGCTAAGAAAAGCAGAACTGGGGTTGGTGGTACATGCCCATAGTCCCACCACTTGGGAGGTCGAGGCAGGAGGATCAAAAGTTCAAGGCCAGCCTCAACTACATAGTGAGCCTGAGGCCAACCTGAGTTACTTGAAAAACAACAAAACAAAAAAACAAAAAGAGAGAAAAAGAACAGAAGTATATCCAAGTTCAGGAGACTTGTATAATTTGTGATTTATTTATCTACCAATTTTTTTTTTTTTGAGGGGGGAAAGAGTTGGGACAAGATAAAAATCAAAGAATATCTATTTTTCAACAAAACTACCTTGAGAATATATAACTAACATTCATTATCCTATTCCACCATGAATGATTAGTCGAGTTAATGTTATAAAGCAGATACAGGACTGGAACCAACACTGAGAGTGTCCACTTAAGTCATCACAAAAATGTCTAAAAAAGAGTTTGAGGCACACCTAGGCTACATATAAAGATCTTTTGATAGAAAACACACACACACAAACCCAAAAAACCCCCAGAAACACTGTAATCCAAAATCCCTGTGTTCAAGCCTACTTTCATGCCCCCAATACTTTCAACTCAAGATTTCTGGCTTTTTGAGTTAGCCAATGAAGAACCACACAGATCTACCTTTTCTTCTTCTTCTTCTTTTTTTTTTTTGGAGACAGGGATTCTCTGTAGCCCCAGCTGGCCTGGAACTTGCTATGTAGACTAGACAGGCCAGGCCTTCATCTCAGAGATTCCACCACCCTCTGCCTCCTGAGTAGTGAGATTAAAGACATGTGACACCATGCCCAGCTTGCTACTACTTATTTTCTAGTCCACTTTACCACTTGTTATTTAAAGTGGGAAGGTAAATCTGCTCCCTGGAACTCCATCATTTAAAAAAAAAAAAAAAGGCAGCGAGCAAAGTTCGATCCTCAGTATCCATAAGGTCGAAGGAAAGAATTCATTCCTCCAAGTTGTCTTCTAACTTTCACATGCACATCCCCACCCCAAGTAATAAATGATAAAGCAAACTGACTGACATCATACATGAAATAGAGGTTGCTGGGAACATTTTCTTTTTTTAAAAATATTTTTATTTTATTTTATGATTATGCGTGTAGTGCCTGCATATAGGTAAGTGCACCCATGTCAGGCAATGCCCACAGAGGACAGAAGAGGCAGTCAGATCCCCTGGAACTGGAGTTACGGACAGGTGTTAGCTACCATGTGGGTGCTGGGATTCGAATCTGAGTCTTCTGCAAGAACAGTCAGTGTTCTTAACCACTGAACCATGTCTCCAGCCCTGGGAACATTTTCTTTAGATGCGCTATGTATACTTTACAAATACCGAGATCCTAACAAGCAAAATTTCTAGGGATACGGCAGCAGTTCTACTTTGTTTGAGACAGTCTCAAACTTACTTTGAATTTCTGATTCTTCAGCCTCCACTTTCCAAGTGCTGAGACTGAACTCAGGGCTTCATTCATGCTAGGCTAGCACTTTACCAATGTAGCTATCTCCCTAACCCTAGAAATACTACATTTTTTGTTGTCTTTTTGAGACAGTGTCTCCCTATAGCCACAGCTGTCCTGGAACTCACTATGTAGACCAAACTGGCCTTGAACTTATAGAAATCCACCTGCCTCTGCCTCCCAAGTGCTGGGGCTAAAGATATGTGCCAACCATATGGCAAAGTGCTTCTCATGGAAGCTGTATGTGTTTGCCTAAACACTAGAACACAAACTATCATAATCCTTTCTCACCACTAACAGGACTGCACCCAAAAGTCAGCTATAGTACTGTTTCTTCCATGTCATCTACTTCCTCTGTAGATTTCTAGGACCACCCAACCTGATTAATCAGCAAGCTTTTCTGAATCAAATTCTACAGAATTTCTTGTACCCCTTACTGCTGCAGCTACCCAAGCTCAGCTGTTTCCCCATCATTCTAAGATGTGCAAACCATGTGTGCGTGCTGCCTGTATTTGAGTGTATGGGTATGTGCATGCTAGCTACCCAAGCTCAGCTGTTTCCCCATCATTCTAAGATGTGCATTTTGAGTTATCAAGCAAACCATGTGTGCGTGCTGCCTGTATTTGAGTGTATGGGTATGTGCATGCAGAGGCTAGACCAAGACATTCTTCACTTCATTACCTCGAGAGAGGGTCTCTCACTAAACCAGAAGCTCAACATTTTGGCTAGGCTGGCCGGTCAACTGGCCAGTGATGAGCTCTGGGGCTGATCCATCCAGTCTCATGTCAATAATGGGGCTTAACCCAAAAGGCGTTTCTACGTTTTTTCTTTTTATGTGAGTAGTGGTGATTTGAATTCAGGTCCTCTTGCTTGCTACAGAGCAAGCACTCTTAGCCACTAAGCCTTCTCTCGTCCACTAACTTTCTTCTATGCTCTGCTAGGTTTTCAAAGGTTCCACCTGATAACACCTTCCTACCTTTCCCCTGCCAAAACAAGCTTCTAAGGCCTTATCTAGATTCAGTATGCTAGGCCTCTATCAGACCAAGGCACTTCTATCTCTTAAAAATCTGATTACAGCTGGGTGTGGTAGCACACGCCTTTAATCCCAGCACTTGGGAGGCAGAGGCAGGCAGATCTCTGTGAGTTCAAGGCCAGCCTGGTGTACCTAGTGAGTTCTAGGACAGCTGGGGCTACAGGGAGACCCTATCTCAAAAAAGACCAAAAAAAAAAAAAAACCCCAAAACCATCCAACTACAAAACTGGGCATGGTGGTGCACCCCTTTAAGCCCAGCACTTGGGAGGCAGAGGCAAGCGGACCTCTGTGAGTTCAAGGCCAGCCTGGTCTACACAGTGAGTTCCAGGACAGCTGGGGCTACAGGGAGATTCTGTCTCAAAAAGACCAAAGAAAAAGCAAAACTAAAACAAACAAACAAACAAAACGATTACAATACTCCAAGAAGTTCTTTCCTTATCCTTCACTAGTAACAACTTCCCTTAAAAAAGATTGCAGGGCTGTTCAGCAGGACTTCTTCCAATGCCTCCACTGGGGAAGAAGGAAGTTTAAGAAAGGAAAGAGTGAAGGTCTTGCTACATAGCCCAGTTAGCTTTGAAATGAGTTCAAGCCATCCTCCTGCCTCAGCTTCCTAAGCAGCTGAAATTATAGGCATATACTACTACACTTGGCAATATCAACTCCTTGCAATTCCGTGCTATAACTATCATCTGCTGACCTTGACTAATCATCCATGTTTTTTCAAGGTGGAATATATGGCTCTGCACCACTGTGACATCTAACATAGTATATAAAGTATAGCAGATGGATCACAAATAATGGAATAATTACCAACCATTAGGTGTAACATTCTATCTCAGAATCATTACTTCCAGTGTTTTAAAACCTACTATGGAGGCTGGGGGGTGGGGGGGTGGGGTGATGTGCATACCTTTAATCCCAGCACTCAGGAGGCAGAGGCAGGTGGTGGATCTCTGTGAGATCAAGGCCAACATGGTCTACATAGTGAGTTACAGGCCAGCTGGGGCTACAGGGAGACCATGTCTCAGACAAAAACGAAATAAAACAAAACAAGCCTATGTCTTTAGCTTTGTCCAAAATTCCATTAAATATTAGTCAGGGTATTATTTTGACTGCTCCAGGGCAATAAGTGCTGACATTTACATCATTTTTGTTATTATTTTGTTTAGAGAGAGACCTGTTTTGAGAGATCTACAATCTTGTGAAAATAAGACATGCATGCTGATAACCATAGTATAGGTGCTACATGGAAGTCTTGGGAAGAGAAAAAAAAAAAAAGGAATTCTACCTGCTAGATCAGGAATGGGTTCTTATCAGGGAACTTCCAAGCAGAAAAAAGCATGTGGATAGAACAGACTTGTCCAAAAAGGGACCAATAAGGAAACAAGTGGCAGATGCAGCTATAAAAAAGGGCTTAAGCCAGGTGTGGTGGCTCATGCCTTTAATCCCAGCACTTGGGAGGCAGAGGCAGGGGGATCTCTCTGAGTTAGAGGCCAGCCTGGTTTACATAGTAAGTTCCAGGTCAGCTGGGGCTACAGGGAGACCCTGTCTCAAAAAGACACAGC
>NW_008355774.1:624219-641920 GCF_000622305.1 Nannospalax galili
CACACACACACACACACACACACACACACACACACAAAAAGGCTTAGGCCTAGAAATACTATTAGAAACTAGGTAGTGCCATGTAAGTGGATGACCTCATTAGTGTCTGGAGTAATCTAAGGAATGAAGTTTCTTTTTCCACAGGCTTCTGTGAGATTTCAAATGGAAAATATGATTTTGTTCAAAGAGAAGGGCACAAACAAGAGTAGCACCATTCTATCACAGGGTAGGAAGGGGTTTTTGAACCCCCACTCCTGTATGGACAGCTGATAGCTTCTGGGGGTGGAAAACTCATGTTTCCTTAGGGTATGGCTCCTGGTAGGTCAACCATGATCTAATGGGTGGTCCCAGATCCAGGAATATATGAACAGCACAAATTAGGATCAATGGGTTTTACTTACTTTTTTTTTTTGTCTTTTTTGAGACAGGGTTTCCTTGTAGCCCCAGCTGTCCTGGAACTCACTATGTAGACCAGGCTGGCCTCGAACTCACAAAGATCCGCCTGCCTCTGCCTCCTAAGTACTGGGATTAAAGGTGTGTGCCACCACGCCCGGCCTGGGTTTTAAATTAAAAGAGGCCAGGCAAGATGGTGCGTGCCTTTGAGGTAGAGGCAGGCCAATCTGTGAGTTCCAGGTCAGCTGGACCTATAGGGAGACCCTCTCTCAAAAAATAAATAAATTGAAAAAGAGAAGAGAAAGCTAGGGAGGTAGAGGTGGAGGCAGATCTAGGAGGAGTTAAGGACAAGAATTGAGTGTGAGCATGATCAAAGTACGGTATATTTTTAAAAATTTTTAATATTTAAAAAACCAATGAAGCTGGGCGTGGTAGTGCATGCCTGTAGTTCCAGTGCTTGGGAGTTCCAGGACAGCTTGACCCTGTCTCAGAAAGACCAAAAAAAAAAAAAAACACCCACCAATGAACTAGGGCTGGAGAGATGGCTCAGGAGCTAAGAGCACTGCTACTGCAGAGGGCCCAGGTTTAATTCTCAAAAGCCGTATAGTGGCTAAAAACCATCCTTATCTGGCCTCCATGGGCTTTGCACCACATGGGTACACTAACATACATGCAGGCAAAACACACACACACAAAAGCAAATCAACCAAAATAAAAATAAAGATGCCAGATTATGAAAAAAGTTAGTTTTTTGTTTTCTTTTTGGTAGTGCTAGGGCACCCCACCCCCCCCCCCTTTTTTAAAGACAGTGTTTCCTTGTATCCCCAGTTGACCTAGAACTTGCTGTGTAGACCAGGCTGGCCAAGATCTCAGAGGTCTGCCTACCTCTGCCTCCTGAGTGGTTGGATTAGAAATGTGCACCCTATTCCCAGCCCTTTTGTTTTGTTTTTTTTTTTGGTCTTTTTGAAACAGGGTCTCCCTGTAGTTCCAGCTGGCCTGGAAATTACTATGCAGACCAGGCTGATCTTGACCTCACAGAGATTCCCCTGCCTCTGCCTCCCAAGTGCTGGGATTAAAGACATGCACCACCGCGCCCAGGACCACACCCAGCTCCTTGTGATTTTTTTAGTTTTTATTTTGTATTTCCATTGATCCTTCTGCTTCAGCCTTCTAATTACTGAGATTATAGTAGGTATACAGCACCAGATTAGACACTAAGTTTTTTACCCCCTTTTTAAGTAGAGGCAGTTTATTTAAAAAAGAGAAAAAAGGGCACTTTAGGGTGGAAGTAGGCTAGTGAGCTGAGAAATGACACAGAAAAATGAAAGTTAATTTTTTTGAGACAGGGATCGACTATGTAGCTCTAGTTAGTCTGTATCTTCCTACAAAGAGCACAATGGCCTCTAACTTATGGCAGTGCTGTGTGTTTTGATGTTTAGGCAAACAGATGAAGCTTTCATAATTAGTATTTCTAGGGTTAGGGAGGTAGCTGTGTCGGTAAGGTGCTTGCCTAGCATAAATGAAGCCCTGAGTTCAATCTCCCCTGCCCCTGCTTTCCCAGTCCTGGGCCACCATGCCTGGCTCATGCCTAGCTTTCAAAGTCAGAAAATATGAATTACCCTTAACCTCTAATGAAGAAATGAGGCCTGTACCCAGGAAATTTTGAAAATTCTGCACTGACCTTCAAACTTTAAATATAAATGGCAGTTTACTTCTGTTCAGCCCCAAAAGTGATATTTCACTATCAGCCCAAGATAAAATAACGTGAGACCATGACAGCAGAAGCTCCAAGTCTGTCATGCTTACTAGACTGTTAAGAGCTATTGCTTCCCTTACATCGCTCTCCGTGATGGTGATAGGAAGGCCACGAAGCATGATGGTCTTGCTCTCTCTTTCATCACTGATGTCATGTCTATAGTCGTGCTCTCCATAGTCACCATCTGAATGGTAGCCATCTTCAGATCGATCACTGTTCCTTCTTTCACGCTCTCTCTGATCCAAAGTAAACAAAATTATAATTAAACTTAACCTGTACCTTTTGATTCAGATCCTCTACTCCTGGAATTTGTTCTTTAAAAAAGCCAAAGGGGGCTCAGATGCAGTTTAACAGTTCAGCTCTTGCCTAGAATGTGGGAGGCCCCTGGGCTCAACCCCTACTATTGTCAAAAGAGTCAAATAAGGCCGGGCGTGGTGGTGCACGCCTGTAGTCCCAGTACTTGGGAGGTAGAGGCAGGCGGATCTCTGTGAGTTCAAGGCCAGCCTGGTCTACATAGTGAGTTCTAAGGCAGCTGGGGCTACAGGGAGACCTATCTCAGAAAGAGCAAAGAGAAAAAAAAAAAGTCAAATAAGGTAACAGCATTCTATACTGATGTTCAATGCAGTGTTCTAATAATTCACTATAAAATACACCAACACACAATATAATGGTGTTAGAGTATGAAGACTATATGTATAGAAAAAGTGGGAAAAGGAATACCAAGTTATATAGGTTGTGTAATTATTTCCAATCACCGATATGTACAAATATGTAATAAAAAAGAAAGTTATTTAAGGTGCCTAAAATTACAAATTCAGAGGCAGGCAGCTCTCTGTAAGATCAAGGCTAGTCTGGTATATAGCCTGGAGAGTGCCAGGCCACCTGGGGCTACAGGTCAAAAATAATCAAACAAAATAAATAAAATTACAACTAATATTTCTATTTCACAACATTCTGAAGTAGAGGGATAGTATATTATTAGAATCTCATATGCATACGACAAGCAAATGTTCTGTCACCAACCTACATTCCCAGTCTCTATTTTCTCTAATGGGACTTTAATGACTTCATGAAATCACGTGCTCAAAGGTGAACCTTATGTAAACCTTGGCTAACATTTTTATTATTGTAAGGCCTGGTTTTTCTTTGTAAAATACAGTCAACTCCAATGAGCTTCAAAGTAATAAGTGTAGTACTCAAGAGAAGCTATCATACTTCCTATACTTTGCAAGATGGTTGACCATGGAAATTTTAAGAATCCATTGACAATTGCTTGTCACTCACCTCTGGACTGTCATAGTCTCGGTAATCATCATATCTATCACCTCTCCGATCGTCGCTTGATCTTTTGTAATCAGAGTCCCTCCGCCTGCTTCTAGATTCACGCTCATCACGGTCATCCCTGTCTATGATGGAACCATATCTTCCACTACGCTCTGTTCTACTCACTCTGCCAGGGAAAATTATTTTCATTTAATCTAAAGTACATTCAGAAAAATAACCACCCCACAGATTGGTTTATAAGGTACATCCAAACAGTTTAACAGTTTAATATATGCCTTAAAATTTACTACTAAATTCCAATTTACACATATAAACACAAAACATACCCATATCCTTAAATAAAATTTTAAAAAACATTTTTATTTTATGTGTATGAGTGCATTGTTTGCACGTAGGTAAGTAGGTACACCCATGTTGTGCAATGCCCATGGAGATTAGAAGAAGGTGTCAAAGCCCAGGGAACTGGAGGTAGAGACAGTTGTTAGCTGCCATGTAGGTGTTGGGAATTGAACCTCTGCAAGAACATCCAGTGCTCTTAACCACTGAGCCATCTCTCTAGCTCTCCTAAATATAAGAAATTTAGCCTAGCTGGGCGTGGTGGTGCACGCCTTTAATCCCAGCACTTGGGAGGCATATCTTTGTGAGTTTGAGGCCAGCCTGGTCTACATAGTGAGTTCTAGGACAGCTGGGGCTACAAGGAGACCGTGTCTCAAAAAAAGACCAAAAAAAAAAGAGAAATTTATCCTAAATCAAAAAACAGAACTATCAGATGTATGGGTTGAATTTGAGAAAAGGGGACATATTCTCAAAATTTATTCTTGTGGTTTTCCAAGCCTGTAGTCTACACATTATCCTTTTCATTTCCAATTCTGATCATACTGACCAAAGACAGGAAGAAAGCAATTACTCAAATGTATCCAATTTCAAAGAGTGCATCTTTGCTTATCTCAAGGGTGCCATACCTACTAGGAAATGGAACAACAAACTATGATCTAATCTAACTTAGTGTCTATCACCCATCCCTGTCCCATCAGGCTGTTAACAAGTAGTTCATTTGTAAACATAACTGGATGAATACAAATTAACAACTGCAGACAATATTTATTTCCTATAACATCTGATTTGCTGGCAGCAAAAGGGTAAATTTTAAATTAACAAGTTATTTGTAACAATAGACTGGTGTCACAGGATTAAAATGATACCAATTTGCCTTTAATCCCAGCACTCGGGAGGTAGAGGCAGGAGGATCTCTGTGAGATGGAGACCGGCCTGGTCTACCTTGAGTTCCAGGCCAGCTGGGGCTACAGGGAGACCCCATCTCAAAACAAAACAAAACAAAAACAAAAACAAAAAAAGTCAATTTATCTATCACAGGGATTGGCCTCAATACTAAGAAGGATGATGGCTGAATAAGTAAAGACTATGTTTAAGTCAAATGGTCTGAGTGGGAGTATCCACAGTTGCCCTAACAGCCAAATGCTTTCATCTTTGCTTTATTTTGGTGCTACTGGAGATTTACTCTATGGACCTGTAAGTCACTGAGCTATATCCCCAGGCCAAAAATGCTCTCATCTTAATTCTTTGCTAATTCTTTGACCTTTTTTCCCTCTTCATGTAACACACGGTCCCAAGCATCTTGGCTGTAAGTCTGGATCATCTTGTTATTTAGGGAATGATAACAAGAACTGGCATTCACTCATTGTCTGTCACAGCCAGGCATTATGTTAAGTGCCAGACTGTATGATTTCCTGGCTCAGAAGAGGCTGCTGTTCACAGTTGGAACTCTCATGGCCCACTCCATACTGCTCTCATTCACCTAATTCTTACTCAGCTTTTAGATTTCACCTTAGTGAATACTTTCTCCAAGAAATGTTCTTGGCTATGTACAAGAAAAAATATGCTTCTTATGTGTTCTAACAGCACCCTAATGTCTTTTATCATAGCATGATTCACTCAGCTTTACATCTCTCACTAGACTGTAGTTTGTGAGAGCAAAATCATAAAGGTAGTCATTAGCAACACCTGAAACAAAATAGATCCTTAAACATTTATTCAATAAATAATTTTAAACAAATAGCTCATCCCTATTGAAATACAGGGATTAAAGGCATAAAACTTACCTTTTATCTGAACCCATTGTCTTACTGAAGATTTAGCACACTGTTCCAACAGGTTAAAATTTTTTTTTCTAGGAGACAAAAGATTGTTGCAAATTTCAGAGATTACCTATTTCAAGTACTCTCCTGACAGTGATTAAGGTGGTGGAAAATCGGACCAAACATCAACACTAAAATCATGCTACCACTTTATTTTGAATGAGTGTAGTAGAATCATGAAGAGTACTTTAACATACTAAGATTCCATATTCAATCCAAAACTCAAATAGGATAAAGACAGAAGAATCCTTGGATATTCCTACTAGGATTACAAAGCATAATGCTCCTTCTTTCAGAATCAAAGCAACTTCACTGGGGTGGTTGACTGTTAAAACACTAACCCAAGTGTCATTAATATAAAATACAATAATAAAACCCTGAAACACTAGATTCAAGATTATCTGATAAAAAATTTAAAGCCTTTTAGATGCCTGAATGCTGATTTGACTCAAATTTATAGCGCAACGGCCGATCCCAATCTATTTCAGTAATATATGACCAAACCTTGACTAGGCTTAATTCCTCTGTAGCAATAACGACCATGTCTTGGGCCAGTCCGGATTACCACAGGGCACTTAGAGACCAACAGCCTGCACACTGCGCCCCCCCCACCCCCCGCCCCCGGACCGTAATAAGACATCACAGAGCAGTACCCTTCCCTGCCTGTGAGGCCCCAGAAACCAGTTAGTTACAGGTATTTCTAGCAGACGCTCAAGGAACATTTGTTGAAATAACCAACTTAAGGGGCATTTGGGGATACAAGCTCCGGGGTCGAATGGAACCAGGCGATGGCCTCACCCACCTCCGTGGGGTGTCGCAGTCGAGATGGCGGCGGTAAGGCCTGTGCGACTGAGTCGGGCTTACGGACGGTCCTCCCCCCCACCCTGCATACTTCTCTCCTAGCCTCTGAAGAGGTTACGAGTCCTCAGATCACCATCACCAAACCACCTTTCCGATAGGAAGACTCAGCTGCAGGCACGGGGCGATGTGGTTGGTGACTGACTGCCAAGGCGCTCCGAGGAGTGTCCGAGGACAGGCTACAGCTCCACAGCTCCTCTGGACAGGGAATCCGGACAACGTCCCAGCAGGAGACCAACGCACAGCTCGAAGGAAGTGGGCCAAGGACTGAGGTGTGGGTGGGGGCTATGAGAGCTAACGGAGCAGGCGGAGAGGAGGGGCACAGCCCTCGACGCTGGCTTAGTTTAGTCCAGCTGGGGCTGAGCGGCCGCCTCTGGCGGCTGACAGACTAAAGGGACGGCACCAACGGCAAGAATCAGCTCGTTACGGACGGCCGCCACACTCACCCCCCAAAAAAGAACGAAGCAGCAAGCAGAAGCGGCTCAGCGTCCCAGAACCTCCTACGAGTTCGGTCGCTCCACAAAATGGCGTCTTCTCCGACGTTCTTCTCCTACCCATAGTGCCTCACGAACCGACACCCCCCCCCCCCCATGCCCCCGCCTCTGCAGCGCTGTCCAATCTGCGAAGGCACCTGTCTGAGCGAGGGCTGTCGGGAAGTGTGGTCACCCAGGCAGCCTGTCCCTAGGCCCTGAATTAATTCCTTGCTTATTTCACTTCTAATCTAATACACAGCTGCCATTCTGCCTTTGAGAACCCGGAGGAAAGCTTTACCACTGCCTTACACCCTGCACAACATATAGTTCCGCTTCTTTTTTGTTTTTGCCTTTTTGAGAAAGGGTCTCCCTGTAGCTCCAGCTAGCCTGGAACTATGTAGACCAGGCTGGCCTTGAACTTACAGAGATCCGCCTGCCTCTGTGGTGGGATTAGAGGCGTGCGCCACACATGGCATGGCTAGTACAGCTTCTAAAGGATTGTTACTACTTATTACTTTCCTAGACGCCGTTAGATGTGCTAGAAGCTTTACAAACATCTTTTTAAATTAGAGATGGTTTTTAACCGGTATTTCAGAGGAGGAAATTGAGGTTTATGGAGACTGGAGAAATTCTTCTTTGTAGTAGCAATCCATTCTCTAAAGCAAAGGTGTCAGGTTGGGCATGATGCTGCACACCTGTACTTGTCCAGATGATGAGGCAGGAGGACTGCTGTGAGTTTGAGGCAAGCCTCTGAAACTTAAGATCCAAAGCAAAACCAAAATAGCTCAGTGGCAGGCAGTACCTCCCTTAGCCTAACATTTTTCTTTTTTAGAAAAAAATTATTTTTATTTTATGTGTATGAATGTATTGCCTGCATGTAAGTGAGTGCACCCCTGTCGTGCAATGCTGTGGTCATATGAGGGCTTCCGATTCCTCTGGAACTGGAGTCAAGGACGGCTCATAGCCGCCATGTAGGTGCTGGGAATTGAACCTGGGTCCTCTGCAAAAGCAGTCAGTGCTCTTAACTGCTGAGCCATCTCTCCAGCCCCTAGCCTCCTAACATTTTCAACGTTTTGGATTTCTGATTTTTCTCTTCCGTTCTTTTCTCTATTGTCCTAGTCGAAGCAATCGATGTCTTAGTTTTATAGACATACAGAGCTAATAATAGCAGTGAAGTGGAAATTGAACTAGCTTGGTTTCAGAGTCCATGCCCTCAGCAGCTAGGTAAGGACATTTGGATGAGATCCTGTCTCAAAAAAAAACCAAACAAACCCAACAAAACCAAGGGCCTGTGAGATGGTTCATCCTTCTGGAACCCATATGGTGGAAGAGAGCAACTCCATCAAGTTGTCCTCTGACCACCACACTAGCACACACACACACACACACACACACACACACACACACACACACACATTTAAAACAAGCAGAAACCAAACCACTATGCCACCATTTGAAAAAAAAATCCAATAAAATACAAAATCCCAGAAGTACATTTTTTGACTGTGTTCTATGGAGATAGTCCTATCATCCAGTTAGCATAATTTGTGTCCTACAGAACTGATTTTTTCTTTTTTTGAGACAGTCTCATGTAGCCCAAGCTGGCTTTGAACTCTCTAGGTAGCCTAGGATGACTTTGAACTGATCTCCATTTACCTTCCAAGTGCTGCGACTCCAATCTTATGCCACCATGTCTGGCTGAGAGCTAATCTTTCTCTTTCTTCCTTTTCTTTTCTCCCTCCCTCCATCGCTTCCTCCTTCCCTCCCTTTCTTCTTTTCCTCCCTCCTTCCCACTTAGACAGGGTCTCACTATGTAGCCCTAGCTGGCCTGGAACTCAGAGAGATCCATTTGCCTCTGCCACCACAGCAGTGGGATGAAAGGTGTGTGCCAACCACACCCGGCTTGAAAGGTTTCTTATTCATTCAGAAGAGGGAAGTGTCTAGGAGCATTTTTCTCTAACTGGTAACTTCCTCTGCCTTGTCATGGTCTAGATTTTATTTTTATTTTTAGTCTTCTTGATACAGGTTCTCCCTGTAGCCCCAGCTGACCTGGAACTCACTATGTAGATCAGGCTGGCCTCAAACTCTCAAGAGATCTGCCTGTCTCTGACTCTTGAGTGCTGGGATTAAAGGCGTGTGCCCCCCTGGCAGCAAAAACCAAACCAAGTAAGTGGAAGGACATCAATAATTCATAACCAAAAACTTCAAAAATTGTGGAGAATCTGTTTCCAGGAAAAGTATCTTCATATGGGGTTAGAGAGATGGCTCAGGGGTAAGAACACTTGCTGCTCTTCCAGGGGACATAAGTGCAATTCCCAGCATCCATGCCAGGCAACTCACAAACACCTGTAATTTCAGCTCCAGGGGATTGAACACTCCCTCTAGCTTCCACGGTACCCACACTCATATGGTGAGCACACATACATACATATAACTAAAAATGTTTTAAGGGGCTGGAAAAATGGCTGCAGTTAAGTGTACTGGCTGCTCTTGCAGAGGACTGGGATTTGGCTTCCAGCACCCACTTGGTGATTAACAAACATCCCAATTCTAGTTCCTGGGGATCCAATGCCCTCTTCTGACCTCTGGGGGCATTGCAGTACTCTCATACACATAAAAGTAAAAAAATATTAAAAAAAATTTTTTTGGTCTTTTTGAGACAGGGTCTCCCTGTAGCCCTAGCTGGCCTGGAACTCACTATGTAGACCAGGCTGGCCTTGAACTCACAGAGATCCACCTGCCTCTGCCTCCGGAGTGCTGGGATTAAAGGCGTGTGGCACCATGCCTGGCCCAAGAAATAAATCTTAAAGAAAAAGTACTCTTAAAAAGTGTAATATGCGTGCCTGTGTGTGGATAAGTGCATGTGAATACAGATGCCCATGGAGTCCAGATAAGGGTGTCAGTCCCTTAGAGCTGGAGTTACAAGGCACTTGTGGGACAACCTGTGTGGGTGCTGGGAACTGAATACAGGACCTCGGTAAGAACAATTGGCATGTGCTTAACCTGAGACATTTCTCCAGCCCCCAACAAGTATTTTTATTTATTTAGAGACAGGGGTTTATGTAGGCCAGTAAGCCTTGAACTCCGTATGTAACCAGGGATGACCTTGAGCTCCTGATCCTCCTGCTTCTACCTCTCAAGTGCTGGGATTATATGCTTGAACAACCATGTCTGGTCATCAAGCTTTTTGCTTGTTTGAGACAGGTTCTTCCTATAGCTACAGCTGGCCTGGAACTCACAGAGATCCACTTGCCTCAGGCTTCAGAGTACTTCAGAGTACTGGGATTAATGGTGTGTGCCACCATGCCTGGCCAGAAGGTGTGGGATCCCTAGGAACATAAGTTAAAGGTGGTTGTGAGCCATATGACATGGCTTGCTGGGAACCTAACTTAGGTCCTCTGGAAGAGAAGCAAGCTTTTTTAAAAAAAATATTTATTTAGCCGGGCATGGTGGCACATGTCTGTAATCTCAGCAGTTGGGAGGCAGAGGCAGGTGGATCTCTGTGAGTTCAAGGCCAGCCTGTCCTGTTCCAGGACAGCTCGGGCTACAGGGAGACCCTGTATCAAAAAGATCCCCCCCAAAAAATTATTTTACGTGTATGAGTGTATTGCCTACATGTATATGAGTGCACCCGTGTCATGAAGGCTGTGAAGGTCAGAAGAGGGCTTTGGATTCCCCTGGAACTGGAGTTAAGGATGGTTTGTAGCCACCATGTAGGTGCTGGGAATCGAACCCAGGTCCTCTGCAAGAGCAGTCAGTGCTCTTAACCACTGAGCCATCTCTCCAGCCCCATGAAGCAAGCTTTCTTGACCACTGAGCCAACTCTCCAGCCCTCAATAAGTACTTCTGAGCATTTGTGAGGTACTTACTGGACTGTACTTATTATTAGTCATAAAAGCTAAATGGTTGCTCATAAATGTCCGAATTTTTCTAGCTGGGCATGGTGGCACATGCCCTTAATCCCAGCACTTAGGAGACAAGAGGCAGGTGACTCTCTGTGAGGCCAACAATGTCAAAACTATTTGGGAGCTTGTATCTAATCCTTAAAAGATTTTAGGGTTACCTCTTCATTGGGGGGAATGTTGGAAGGGAGTGGGCATGGATTTGATCAAAACACCTTATATACATGTATAAAATTCTCAATAAAGTTTTTGTAAAAATTAAAAAAAAAGCTGGGCGTGGTGGCACATGCCTTTGATCCCAGCACTCGGGAGGCAGAGGCAGGCAGGTCTCTGTGAGTTCAAGGCCAGCCTGGTCTACATAGTGAGTTCCAGGACAGCTGGGGCTACAGGGGAGACCTGTCTCAAAAAGACCAAAAAAAAAAAAAAAGAGAGAAATTCTCCCATTGAGACAGGCTTGGTGGTGCATGCCTTTATCCTAGCACTCTGGAGGCCCATAAAGTTTTTTCTATCTCTACCATTAACTCTACCCAAAAATTTAGCAAAATATAATCACATTGAAAAAAAGTTTATTTAAAAAAGTTCTAGCAGCAAGAACAGTAACAAAACAAAAGGAGAGATGGACAAACAAAACAAGAAGGTGGTAACTTTAATCGAGTTCTTTATACCGAGCAAACATGACTCTTCGAACAGCATCTCGGTAAGTTTCATTGGACTGTCTTTTGCTGGTTCTTCCTGGGGCCCCACCACTAGGCCCCCTCATCCGGCCTTCAGCCTGCAAAAGAAAGAGCTAAGTGAGACCTATAGAAAAGAGTATCTCAATGCCTTGATTTCAAACAGAGGCTTCGATAATGGAGACAAGTTCCATAGGAATGAAATAGGCCAGTTTTCCAAAGTTGGCATTTTCAGAGACCCAACCCAACCCCAAATGGGCAATATTTCCTCTGATTATCTTTTCCAAGGGCTCTTCCTGAAATATGAGGAGGTGTGTCCTCCCCATTATTTTAGCCATCAAAGTCCTTCACATAGAGAGAGGGGTCTTTGATTGTTGGCTCCCTGGTTCTTTTTTGGTTTCTTCTCCCTGCTTTTTTTTTTTTTTTTTTAAGTATTTATTATTTTTGTTTTATGTGTATGAGTGTATTGCCTGCATATACGTAAGTGTACCTGTGTTGTGCAATGCCCATGGAGGTCAGACAGGGTGTTAGAGCTCCTGGAACTGGAGTTATAGATGGTTGTTAGCCATCATGTAGGTGATGGGAACCAAACCCCAGTCCCTCTACAAGAGCTTTCAGTTTCTTAACTGCTGAGCCATCTCTCCAGCCAGCCCCCTCCCCCACTTTTGAGACAAGGTTTTACTATGTAGCTCTGGATGGCCTAGAACTCATTACGTAGACCCAGGCTGGCCTTGAACTCAGAGAGACCCACCCACCTCTGCCCAGTGCTGCTACCATGCTGAGGTCTGGCACATTCCCTTCCGCCTTTTTAAATTTTTTGTAATTATATTTATTTATTTATTTATTATTTATTTTTATTTGGTCTTTT
Organism: Nannospalax galili; assembly: GCF_000622305.1. Taxonomy (NCBI): domain Eukaryota; kingdom Metazoa; phylum Chordata; class Mammalia; order Rodentia; family Spalacidae; genus Nannospalax; species Nannospalax galili. The sequence continues at coordinate 636,581 of NW_008355774.1, forward strand.
TGAGACAGGGTCTCCCTATAGCCCCAGCTGGCCTTGAACTCACAGAGATCGGCCTGCCTCTGCCTCCCAAGTACTGGGATTAAAAGCATGTGTCACCACACCCAGCTACCTCCCCCCCCCTTTTTTTTAGAGCAACTTAGGGTCTCAGGTATGAGGTGATTGCTCTATTCATGAATTACAGCCCCAGGCCTCCTTGTTTTTTTAATTGAATTTTTGTTTATTTCATACAGAACATCTCAATCTTAATAATCTTTCTACCCCTTTCCACTGGCAACCTCCCATAGCCCCCCCCACTGGGATTCATACCTTCTGTCATTTGTCTTAAGGCCTATTGTGTCAAGTTAGTGTCCCCAAGTGTCCCTCAGTGAAAGTTCATCTACTGAGGTCTAGTCAGCCTATCTAGATTCTCTTGCTTTAGAAAGATCAGCTCTTCTTTAAATCAAACAATCCTTTAGTCTTTATACTGACTCCCACACAGCCTTACTGCTTACTCTTTAAGAGTATGATGAACTCAATTCTAGCTTCTTCCCACCATCAGGCAATTCACCAAGGGCTCAGGATGACAAGTTATAAGCTAGTAATTAAGATTAAGGGGGAGGGGCTGGTGAGATGGTTCAGTGAAAAGTGCTAGTTCTGATGACCTAAGTTTGATCCCCAGGACCTATATGGTAGGAGAGAACTGCAAATAGTCCTTTGACTACACACACACACACACACACACACACACACACACACACACACACACACAGAGTAAAGGAGGAGGAGGAAAAAGGCTGAGGGGAAGCTGGGTGTAGTAGTATATACTTGCAATCCTGGCATTCACAAAGCTGAGACAGGGGGAATCAAGAGCACCAGATCGGCCTAAACTATACAGAGAGACCTTGTAGCAAACAAAACAAAGATCAGAGACGTAATCCTATACCTACAGTAGAGAAATCCAGCTGAGAGTTAAAGTATATTCTAGGCTTATGTAACCACCAGGAAGACAGATATCATTTCACCTCTTCTGATGAGCCCAATCCAGGATGGCTATATCCCAGGCCTGCTCCTTTCCTCCAGCCAGTGGTCTGTTGGACACAGCCTCCTTTGCTGCTAGTGTCAGTGTCTTCTTTATCAACAGGTTTACGATCACTGTTAAGAGAAACAAATACAATTACATCATTATTTTCAAGGTGACCTGCTGTCCTCTTAATTGAGGTCTGCTTCCTATAAAGTATATTAAGCAATACCTCTCAGTGCCTGGTTTGACCTGGGGATAAAGAAATGACTAAGATTGGATCCTGTTCATGAGAAAGAACATGAAAAACATGTCAACAGATGTTTACAGGACACTATGGATGTGGCAACAGTGGATATGTACTACAGAAACACAATGGAGAGAATACAAACTCAAAGGGTCATCATCAAAATTGACAAGAATTTAAAAAGGAAGACACCCTAAATTCAATCTGAACAAATAAGCTTCTGAGCTAGGAAAAAATGTAGAAGACAGGGCTGGAGAAATGGTTCAACTGTTAAGAACACTGGCTGTTCTTGCAGAAGACCTGGGTTCAAATCCCATCACCAATATGGCACCTAACAACTGTCTTTAACTCTATTTCCAGGGGATTCGACGGCCTCTTCTGTCCTCCACTGGCACTGCACGACACGGGTGCACTTATATACATGTAGGCAATACACGCATACATGTAAAATAAAAATTATAAATAAAATTAAAAAAATATATATAGAAGACCAGGAAGATGATTTGTCTAGTAGAGGAGGGGCAGGAACTGATTAAAGATAAGGTCGTTTGAGACCAGATTTAAAAAAAAAAAATACCTTAAACATCATAGCTCTGCAATCAGTGATTTAGGCAAAGAGAATCTGCAGGCTAGGCCTTTTATCAGGCAATATGCATGTCACAAAAACCAAGTATTTTATTGTGACTGTTGTTTTGCTTTTTGCTGTGCTGACGATCAAATTAAGGCTCTTGGGCAAGTCCTCTAGAATCTCAGTAACAAAAAGGCAAATGTTAAAAGAGCAGATTTATTTTTTTGAAATTTTATTTATTTTATTTTTCATATATTTTTAAAATTTTTATTTTATGGGCATGCGTGTATTGCCTGCATGTAGGTTAAGTGCACCCGTGTCGTGCAATGCCCTCGGAGGACAGAAGAGGCCATCCCCTAGAACTAGAGTTTCATACAGTTAGCTGCCACGTGGGTGGCTGGGATTCGAACCCAAGTCTTCTGCAAGAACAGCCAGTGTTCTTAACTGTTGAGCCATCTCTCCAGCTCCCTAATTTTTTTATTTTTCATGTGTATGAGTGTTTGGCCTGCATGTATGTCGGTACCCATGTCATGCAATTCCTGTGGAAGACAGGAAGAGGGTATCAGATCCCCTGGAACTGGCATTACAACAGCTATCGGCCACTCTGGTGCTAGGAACTGAACCCAGATCCTCTGCAAAAACAGCCAGCACTTTTATTTTTTTTTGAGAACAGGGCCTCAAAAAAATGTAACCCTGGCTGACCTGGAACACACTATATAGACCAGGCTGGCCTTGAACTCACCTGCCTCTGCCTATAGAGTGCTGGATTCAAAGGCATGCACTATCATGCCCACCTGTAGTCAGTGCTCTTTAACTCTAATCATGTAGAAGACAGAAGAGAGCTATCTCTTCAGACCCTTTATTTAAAAAAAAAAATTTTTAAGCCAGGTGTGGTGGTGCATGCCTTTAATCCCAGCATTCCAAAGGCAGAGGCAGGCGGATCTCTGTGAGTTCAAGGACAGCCTGGTCTACATAGTGAGTTCCAGGACAGCTGGGGCTACAAAGAGACCCTGTCTCAAAAAGACCAAAAAAAAAATACATGTATGTGAGTGCACCCGTGTCATGCAATGCTGCAGAGGTCAGAAGAGGGCTTTGGATTCCCATGGACCTGGAGTTAAGGATGGTTTGTAGCTGCCATGTGGGTGCTGGGAATTGAACCTGGGTCCTCTGCAAGAGCAGTCAGTGCTCTTAACTGCTGAGCCTTTACTCTCTCTGCTTTTATGGTGCTGGAGATTGAATTCATGCCTCAGGCACAGTAGGCAAGTTCTCTGTTGTTGCTATATCCCCAGTTCCCAAAGGGGAGGTTTCTGTTTACAAACATCTTTTTGGTGATAAAAAAAATGGATTGAAGGGGGCTGAAGAGATGGCTCAGAGGTTAAAAGCACTGGCTGTTCTTAGAGAAGACTTGGGCTCAAATCCCAGCACCCACATGGCAGCTAACAACTATAGTTAGTTCTAGGTGCTTCAACCTCTTCTGTCCTCCATGGGGATTGCACAACACAGGTGCACTTACATACATGCAGGCAATACACTTATACACATTAAAAAAATATATATATGTATTTAAATATTTTATTATATGTGTATGAGAGCATTGCCTACATGAATGTGAGTGCACCTGTGTCATGCAATGCCGCTGAGGTCAGAAGAGGGCTTCGTGTGTGTGTGTGTGTGTGTGTGTGTGTGTGTGTGTGTGTGTGTGAGAGAGCTGCTGGGGGAGGTGGGGGGGTGTGGGTGTGTGTGTGTGTGTGTGTGTGTGTGTGTGTGTGTGTGTGTGTGTGTGTGTGTGTGTGTGTGTATCTGGGCACAGTGGAGCCTGCCTTTAATCCCACCTCTCTGGAGACAGAGGCAGGCAGATCTCTGTGAGATTGAGGCCAGCTTAGTGGTTTACATAGTGACTTCCAGGCAGGCTGGGACTAGGGAGACACTGTCAAAACAAACAAACAAACAAACAAACAAAAATATATAAAACAAATTCCAATTCTGCTTTAAAAAAAAAAAAAGTAGAAGGAACAGAGATTGGGAGCAAAGAGTCCAGTTTCGAGGTTAGAATAAAGAGGAAAGAGTGAATTAGGGATTTGGTCATTAACTGAATATAGCTTATGGAATAAAAAGCAAAGACTGGATGGGTGTAGACAGTAGGCTAAGAAGGTGCTACTCTTTATCAAGAATACAGGAAGTTTAGCAGGACTAAACTAGAGTATAATATAGAATGTAATGAGTAGCTGTTCAATCTGAAGAGCCTAGAGGATCCCAAGAATTGCAAATGGAAATAGAGGTTTTTGAGCTCAGAAAATAGAACTGACTTGGGATGAACCCTTAAGACTTGTTGGCTTATTGGTGGTGGCTGAGGCCCTGGGTATCTTGCATAGTCCAAATCAAGAAAACAACAGTCAGAATAAAAGTACAATAATGGGCAGAGTGCTGGAGAGTACCAGCACTAATTCAGAAAAAAAGAGTACCAGGAAAGAGGACTGAAAGGAAAGTCAGGAGAATGTGGAATGAAGGGTGGTGCAGATGGAGAATAGTCTTATCTTTCACTCAGAATTGCCTCATTCCAGATGACTTAGGCTAGGATGTCCTTTCCACTTTATGTCTGACTTCTTGGATCTAGACCATTTATTCACATATATATTCATTCACACACACACACACACACACACACACACACACACACACACACAGAGATATACCTCGCCCACTGTATTTCAAATTGCAGAATGACCCAATGGAATGTCACATTAAGGACTTCTTCAAAAAATGAAAACAAAGTAGAACAGAATAATCAGAAGTTTACCATAAACAGTAGAAGTATTTTACATGAAGACTTATTTAGTATATATACATAGTCAATTATTGGGCCATGACACAAAAGACAAAATGCCAGTCTCAAACTCTGGCTTGGCTCTTCAGGGGCTTGCTCTGTAGATCATCTCCCTTTCTTTATAAGCACAACCTCTGGCTACTAGTGTTTTAAACACTTAAAAACAAAGAGGCCAGTTCAAAGCTCTCTTGTTAAAAGTGGCTACTTTTCTTCTGATATAAATACACACACACACACGTACCTATCTTCTTGTCATCCCATTTTCTCCTTTTGTTTCAAGGTTTAAGTGTCTTTTCTTTTTATAGACACCCAACCAAAACCCAATCACCATCAGTGACTTGTCCTAAACCTACTGATCACAAAGCCTGGTAGATTAGACATTTCTCTTTAATCTATCTTCTTTCCATATTCATAGTCTTCCTTTAGCAATCATCTCTTATTTGAATCACAAAATAAACTTCATCATTAGTCTCTCTATAAACTAATCTACATGGTTAGCAATCTCGAAAATGTAAAAGTAGATCAATGTCCTACTTAAATGATTTGCTGGTGCCTTTAAGAAAAAGCACAGCTAGGTGTTCAGTTCAGGCACTCAGGAGTAGAGGCAGGCAGATCTCTGAGTTCCAGGCCAGTCAGCAGCCAGGGCTACATAGTAAGACACTGTCTCAACACCCCCCCCCCGCAAAAAAAAAACCCCAAAACCA
>NW_008355774.1:641967-692988 GCF_000622305.1 Nannospalax galili
CACAGTGTTCAAAATAGACAAACTTAATGAACTGGCCTCTCATCTGTTGGGCCAGCAGGCATTATTTCTTGCCATTCAGCAACACAGTTCAAATGCTTAGCTGTGCCAGATTACTTGGAACTCATCAAATGCATCCTGGTCTCTTTTTTCATTCCTCCATAGAGTTCCCTGTGAAAGACACCTAAACCTTCTCTATTCTGTATGCACACAGACAAGCAAAATACATGTCTTGTCTACTTGAATATTCCTTGCACTCAGTAAAATGGCAATACATCATGAATTATTAGTAGAGTCAATGTAATTCTGCGTTTATGATTTGAAAACTCTCAACTGGAAATAAGAAAAGGAAGTTAAAGGTTGTGTATCTAGTAGCAGTCAATCGTTTATTTACGTGTGAGATGGATATTCCATAGAAATATAGTCTAAGAATGTAGCATTTCTTTTCTTTTCTTTCTTTAATTCCTTTTTATTTTTTGTCTTTTTGAGACAGGGAATCCCTGTAGCCCCAGCTGGCCTAGAACTCAATATGTAAACCATGCTGGCATCGAAGTCACAGAGATCTGCCTGCCTCTGCCTCTCAAGTGCTGGGATTAAAGTAAAGGCATGCACCACAACATTTGGCTTCTTTTCTTTTTACATTTTTTTTTTTTTTTCCTGTCTTTTTGAGACAGGGTCTCCCTGTAGCCCCAGCTGTCCTGGAACTCACTATGTAGACCAGGCTGGCCTTGAACTCACAAAGATCCGCCTGTTTCTGCCTCCCAAATGCTGGGATTAAAGGCGTGCACCACCATGCCTAGCAGATAATTTTTTTTTTTTTCTTTTTGAAGCAGGGTCTCCCTGTAGCCCCAGTTGTTTTGGAACTCACTATGTAGACCAGGCTGGCCTTGAAGTCACAGAGATCCGCCTGCCTCTGCCTCCCAAGTGCTGGGACTACAGGTATGTGCCACCACACCCGGCTTAAGGATAAAATTTTAAAAAAGTAAAATGAATGAAACCACCTGAGATGAAGATACATAAACCAAGCTTCTTTTTAAATTTTTTAAATGATTTATTTGTTTTGGGGCTGGAGAGGTGGCTCAGCAGGTTAGGAACACTTGATGCTCTTTCAGAGGACCTGGGTTCAGTTCCCAGCACCCACATGGCAGCTAATAACCACATATAAGTCCAGTTCCAGAGGATATAATTGCCCTATTATGGCTTCCATGGGCATTACCTGAGTGTACTTACATAAATGCAGGCAAACCATTCATACATATAAAAAATAAAAATGAATAAATCTAAAAAACTTTTAAAAGATTTATGTGTATGAATGTTTTGCCTACATGCATGAATATACATACATGACTATCACGAGTGTGCCTAATGCCCACAGAAGACAGAAGAGGGCATTGGAGCCTCTGAACTGGAGTTATAAACTGTTACGAACCTGGGTCCTCCACAAGAACTGCCAGTATGTTTAACTGCTGAGCAATTTCTCCAGCCCTAAATGCAACATTCTTTTTTTTTGTCTTTTTGAGGCAGGGTCTCCCTGTAGCCCCAGCTGTCCTGGAACTTGCTCTATAGACCGGGCTGGCCTTGAACTCAGAGATCTGCCTGTCTCTGCCTCCTGAATGTTGGGATTAAAAGTGTGTAATGCCCCTCACCTCCCTTCAATGTAACATTCTTGTCAGTCCCAGCTGAAGCACTTCTACATAAAGCACTTCTACATAAAGACATATTTTCATTGTAAAGGCAAGTGGTCAAAAGACTAATCTCATGGTTCATGCAGTTCAGACAAAACTGGCTCCTAATAACCTCAAGCCCTGAGAAAAAAAGGAGCAGCACATTTGAAGAAAACAGTTTTACCATTAAGTCTTGAGGCTGTGGCTAAATGAAAAAAATCTATCATACCTGTCTGTTTCCCTGGAGTATTTAGTCCGTTTTCTTTCTGGAGAGTCAAAAGACTGGAGCTTTTCCCTGCGATCATTTCCTCTTTCTTTAAACTTTCCCTGTGGGTGAACAGAAGAGCAGACTTGGGATTTCTACCAGAGAGGGTTGGTAAGTGGGGAAACTGTACCCTACTCCTGCTATTTTTTGGGGAGGAGAGGTTGTTAGGGATATAGGGCCTTGCGTGAGCCACTATGCTCAGTCTGATTGCTTTTTAACATATATTTTATTTATTATTTTTATTTTATGTGTATAAGTGTATTGCCTGCATATATGGGAGTGTACCAGTGTTGTGCAATGCTGAGGTCAGAAGAGGGCTTAGGAGTCCCCTGGAACTGGAGTTAAGGACGGTTTGTAGCGGTGCTGGGAATCAAACCTGGGTCCTCTGCAGAACACTCAGTGTTCTTAACGGCTGAGCCATCTCTTCAGCCCTGCAGCAAATGCTCTTAACCACTAATTCATTTCTCCAGACCTCATAAATGGATTCCTTTTTTTGGGGGAAGGGGCATTGAGATAGGGTCTCCTGTATCCCCAGCTGGCCTGGAACTCAACTTGCAGACCAGGCTGGCCTAGAACTCAAAGAGATCTGCCTGCCTCTGTCTCCCGAGTGCCGGGATTAAAGGTATATACTAGCATGCCCAGCCTACAAATAGATTCTTAACCTTCACATAAGACTTGCCTCAGGCTAGCGGGCCCTGTGACTAGAACAGTGAGTCTGCCTAACTGTGCATTCTAGGTAGCAAGTCCATTTGGTTTGCATACTGAGCTACTTCCAACTTAAGCTTTAATAGTGAAAAATACTATTGCAGTAGCTCAATCTAACATTTCTTCATTTTTTTCAAAAAGATTTTAAACTGAGTAGGAAAGAGTGCTATTTATCTGACCTACCTAGAGAACCTAGCATCACTTAAAAAAAAAACTTCACTGAGGTATAATTTTTTTTCTTTTTGGTCTTTTTGAGACAGGGTCACCCTGTAGCCCCAGGTGGCCTGGAACTCACTATGTAGACCAGGCTGGTCTCGAACTCACAGAGATCAGCCTGCCTCTGACTCCCAAGTGCTGGGACTAAAGGCGTGTACCACCATGCCCAGCTGAGGTATAATTTATAAACAATAAAATGCTTCATTTTTCATATAACATGAGAATTCTGTGGGGTTTTTTTGTTTGAGACAGGGTCTTCTGGAGCCCAGCTATCCTGGAACTCTCTATGTAGACCAGGCTGGCCTAGATATCCCAGAGACCCACCAGCCTCTGCCTCCTGAGTGCTGGTATTAAAGGTGCGCACCACCATGCCCAGTTCCAAATGTGAGTTTTAACAAATGCATATCATGTTTGGGGACCTCTTCATTCTCTCTTTGTAAAGAAGGACCAGTATAACATACAAAATATACAACACAGAACAAAGATTTAGAGTGAAGTAACAAGTTACCCAAATTTACCTCCCGTTCTCTCCTTTCCAGGTAGGCTAGTTCCTGCTCAGACTGTTTTATCTTCCGGTGGATTTCCAGGTTTTGCTGAGAAAAGAAATAATTTTTTTTTTGTGTGTGTGTGTGTCTTTTTGAGACAGGGTCTCCCCTATAGCCCCAGCTGGCCTGGAACTCACTTTATAAACCAGGGTGGCCTTGAACTGACAGAGATCTGCCTTCCTGCCTCTGCCTCCTAACTACTGGGATTACAGGCGTGCACCACCACACCCGGCTAGAAATAATTTTAAGTATAGGTCTAAGACTAACAATAGTAACACAGCCCTAAAAATGTCTGTAGGCTTTTCCCAATATGTGCTTTAGGACTTCAGCCCTTTGGTTTTTCGAAATTTTTCTTTTTTTTTTTTTTTTTGGTCTTTTTGAGATAGGGTCTCCCTGTAGCCCCAGCTGGCCTGGAACTCTTTCTTCTAAATGATCAATGTACCCTGCAAGCAATGACCCCTGACTGATTTTGCTTTAGTCTTAATAATGAAGCCAGATTTTAATGTATACTCGATACACAGAAAAGCATATGGTACAGCACAAGTAAGAACTTTATTCCTTTTCTTCAAAATTTAAAGACAAAAATCTGGCTTATTTTATAATCTAAGATAAAAACAATGGGAACAAGGGTCAGGGCACACCAGGGAAGAAAAACCCCACACTCTACACCCTGCCTATCAGCTTCCCATCTATCACCCCTAGACACTGAACACTCTTTCAAGGACCCAGGGAAACATGAAAAGGAGCAACAAGGTATGAAAGAACGAACAGACTGCTTGGAGGGTCCCAGGTTTCTGTAGCAAGGCCTCATTATGAATACAGGGAGTTCAAATATCTCCTGTATGGAGAGGGGATTCTTTGTTCTGGACAACCTGAAAAAGGAAAAGTGCCGGGTGTGGTGGCACATGCCTTTAATCCCAGCACTTGGGAGGCAGAGGCAGGTGGATCTCTGTGAGTTCAAGGCCAGCCTGGTCTACATAGTGAGTTCCAGGACAGCTGGGGCTACAGGGAGACCCTGTCTCAAAAAGAACAAAAAAAAAAAAAAAAAAAAAAAAGTTCGCCAGGCATGGTAGTGCACGCCTGTAGTCCCAGCACTTGGAAGGGAGAGACAGGTGGATCTCTGTGAGTTCAAGGCCTGCCTGGTCTACACAGTGAGTTCCAGGCCAGCTGGGGCTACAGGGAGACCCTATTTCAAAAAGACAGAAACATAAAAAGAGGAAAAGTTTGTGGTCTTAAGGCCAGTTCTATTTATTGATTTCCAGATTAAAAAAAAATTTTTGTTATTTTCATTTTATGTGTATGAGTGCACTGTCTGCAAAAGTGCAAATGCACCCATGTCGTGCAATGCCCATGGAGGTCAGACGAGTGTGCTAGATGCCCTGGAACTGGAATTGCAGATAGTTGTTAGCCTCCAGCCCCAAATTTACCAGACGTTTTGCTCTTCCTCCGACAACTACTTTTTAATCCCTTTTCTCATTTATTAGCATTTTTGCTGAAGCTGAAATTCAGATAGGCCAGTTTGATGACTTAGAATTTAGAAAATCAGATACTTGGGAGGTAGTCTATTCTAAGGACTGTTAGGTGGAACTTCTCAGAATCCTAGAAGCTTTGCAAAGCCTCCAGAGTGGTCCTGGGGAAAGTGGTACATCTATTGCCAAAAGCAGGACATTTCAACTTTTAGTTTAAGTCCTAATTTCGGTTCTGTATTGAAAGTTTAAATCTAGTGCTCTCACATCTTATCTTGCATCATCTGCCAAAGAGTATGAAAGAAATTACTGAGTATCTAATTTGCCTTCTCGGCCAGACTACAGAGGGGAATCAATGTATGTAAGGTCAATGTCCTCCAAATTGGTGTTTGCAATTTAAAGTAATAATTACTACACAAAGAGATGGAAGACTCTGACTCGCCTATAGGGATAATTATATACTGTCATACCTGGATAGGTGAAGCTACTGAGTATCAAAGAAGAAAAGAAACTTATCTGAGGCTCAATTATTGGGTTAATTTCAAAGCTTAGAAATCCAGCAAGTTAGAAAAAGAAAAAGAAAAACAAAGAAATTGGCAAATTATGCTTCTATCCACAAACCCTTCTCTTCCTGTATATCTTCTGTATTTGGTCCCAAAGCCATGTTATTTGCATTAGGTCTATATACTAAAGTTCTTATGATGGGGCAGCCAAAGCCTCTTAATTCACAGTAATTTGGCTCAGGAGTAAAGGTGACCTGAGACTGATCCCCCAGAACCCATGTAAAAGGTGGAAGGAGAGAACTGACTACACCAAGTTACATGCTGATTTTCACATGCATGCATGTGTGGCAAGCATAGCCCCTCACATATCACACACACACACACACACACACACACACACACACACACACACACAAATACACAAATATAGGAATAAGCCAAAAGGGTCTTCATTCCTGACAGTGGTAAAAGCCACAAATCTAAAATATAATGGTCCCCTCCTCTAATACCTTGTGTAGGTCTGACAGTTGCTGGTGTTTGATTAGAACTTCTTTATTGGGAAACTGCCGTCTGCAGAGCAGACAAGCCAGTTTATTCCAGTCAGTGAGTTTGTCATCTTCATTCTCTTTCTTGGTCAGCTCCTCCCGCTGCTGGGGCTGTGTTGTGCGAAGTTGCACAGGAGGTGTCTGTTCCTCTTCTTCTTCTTCCTCATAGTCACTGTCTCCTCCATATTCACCAAGGAGACCAATCAGTGGGTTTACTATCTTAGGCTGGAATTCGAAGGCCAGGGATTAGCACAAAACTCTACCAACATTTTGGGGTCCATTTCTGGGATATTCTGGTAAGGTCATCTCTTTCCTTTGTTCTAATAACAAACTGGGTTCAAAGTATGGCCACTGATGGCAGGGTGTGGTAGTGCACACCTTTAATCCCAGCACTCCAGAGGCAGAGGTATGCAGATCTTGTGAGTTTGAAGACAGATTAGACTACAAAGGGAGATCAAGGCCAGCCAGAGCTACTCAGTAAGAGCTTGTCTAAAACAGTATCATCAGCATTCAGCTCAGCAGTAACAACAAAACCCACCTAAAAATGTCCACTGCTCATGCTGTTCATTTCCTAAATGGAAATAGCACAGCTAGCTTGACTTTGTAAGGCCAGGAAAATGTGTTTCCTTGGTGGTTTAGAAAAGAATTAAAGCCAGCACTCCAGAGGCAGAGACAAGCGGATCTCTGTGAGTTCAACGCTAGCCTGATCTACATAGTGAATCTCCAGGCCAGCTGGGGCTATAGGAAGACTGTTTCAAAAGACGAAAAAAAAAAAAAAAAAAAAAAAAAAGAGAGAGAGAACTGACACTACACAGTTGTCCTCTCACCTCCACGCATACATGCTGACATACATACAGATACACACAAAATAATTCTTAAAATACAGCAGATAGCACCTGGTCCAAGTACAGGGTGAAGAAAAAGAAAATAGTCAACAGTTAACAGTCTCTGATTATTCATTAACACCCCTATTAGCAGACAAGAATTTTTACCAAGTGTTTACACCCAAGGGCAATCCTTAGTTATGATCCATAGAGAGTGAGAGGACCAACACCAGACAGAGGCAGCAGCCTTTAATGTTCTTCTCCTACCCACCCAGACCAGCCCAGAGCATCAGAGGTTAGCCTTACTGGAGGAGGACTCTCTTCTTTCTTCACAGAGGGAGGCAAGGGCTTCTTAAAAACATCTTCTGGGGAGGCCTTCCCCTCACTGGTACTTTCCTGAAACTGATCAAATACCAAAGTTATTTTTCTATAATAATCATTTGTAAAAACTGAGTTGTTGGTGTGGTGGTACATGCTTTTAATCTCAGCATTCAGGAGGTAAAGGGAGGCAGATCTCTATGAGTTCTAGGCCAGCCTGGACTATATAGTGAGTTCCACATGGTGAGACCCTATCTAAAACCAAACCAAACCAAACCAAACCAAACCAAACCAAACCAAACCCAAATCCAAACAAAAACAAAAATACTGAGTTAGGAGATAGCTTTGAGCCAGGCATGGTGGTGCATGCTTTTAGTTCCAGCACTGGCAGAGGCAGGCAGAGCTTTGTGAGTTCAAGGCCAACCTGGTCTATATGGTGAGTAGGCCAGCTGGGGCTACAGGGAGACCCTGTCTCAAAAAACAAAGCAAAACAAAACAAAACAAAAAAGAGCTAGCTTTGCTAAAATTAACCCAGTTTTCCAAATCTTCAAGTATCTTCAAGTATGTTATAGTGATTTTGAAATATACAACCTTTAAAAGCATAACATTTAGGCCTAGGTAGATCACTTGCCTAGCATGTGCAAGGCCCTGAGTTAAATCCTTCACACCAACACACACACACATACCACCATAACATTTAGTATTATTGCACAATTACTATCAGGCATCAGATGAGGTATTTATATGTAGCATTCTGTTCTTTAGAGACTTTACTACAATCTAAGATTCTAGGCAGGCATTACTACCCTCAAAATAATTAGGATATGGTTAGAAAGATCAAGAGGCAGAGACAAAACCTAAACATAAAGGTAGTACGGTTCTAAAGTTTAAGTTCTTAGATATATAAATACAGTCTCTCTTGCCTTTAATCTTAGGATTTGGGAGGCAGAGACAGGTGAATCTTTGTGCAATTGAGGTCAACTTGCTCTACATATTGGGTTCAAGCCAACTGAGGCTACAGGGAGTCCCTGTAAATCAATAAATAAAAGGGAAAAAATGCTGGGCATAGTGGTGTACACCTTTAATTCCAGCATTTAGGAGGCAGAGGTAGGTGGATCTCTATGAGTTCAAGGCCAATCACGACTATATAGTGAGACCTTGGTTGAAAAAAAAAAGGCTGGGCATGCTGGCACACACCTTTAATCCCAGCACTTGGGAGGCAGAGGCAGGGGGGGCTCTGTGAGGTCCAGGGCCGCCCGGGCTTCATAATGGGGTTCACGCCCGCCGGGGGCGAAAGGAGAACCCTTGTCAAAAAAAAAAAAAAAAGGGGGGGGGGAGAACAACATAAAATGCTGTACATCATGACAGTATGTGTATTTTTTTTTTTGGTCTTTTTGAGACATGGTCTCTCCCTGTAGGCCCAGCTGGCCTGGATTTGCTATGGAGACCAGACTGGCCTCGAACTCCCAGAGATTCACCTGCCTCTGCCTTCTGAGTGCTGGGATTAAAGGCGTGCACCACCATGCCCGATGAAAATGTGTACTTTTAATTTTTTAATTTTAAACGTGAATTTTTATCATATGTATTATTTCAACAAAATAAATATAAACATGAAAATTATTTATGACAAAATACAACGTGAATAAAGAAGACAAAATGGGGGGCTGGCAAGATGGCTCAGTGGGTAACTGCCAAGAATAGTGACTTGAGTCTGATTCCCAATGCTCACATGGTAGAGGACTGACTCAAGTTGTCTGGCCTCCACACAGTACTGTGTATCCATACACATATATAAAATAAATAAATGTAATTAAAACAAAACAAAAGGGTATCCCTTGTACAGTTACATAAAAAGGAAGTATATCAGAGCTAAATACTAAAGAGACAAGGTAGAAAAGTGAAAGTACAGGCTAGTGAACTTACAAAGTTGTCCTCTGATCTCCACATTTGTGCCACAGAATGTACATCTGAGTGCACACATGTGAAATAATCATAAACTATTTTTTAAAAGTGAAAGAAGTGGGATTTGAGGTGAATCAAAAAACTTATTTCTTTTGTGTGTGAAGGTCAGAGAACAACTTGCCAGAGTTGGTTCTCTTCCTTCTATCATGTGGGTCTAGGGGATCAAACTATCAGGCTATCAGGCTAGGCAGCAGGTGCTTTTTACCCACTGAGTCATCTTGCTGGCCCTTGTTTTATTTTTGTTTTCTTCTTTTTCTTCTTTTGGGGGATGGGGTCGTTGAGACAGGGTCTCCCTGTAGCCCCAGCTAGCCTGGAACTTGCCTGCCTCTGCCTCAGCTGATATTAAAGGCATGCACTACCACACCGGGCTTGTTTTCTTATTTTTGAAACAGGATTTTGGTATATAGCCCTGGTTGGCCTTGAACTTTTGGCAATCTTCTTGCCTCAGCCTCTTGAATACTGAGATCACATGTATGTACCATCATGTTTAGCTTGAGTTATTTTTTTTCCCCTACATGTAATTTTCTTTCATTTTTATTGGGGGAGGGGGGTCTTTTTGAGACAGGGTCTTCCTGAAGCCCCAGCTGGCCTGGAACTTGCTAGATAGACCAGGCTAGCCTCAATCTCACAAAGATGATACTCTTACCCCTGCCTCCCCAGTGCTAGGACTAAAGGCATGCACAACCACACCCAGCTCCACACTAGAACATTTTTTAAATGACTTTTTACCTTTAAATCTAGATTTTTCTCTGTCCACAATGCCTATATTTATAATTATGTGGTAAATGACAGTAGACTCACAAGTCGTCCTACCTTTGTCACTGCTCTATCTTTTTTCTCTTTGCTATCTCTTTTAGACAATTCCTTCTTGCTACTTGATTTCCCTTGACTGGTTGATTTCTTTTCTTTGATCTCTTCTTCCTCAGGTGACTCAGGGTCCTGGGGCACATAGACTTCTTGCTGTGATACAGTTGGAAGAAGTAAGTCTATAGAATGCTTTGTTTTTCCAAAATTTCAGGTCTAAGGAATACAGTTCCCTTCTAGAGAAAAGAACAGCTCTCTTATTCAAAAGCTGAAGGGCCCATATGACTCTAAGAACCCATATGAGGGGCCAGGATATATTTAGACCTCCAACTGTACACTGTTCCCAGATTAGCATTCTTCTTACCTGTAATGCCACAAGGCACTGATTTTTCCATATAGGCAACAGCTCAGATTCCATTAACTTTTCCACTTTTCAAGCAATGAACATCCAGAGAATCCAGAGAATAAAATACTTAAAGTAATACATTGTAGATAATTGTCTCAAAAGGATTACAGACAGAATAAACAAAGTGAAAAACTAACCTGGGTGTTGGGGTCATAGTAAGTTCCTGCCAAAGGGTCATAATAGTAGCCAGTAGCAGAATCATATATGTAGCAGTCAGATGATGCTATAAATAAAATCAGAGCTAGCATTAGCTCCTGTCCAATGAAGCTCTTACTGGAGGTTCACCAAAACAAACTAATAATTAGAGTGGCCAATCCAAATTCTCTTTTCTTTTTGAGACAGGGTCTCCCTGGCCTGGAACTTGCTATGTAGACCAGGCTGGACTTGAACTCACAGAGATCCACCTGCCTCTGTCTCCTGAGTGCTGGGATTAAAGGTGTGCATCACCTTGCCTGACTCACATACATTCTTTTTTTTCTTTAAAGACTTATTATTATTTTTAATATTTTATTTATTTTTATTATATGTGTGTTATGCCTGCATGTAGGTAAGTGCACCCTTGTCGTGCAATGCCTGAGGACAGAAGATGCTGTCGGGATTCGAACCCAGGTCTTCTGTAAGAACAGTCAGTGTTCTTAAGTGCTGAGCCATCTTTCCAGCCCCTCGCCTTTAAAAAAAATTGTTATTTTTATTATATGTGTATGAGTGTATTGTCTGCATGCATGTAAGTGCACCCATGTCATGCACTGCTCATGGAGGTCAGAAGAAGGTGCTGGATTCTCTGGAACTGGAGTTATTGACAGTGTTAGTTGCCATGTAGGTGCTAGGAACTGAACCTGGGTCTTTCACAAGAGCAGCTAGTGCTCTTAACTTCTGAGTCATCTCTCTAGACCCTCACATTATTTATTTTTATTTTTTGTATGAGTGACATACATGTTCACATTTGTGCAATGCCCACAGAGGTCAGAAGAGGGCATTTGTTGTTAGTTGTCATATGAATGCTGGGAACTGAACCCAAGCCCTCTATAACAGTCAGTGCTCTTAACTGCTGAGTCATCTCTCCAACCCCTATGGCCACATACATTGTAAGTAATGACTAGCAAGTCTCAAAACAGAACAAGAGAAATAAAACAAAGGTTACTTACATTGTTGCCCTTGTCGATTTGTATCTGACGTCCAATCTGAATTTCTGCCACCTCCTCTCCTATCTCTAAAGTACCTTTTACCCTATCAGAAAAAAGCAACTTAGATTATGGAACTGCTGAACAGCCATTAACCTTAGCAATCACCAACTATAGGAAATTCATAATCATCCTTTTAGTTGCCTGAAGATTTTAAAAACACACTCTCCATCTGATAAAGCCTACCTGATAGTAATGCATGTGGTCAGAATGGTCCCCAGAATCATTTCTGCAACATAAAACAACACATGTCAAAAGGTACTTGAGCAATGGAAATGCAGCAATGTCTAATCCCATAGATTCACTGAAAAACTGTCTTCCTCATTGTGCTGGAAAAGGAACCAACCCAGAGAGCAATCAGGTTGGGTGATCAAGATACTCCTGAGAGGAGCACCAGTGAGACTTCTGCATAGTCAGCTTTTAGAACCAAACTGACTATGTAGAGGTGCTAGAGCAAAAGCTATTCCATCTCTTTAAGCCCGTCTCTCTGATCTGGCTATTTCCTAGATGCTATTCTTTGGCCAAGGTAAGTGAAGAAGCAAAGAGTAATTTAATTAAACTCCCCAGTATAATCAAGGTTAGGATAATGGGGAGACCATACATTTATATAAGATGCTGAAGAATGACGATATATTGAGAGTTTAAAAAACATACTTTTATGTTGGGTGTGGTGATACACACCTTTAGTCCCAGCACTTGGGAGGCAGAGGCAGGCAGGCGAATCTCTGCGAGTTCCAGGCGAGCTGGGGCTACAGGGAAACCCTTCGTCAAAAAGACCAAAAAAAAAAAAAAAAAAAACCAACCCCACAAAAAAACGAAATAAAAAAACCCAAAAAACAAAACCCATTTATTTATTTTTATAAGTGTTTTGTCTTCATGTATATAAGTGGACTACATGCATGCAATGCCCATGGAGGTCAGAAGATGTCATTGGATCCTCTGAAACTGGAGTTAAGGACAGGTATTAGCCACCATTGGGTGCTGGGAATGGAACCCGAGTCCTATGCAAACACTGTTCTTAACCAGAGCCATCTCTCTGTATATTTAAAATTGTACCATCAGAAAGATATGTAGTTATTTATGGCTGTAATCTCAGTCCTCCTGCCTTAGCCTCCTGAGTTCAAGGCTAAAGTGGTCTAGAGTGAATTCCAGATCAGTATTGGTTAACAAGCCACAACACTTGGGAGGCAGAGGCAAGTAGATCTCTGTGAGTTCAACCCTGGCTTACATAGCAAGTTCCAGGTCAGTTAGGCCTACAGCAAGACCCCATCAAAAAAAATACTATCAAAACCATAGGGCATGGTGGCACATGCCTTTAGTCTCAGCACTTGGGAGGAAGAGGCAGGCGGATCTCTGTGAGTTCAAGGCCAGCCTGATCTACATAGTGAATTCTAGGCCAGCTGAGGCTACAGGGAGACTCTGTTTCAAAAAAAAAAAAGAAAAGAAAAAAACTCAAAAGTAAAAAACCAAAAACAAACCCTCCACCCCCAAAATAACGGTACCATCATTTTTGGTCCTTAAAGATAGTAGGTACTCAATAGGAAAAAAGCCTAAGGTAATTACGAATACTATTTAAGAATGAAAAACAAGGGCTGGAGAGATGGCTCAGGGGTTAAGAGCATTGGCTCCTCTTGCAGAGGACCCAGGTTTAGTTTCTAGCACCCACATGGCTGCTACAACTGTCCAAATCTCCAATTCCAGGGGATCTGACCCCCTATTCTGGCTTTTATGGGCATTGTATGGACTTGGATGCACTTACATACATACAGACAAAACACTCATAAAATAAAGAAAATGTATAAGCACCTATCTGAAACAGCCTATTCTGGGAAGGCACAATGCCTTATTATCTGTCTTTCCAGCCAGGAAGAGTAATTTCTTCTCTAAAACTAAATTGAGGGCAGCATAAGACATTCTGATCCTCTGGCCTTACCTTCGTTTTCCAGTGGCCAGGTTTACAGCTACCATCTTCCCATCAATACTAAATGGTGGATCAAGATTCTGTAAGATTTTCACTACTCGAAGAGCTTCCTAAGGAACCAAAGACATACACTTGAACTAAAAGAGAAAACTGAACACTGGTTTTCCTGCTTTTTTTTGTCTTTTTGAGACAGGGTCTCTCTGTAGCCCCAGCTGGCCTGGAACTCTATGTGTAGACCAGGCTGGCCTGCCTTTGCCTCGAGAGTGCTGGGATTAAAGGTGTGTACCACCACACCTGGCTTAAAATAAGCCAATCATGAGGCCAGCCTGATCTACATATGAGTTCCAGGCCAGCTGGGACTACAGGGAGGCCCTGTCTCAACCTCAACACCCTCCCACACCCAAAACCAAACCAAAACAATAAAAAAAGCCAATCTTAATGAAGAATATAGTAGTTCTAATTCAGAAACTGAAATACCTTTCTCTAAGGCTGCAATGGTCATCACATTAGACCTAGTTTACAAAAGTCCCTCATGAATTTTTTTAGCATTATTTGAGAAATAACAGCTTTCATTATGTTTATGTTATTTCTATAGAAAAGAGCCCTACAGTTTAAAAAATCAAGAATCAAAAACCATGAAATCTATGACTTTGAGGAAAAAAAGGAAATGTCCTATTAGTTATAAATATAAAACCTTTTTCTACTGTGACTAGAAAAAGCAAGTACAAAAATTAGATTATGCCGGGCATGGTGGCACACGCCTTTAATCCCAGCACTCTGGTGGCAGAGGCAGGTGCATCTCTAAGTTCCAGGCCAGGTGGGGCTACAGGGAGATCCTGACTCAAAAAGAACAGAAAATTTAGATTATTTATTAGAATGTTGAAGGACTCAAGAGCTCAGATATGTCCTGAAATCCATACTGAGTTCTTTTTTTTTTCCCTTTGGTCTTTTTAAAATTTTTTGTCTTTTTAAGACAGGGTCTCCCCTGTAGCCCCAGCTGACCTGAACTCACTATGTAGACCAGGCTGGCCTTGAACTCACAGAGATCCACCTGCCTCTGCCTCCCAAGTGCTGGGATTAAAGGCACGGGTCATCAGGCTCGGCCCCCCAGTTCTATCTTTTGAGAGCAGTTATCTTACCTAAATAAACACTAGCTTCAAAGGAGAGAATTCATATTCTCTTTCTGTCTTTTCTCTCTCAAATTGAGATAGAGTCTTGCTTTGTAGCCTAGGATAGTATGGATTTTGTCCTCTTCCTGCTTTAGCCTCCAAGGTTTAGGACTTATAGGCATACACCCCCATGCTCTGTTCCCGTAACCATAGCCACCAGTCTCTACTTCAAAGTGGAGAAAACTCACTGCGTGGGAGTCGAGGTCTATAAAGCCATAGGTATGGCCCATAGGGCCAGTTCTATTCTTGATGATACGAACGTTGGCAGTTGTAAGATGAACGTAGGGTTCCAATACTTCTACTATCACCTCAGGTGGAGTGGAACGGTAGATACGTTTTAGCATGATTGCTGAATGAGTTGAGCACAAGAAAAAGAAAAAAATGGAAAATTTGACATTTTTTTTCCCTCTTTTTGAGACAGGGTCTCCCTGTAGCCCCAGATGGCTTGGAACTCACTATGTAGACCAGACCATCCTCAAACTCAAAAAGATCTGCCTGCCTCTACCTCCCAAGCACTGGGATTAAAGGTATGTGCCATCATGCCCAGTTATGAAAATTTGCTTTTTAAAAAAAAAAAAAAAAATTATTTATTATTTTATGTGTATATGTGTATTGCCTGTGTGTAGGTAAGTGCACCCCTGTCGTGCAATGCCTGTGGAGGTCAAAAGAGGCTGTCGAATCCCCCAGAACTGGAGTTATGGACAGTTGTTAGCTGCCATGTGGGTGCTGGGATTCGAACCTGGGTCTTCTGCAAGAACAGCTAGTGTTCTTAATCGCTGAGCCATCTCTTCAGGCCTGAAAATTTGAAGTTCTAAGAGCTTAAAAGTAATTTTTAAATTGACATGCTACTTTGCTTTAGCAAAGAGGGTTCTATAAAGAAATGCCAAACAAATACTTCCTACTTTTCTTCATCAATACTTAGAAACCTAAAATCATGTCTTAGCAAAGTCTTCTAAAACTTAGCACATAGCAGTTGGCTAGAGGCACATGAGCCATCCACCTATGCTCCCACAGTCTGTCACAAGCCCTGACAAACCACTTACTTTTGCTCTCTCCATCCTGGCGTGTCTCTCCAGACCATGGTTCCTTTTCTCGGTCTCTTCGGAAAGTAAGACCCTCTCTTCGAGAATGAGGAAAGTATCTTTCTGTTTCTCTCTTTTGATGTCCCAAGCGTGATTCTTGTCCTTCTTCCCACTTCCTGAGTTCATGTTCTTTATCAGCTGGCCTGGGCTGGTTGGGTTGTTTTTCTGCTGGTGCTGGTATGGATGTTTTCTGAGGTTGAGGGTAGGTTACTAGTTCTTGCTTGACCTCTGTTAGTAGGGGAACATAAACAGGATCCTTAGAAGACTTTATCATAAAACAAAATAAGCTGGGTGTGGTGGCACATGCCTTTAATCCCAGCATTCTGGAAGCAGAGGCAGGCAGATTTCTGCAAGATCGAGGCCAGCCTGGTCTATATAGAGAGTTCCAGGCCAGCTGTGGCTATAGGGAGACCCAGTCTCAAAAAGACAAAAAAAGAAAAAAGAAGTCTTCAGTCTTCAGAAAGTTCTTAAGAAAAGAAAAGCTATCCCAGCACTTGGGAGGCAGAGGCAGAGGCAGGTGGATCTTTGTGAGTTCAAGGCCAGCCTGGTCTACCTAGTGAGTTCCAGGACAGCTGGGGCTACAGGGAGACCGTGTCTCAAAAAAAGATCAAAAAAAATCAAGGGCTGGAAAGATGGCTCAGCAGTTAAGATAAGATGGCAAGTAGTTCACAGAAGAAAACTATTCAGATATTAAAAAAAATTAATAGCTGGGTGTGGTGGCACATGCCTGTAGTCCCAGCACTTGGGAGGCAAAGGCAGGCGGATCTCTGTGAGTTCAAGGCCAGCCTGGTCTACCTAGTGAGTTCCAGGACAGCTGGGGCTACAGGGGAACCCTGTTTAAAAAAAAAAAAAAAAAAAAAAAAAGGAGATAGGTCAGTGATTAAGAGCACTTGCTGCTCTTGCAGAGCACCGAGATTCAGTTCCCAGCCCTCACAAGATTGCTTACAGCCACCTGTAACTCTAGTTCCATTTGTTGGCCTTCACTGGTACCAGGATTGTACATGGTGCCATACATACAGGCAGGCAGGCACTCCCATACATACATAAAATTAAATTATATTAAATTAAAAGACATTAAAAAAAGTCTGTGAAAAAAACATTTAAGCCAGC
This sequence comes from Nannospalax galili, assembly GCF_000622305.1. Classification (NCBI taxonomy): domain Eukaryota; kingdom Metazoa; phylum Chordata; class Mammalia; order Rodentia; family Spalacidae; genus Nannospalax; species Nannospalax galili. The sequence continues at coordinate 658,651 of NW_008355774.1, forward strand.
CTCTCTCACCATTTTATGTGGCTGTTGGGAGGTCATAGGATCTATATTTGAGTAAACAAGGAGTGCCCACTCTTTTGTAAATAAACCCCTACCCTATGCTGTTAAAAAATAATAATAATAACTAAAATATTTTTAAAAATTTAAGCCAGGCACACACTTGTGATCCTAGCACTTGGGGGGCTGAGGCAGTTAGACTGTGAATGCCACGCCAGTCTGTTATAAGATGACATAAAAAATAACCAATGTGGGTGAAGAAGAGGCTATCTGAATGCTAGCACTATATTTTTATGTATTTTATTAGTTTTATTCTATGTATATAAGTGCACTGTCTGCATGTGTGTAAGTGCACCAGTGTTGTGCAATGCCCATGGAGTCAGAAGAGGGTGTCAGATCCCCTGGAGTTACAGACGGTTGTTAGCTGCCATGTGGGTGCTGGGAATCAAACCCGGGTCCTCTGCAAGAGCAGCCAGTGCTTTTAACCACTGAGCCATCTCTCTAGTCTGCACTAAACTCTGATATGGTCATGCCTGGCTTTCCTTAGGGACAGTATCAGAAACAGGCATTAATAGTCATAACTATAAGACTATTATCATGGATGCCTTTGACTCTATGAAGACATCTCCCTAAAGATTCTTTTAAGAAAAGTTAAGACTTATACATTATATACATGCATATACATCATATACATATATCAAATTATAATACTAGATTTCATAAATATATAAAAATTATGTGCCAATAAAAAATCATTTTAAAAGCGAAGTATGCCAGGTGTGGTTGTGTATGCCTTTAATTTCAGCCCTTGGGAGACAGAGGTAGGTAGATCTCTGTGAGTTTCAAGCCAGTATGGTCTAAATAGCAAGTTCCAGGCCAACTGAGGATACAAGGAGACTCTGCCTCTAAATAAATAGATAAATAAACAAACAAACAAATAAATAAAGTTGAGTATGAGAAGTATGAGGGCTGAAAAGATGGCTCACTGTGACCCTGTCTCAAAAATAAATAAATCTATATATATATTTTTTTCGGTCTTTTTGAGACAGGGTCTCCCTGTAGCCCCAGCTGGCCTGGAACTCACTATGTAGACCAGGTTGGCCTTGAACTCACAGAGATCCACCTGCCTCTGCCTCCCAAGTGCTGGGATTAAAGGCATGCACCACCATGCCTGGTGATCTATTTAAAAGAAAAAAAAGAAAGAAAGAAAAAAGAAAAAGAAACAGCCAGCCCTGTATCTATAACCCCAGGATAGGTGGGATAGTGGTGGAGGTGGTGGTATGGAGATGGCCAACCGAGAGAGATGAAATGGTGAGTTTCCAATTTAGTGAGAGACCCTGCCTCAAGGCAATAGAGGACAACACTTGATGTCTTGCTCTGGCCTCTGCATGCATGTGCATAGGTCTGCCACCTTCAAGTGCATGAAACGCTTTCTCTCAGTCTCAATAATGTCAATGTATATTTAGGAGTGTACTGGGTGTTGGCCAAATAAACTGATGCTACAGACTCTTTTATCAACTAACATCCTTATATGGTTCTAAATATTAGTTGGAAGAACCTACCTCTACCCCACCTCTTTCCGCTGGTGGAATTCTGATGTGAGAGCAAACATTAACAGGTTACATGAAAAGCGACAATGGACTATAACTTATTTTTTGAAACAAAGTCTTTGTGGCCCACACTGTCCTGGAACATACTATGTAACCTAGCCTGACCTTAAACTTGTGGCAGTCTTCTTGCCTTGAGTCTATCAAGTGCTAAAAGTGCAGGTTTGAGCTACTGGTGACACCTAGCTTTGAAATCTATTTGTGTGTATGTCACATGTGGTGACACATGTTTGTGCTAATGGAGGACAGAGGAAGATATCAAGAGATCAAGCATCCTGCTCTATCACTTTCCACCTATTCCCCTGAGACAGGATCTCTCACAGAATCTGGAGCTAGGCTGGTGGCCAGTATGCCTCATAGATCTTCCTCTGCCTCAGGCCGCGCCCCCCAGTGATTGGATTATAGGCAAGTGTACAGACATACCAGGTGTTTTATTTTTTATTTTTGGTCTTTTTGAGACAGGGGCTCCCTGTAGGCCCAGCTGACCAGGCTGGCCTTGAACTCAGAGAGATCTGCCTGCCTCTGCAGTGCAGGGACACCATGCAAGCACTCTTACCCACTGAGTCATTTCCCCATTCCACTCTTTTTTTTTTTTTTTTTTGGTCTTTTTGAGACAGGGTCTCTCTGTAGCCCCAGCTGAACTCATTCTCATGGAGCTCCACCTGCCTCTGCCTCCCCTCCAAGTGCTGGGATTAAAGAGGTGCGCTACCAAGTCAGGCTTCCTTTTTTACATTTATTTATTTATTTATTATTGATTGATCTTTTTGAGACAGGGTCTCCCTATAGCTCCGGCTGGCCTGGAATTCACTATGTAGACCAGGCTGACCTTGAAATCACAGAGATCCGCCCACCTCAACCTCTGAAGTGCTGGGACTAAAGGCATGTGCCACCACGCCAGGCCCTTTTTAATTTTTTTTTGAGACAGGGATTTCATATATTCCAGGTTAGTCTTGAGTTTGCTATGTATTTGAAGATGTCCCTGAACTCCTAATCTTCCTTAACCTCACCTCCTGAGTCTTTTTGGGATTATAGATATGCACCACCATGCACATTTTATGTGGTGCTGGAAATTGAACCCAAGGTTTCATGCATGCTAAGTAAACACTACCAACTCCAGGCCCTGAATTATATTAAAAAAATTTTTTTTTCAATTTGTGTGTATGCGTGTGAATCTCTATATGTGATCTGTATGTTTGAGTGTGATGGTATAAATGCTGAGGTCAGAGAATAATTTTCAGGCGTTGGTTCTCTACTTCCACCTTGTTGAGCCAGGGTATCTCTTGTTTCTGCTGTATTCCTTTGTACTTTAGGCTAGCTAGTCAACCAGCTTCTGGGAGAGTCTCCTGTTTCTGCTCCCATCTTGCTATAGAAGTGCAGGGAGTACAGATACTTGCTATATCTGCTTTTTTATGTGGGTTCCAGAAACTGAACTCAGGTTGTCAGGCTTGCAAATAAAAGCAAGAGTTTTTTCCCACTGAGCCTTCATGATAGCTCTGAACTATACTATTTATTTGTTTGTAGGATGCCAATTCTTTTTCATTCGCTCCCTCCCCTATCTCCCCTCCTCCACCTTCTCTTCATTCCCTTCCTCAAAGGGTCTTGCTATATATAGTTCATGTTGGTCTGAAACTCTTGATTCTCCTACCTCAGCCTTCTAAGTGCTGGAATTATATGCATGAGCCATCATGCCAGGCTGGAATATCAATTTTTAAAATATTTTATTTATTATTTTTATGTGCATGAGTATATTGCCTGCAAGTATGTGAGTGCACCCGTGTTGTGCAATGCCGCAGAGGTCAGAGAGGGCTTCGGATTCCCCTAGAACTGGAGTTAAGGATGGTTTGTAGCCGCCATGTGGGTGCTGGGAATCGAACCCGGGTCCTCTGCAAGAGCAATCAGTGCTCTTAACGGCTGAGCCATCTCTCCAGCCCAGGATATCAATTTTTTAAAGCCAAAAATCATGAGCTTACTTGTTTAGTGTGTAAGACAAAATCCCACCATGTCTACCACTTACCTTCCTTTGGGCCCTTGCAGAATGAGCATGAAGACTGATGCCCACCAGTACTGGTCTTACACTGTAAGGAAAAGGAAAGAAATCAATGCGACTAAAACTATTTTTTAAAATCTTTTTTTTTTTTTTTTGGTCTTTTGAGATAAGGTCTCCCTGTAGCCCCCAGCGCACCTGGAATTTACTAGGTAGACCAGGCAGGCCTTGAACTCACAGAGATCCACCTGCCTCTGCCTCCCAAGTGCTGGGACTATAGGCGTGTGCCACCAAGCCCAGGATCATTTTTTAAAATCTTCTAAATATTCAACACAGTAACACTTGATCAAAAAAAAAAAAAAAAAAAAAAAAAGCCATTCTCCAGATCCCTTCAAAATATAAAAGAATTTAGTACCCCTGTATTTATCAACAATAACAGACAGAATCTGTGAGTACTATTTGAGAAGTGCCTTCTAATAAAGTATCTAACAAAGCATACAAAGTCTTTGCCTTGAATAGGGCTTTATAGGAAGCACACTAAGGAAACTATACTGTTAAACAGCTTAAAGAGTTCTATTGACCAATGCCACTGCCATTTATAGTCTTCATCCAAAACTTGGTCTTGGTTATGAAGTCCCTCATTCATATTTGGCTGGAATTGATAAGAATTCAGCCACCAACTCCTTTCTTAAAAAGATGTACATGTAGTGCTTCTAGCAGCTAAGGACCTTAAAGAAAGGAGAATATTCACTAGCTTAGAACAAAGGAAGAACACCAGGTATGGTGGCACATGCCTTTAATCCCAGCACTTGAGGCAGAGACAGGTGGATATCTGAGTTGGAGGCTAGCCTGGTCTACATAGTAAGTAGCTAGGGCTACAAGGGGAGACCCTGCCTTAAAAAAAAAGGAAGAGATACTTTGTAATGTGAACATAGCTCCTATTTGAACCCGTGAAAAACAACAAAAAAATCAAGCACTGCTCAACCTCCAAAGTCTGAATGTTCACATTGAGTTTCAAAAGCAATTAGTTGGCAGGAAACAAAAGAGGAACTATGAAGAAGATACTATTTAAATAGGACCTTGTAGGAGTTTTTAGATGGAAGAAACAGCAGCAGTGGCTAATGCCTACTTTATGTGTCTCACTCATTGATCCTAACAACCCTATAAACCTGGTTTTGTAACAGAAGAAACTTAGGCCTAGAGAGGATAAATAACTTTAATAACATCACTACAGTCAGTTATTTCACTGTTCCCCTGACTATATGCAGGTCATACATACATTCCTTTCTATTGTCAAAGTAGCAGTGGTATCTCCCTATAGGGTTAGAGCGTCTCCTCTCCACTACTGGCTATCACCAATATTGCTTTGGCCAACAGAATATGAGTGGATATGCCTACACCAGGTCTGGCAAAAGCTTTAAGGCCCACTGCTGTTGGAAGTGGTGCCACATGTCTGTAATTCTAGCATTGAGGAGGCTGATACAAGAGGAATGCCATGCTATAAGTTCAAGGCAAGTTTGGGCTTCATATCAAAAACCAGGTCAGCCAGAGCTATACAGCCAAGACCCTTTTTGAAAAAACAGGATTAGCTAGATATTAACTCAGTTGGTAGAATGCTTGTCTAACATGCAAGAGGCCCTGGGTGTGATCTACAGCACTACAAAAAACTGGAGGCAAGAAATAGGCAAGAAGTTAAAAAACTGAAGGCCATCTTCAACTACCTGGGGAGTTTGAGGCCAGCCTGGGCCCAAAATCCTGTTTCAAAAACACAAATGACAAACAAATCAAAGATTCACTGCTAGTGTGAATGAGTCTCTTGGTATTTCCCTCAATTCGCAGAATTCAGTCTCGTATTGGGACTATTTTGTTAGCCTGGGTCTTAGGATAAGATACTTCATGGCACAGAAATGAACAAATAACCCATAGCTCCTGACATGTAACATGAGTGAAAAATATTTTGCTGTTGTAAATTACTAGTTAGTCTGTTTGTTATAACAGCACAGCAGTTGAGGCACACAACACTTCAGCTGGTAAATGGAGGGGTCAGAACCTTAACCCAGGCAGTCACAATATTTTTGTTGTTTATTGAGACAGGGTATCCCTGTAGGCCAAGACTGGACTCCATTTCACAGAGATCTGCCTGCCTCTGCCTCTTGAGTGCTGGAATTAAAAGTCCCATGCCAGACTCAGGTAGGCATAATTTTAAAATATATATATTTTATTTATTTATTTTTTTATGTGCATGAATGTATTGCTTACATGTATGTGAGTGCACCCATGTCATGCAATGCCTCGGAGGTCAGAAGAGGGCTTCAGATTCCCCTGGTACTGGAGTTAAGGACGGTGTGTAGCCACCATGTGGGTGCTGGGAATTGAACCTGGGTCCTCTACAAGAGCAGTCAATGCTCTCTACCACTGAGCCATCTTTCCAGCCCCATGTAGGCATAATTTAAATACCATAAAACTTACCTAAGTATACAATTCAATTATTTTTAGTAAATATGTAGTGCAACTATTGGTACAATTTTATTTTATTTATTTATTTTTTGTTTTTTATATAGGGTTTTCCTGTAGCCCCAGCTGGCCTAGAACTCACTGTATGGACCAGGCTGGCCTCAAATTCACAGAGATTTGCCTTCCTCTGTCTTCCAAGTGCTAGGATTAAAGGCATGAGCTATGATGCCTAGCTCACAATTTGATTTTAAATTATTTCATCACCCCAGGGCTGGAGAGATGATGCAGCGGTTAAGAACAATGACTGTTCTTGCAGAAGACCCAGGTTTGAATCCCAATACCCACATGGCACCTAACAACTGTCTATAACTCCAGTTCCAGGGGATCCGACGGCCTCTTCTGTCATCCACGGGCACCGTACAACATGGCTGCACTTACCTACATGCAGGCATAACACTCATACACATAAAATAAAAACAATAAATAAAATATATTAAAAAAATTAAATTATTTCATCATCCCCAAAGAAACCAGTGAAATCATTTCCCATTCTTAGCATCAGGCCCATGGAATTATACAATATATGGTCAGTTTGTCTGGCAGAATGTTTTGAAGGTTCACCCAAGTTGAATAGCAGCACGTATTAATAATAGTACTTCCCCCTTTTCTTTCCCCATCCTTTCCCTTCCCCTCCCCTCCCTTTCCTTTCCTTTTTGTTTGTTTGTTTTTTGAGATAGGATCTCTCTGAAGTATCAACTGGTTCAGAATTTGCTATATAGACCAGGCTGGCTTCAATCTAGCCTTCATCTGCTCTGCTGGTCTCTGTCTCCCAATTGTTGGGTCCAAAGGTGTGCACCACCATGCCCAGCTCATTTCCTTTTATCACCAAATGACATTCATTATATGGATTCACTTCTATTTTACCTGTCTATTCATCAGTTGATGGACATCTGAACTGCTTCTTTCTAATTTGGAGCTACTATGAATAACACTGCTGTAAATGTTAAAAAACAGAAAATGGTTGGTGCCAGACATGGGAGACCTTGCCTCAAAAAGCACCCCCCACCAAAACCAAACCAAAACAAAATGAAAAACACCAGAAAATGGGCTGAGAATGTAGCTAAGTAGTAGAATACTAATCCAGCATGTGTGAGTCCTGGATTTGTTCCCCAGGAACAAATAAATAAACAAATAAATAAAAATAAAAATATAATAAAAAATAAATCTACAACAGGCTAATGTATACATATACAGGGACGATACCTCTACCATTTAAAAATGCTTAGAAAGTGCTAAGTACTTCCAAGAAAGCTGACTGAATAAATACCTCGTGGTACAATCAAACCATTCTGTTCTTTTAAGCAACAGTCTTTGCAAAAACTATATAATTCTGGTATCAGATATTGGTATTTTTTTTCTTCTGGGATCAGAAAATAGAGTTTAAAATATTTGCCTTTAAGATAGCTCAATTTCAATTACAAAGAAACAACACGTGTACATATAATTAGTAGTGACAAGTATAAATAGGTTCACACATAATCCAACAATAATATAAAGGCAACATCCTTAAAATATTAACTGGTAGGCCGGGCGTGGTGGTGCACACCTTTAATCCCAGCACTTGGGAGGCAGAGGCAGGCGGATCTTTGTGAGTTCGAGGCCAGCATGGTCTACATAGTGAGTTCCAGGACAGCTGGGGCTACAAGGAGACCCTGTCTCAAAAAAAAAAACCAAAAAAAAACCTGGTATAAAAATTTCAAAGGTGCGGGGTGTGGTAGCCCACCCCTTTAATCCAAACACTGGGAGGCAGAGGCAGGTAGATCTGTGAGTTTGATGCCAGCCTGGTTTACATAGTAAGTTCCAGTACAGCTGGGGCTACATGAAGACCCTGTCTCAAAAAAGACAGAAAAAAAGATGGCTCAGCTATTAAGAACACTGATTGCTCTTGCAGAGGACCTGGGTTCAATTCCCAGCACCCACATGGCAGCTAACAACCATCTGGAGCTCCAGTTCCAAGGGATCCGAATGCTTTCTGACTCCTTGGGAACTGCACAACACAGGTGCACTTACACACGTGCAGGCAGTATGATCATATACATGAAATAACAAATAAAATATTTAAAAATATATCCATTATTACTCTGTGTGTATCTGTACATGTGCATATATGCATACTTTGTGTGGGTGCATGTGCCACTGTATGCTTGTGGAGGTCAGAGGACAACTTTGTGAAGTCAGTTCTTTCTACCTTTATGTGGATTCTTAGAATTGAACTCAGGTGCCAAACTTGTGCATCAAGCTCCTTTACCAGTTAAACTGTCCCCTTGACCCCCAATGGCCTTTTTGCATTGACAGAAAAGCGGGTCCTAAAATGTATATGGAACTGCAAAGGACCAAAACAACCTTGACAAAAAAGAACAAGTGGAGAACTCATACTTTCTACTCTGAATTTTGTTAGTGTTACAAAAATCAAAATTACTGAGATGGCTCAGCAGTTAAGAGCACTAGGTGCTCTTGCAGAGGACCTAGATTTGGTTCCTAGCACTCACATGGCAGCTAACAACCATTTGTAACACTAACTCCAGGGGATCTAATGCCCTTTTCTGTCCTCTGCAAGCATTACATGCATGTGGTGCACTTACATGCAGGCTGAACACTCATACACATTTAAAAAAAAAAATGGGGCTGGAGAGACGGCTCAGTATACTGGCTGCTCTTACAGAGGACCTAGGTTCGATTCCCAGCACCCACATGGCGGCTAACAACCATCTGTAACCCCAGTTTCAGGGGTTCTCCATGGTCACTGCGTGACACAGGCATACATATACGCAGGCAAAACACTCATACACATAAAATAACAAAGAAAAAAAAAGTATTTTTTTTTTGAAACAGGGTCCCCCTATAGCCCCAGTTGACTCATTATGTAGACCAGGAGAGCCTCAAACTCACAGAGCTCCACCTGCCTCTGCCTCCCAAGTGACTCCAGGTGTGCAGCAACACACCTGGCTAAAAAAATAAAGTATTAAAAAAAAAAAAAGTCGGGTGTGGTGGTGCATGCCTTTAATCCCAGCACTCAGGAGGCAGAGGCAGGTAGATCTCTGTGAGCTCAAGGCCAGCCTGGTCTACAAAGTAAGTTCCATAGCCAGCTGGGGCTACCAGAAGACTCAGTCTCAAAAGACCAAACAGAGAGAGAGAGAAAAAGAGGGACCGGAGAGATGGCTCAGCAGTTAAGAGCACTTGCTGCTCATGCAGAGGCACAGAGTTAGCACCTGTGTAGTTAGGGTGGCTCACAACTATCTAAAACTACAACTCTAAGTGGATCTGGCACCATCTTCTGGCCTCTATGGGTACCACACTCATATATACATACCCACAGACACACACAGATACATATTAATTGACACACATGAACTCCCAGCAACTGGAACAGAACACACCAGACTTATAAAACCTCAAACCAGACAAAACCCTAGAGTAGAGGTGGGGAGGTAGGAAAGAAGTTTAAACCCCAGCTGAGGAACTACGGGTGATTGATAGCTGCTGGGAGAGGGGGAGTCAGTTTTCTTTAAGGGTGTGATGCTGGATAGGCTGACCAGGCTCCAGAGGTGGACCCACACTCGAGAGCATTTGAATAAGCCTTAAAAAACCCACAGAAGCTGGGTGTGGTGGCTATCTATCTATCTATCTATCTATCTATCTATCAATCAATCAATCATCTATCTATCCATCATCCATCCATCCATCCACCTACCCACCTATCATTTTCATTATTTATTATTCTTTCTTTCTATCTTTTTTTGTCTTTTTGAGACAGAGTCTCCCTGTAGTCACAGCTACCCTGGATTCACTATGGAGACCAGGCTAGCCTTGATCTCACAGAGATCCACCTGCCTCTGCCTCCCAAGTGCCGGGATTAAAGGCATATACCACCACACCTGGCTCATATTTCCTTTTTTATGTGTATGAGTGTATTGCCTGCATGTATGTAAGTATACCCATGTCATGCAATGCCCACAGAGGTCAGAAGAGGGCATCAGATCCCTTGGAACTGGAGTTATGGATGGTTGTCAGCTACCATGTGGTTGCTAGGAACCAAACTTGGGTCTGCTGCAAGAGCAGGCAGTGCTCTTAACCACTGAGTCATCTCTCCAGCCCATCCATCCATCCATCCATCCATCCACCCACCCACCCATCCATAATGCTAGTACATACCCATTAGGATGATTACCATCAAGAAATGGACAATATGAAATATTGGCAAGGATGTGAAAAATTTCGAGTCTTTTTTATTTTTATTTTTTGTCTTTTTGAGACAGGGTCTCCCTGTAGTCCCAGCTGAACTTAACTCACTATGTAGACCAGGCTGGCCTTGAACTCACAACGATCTGCCTGCCTCTGCCTCCCGAGTGCTGGGACTAAAGGTGTGTGCCACCACGCCCGGCAAAATTTGGAGTCTTTAGCACACTACTGTAAACAGTAGAGATACAGTCTATAGAAAACAGTTTGGTAGTTACTCAAAGAGTTAAATATAAAAGTACCATTATGGGGGCTGGAGAGATGGCTCAGCGGTTAAGAGCATTGATTGCTCTTGCAGAGGACCTGGGTTCAATTCCCAGCACCCACATGGCGGCTACGAACCGTCCTTACCTCCAGTTCCAGGGGAATTTGACGCCCTCTCCTGACCTCTGCGGCACTGCACCACACAGGTGCACTCAGATAACATGCAGACAATACACTCATACACATAAAATAAAAATAATAAACAAAATATTTTTTAAAAAAGGACCATTATGATCCAGTAATTTCACGCCTTAGAACATACTCAGAGAGTTGAAAACAGGTGTGCAAATAAAAACTAGACATAGGTTCTAGTATTCATAATAGTCATGAGGCAGAAATAATTTACATGTACCCATCAACTGACAAATGATAAAATATGATATAAACCCACATAATATTCAGTCATAGAAAAGAATGAAATAGTGATAATAGTCTTATACTTGCTACCTTTTTTATGATGTTTTAAGTCAAGAAACAGTTATTCTTTTAATAATCAATATAAACATGATATATGCCATGGGGAATGTATCTCCAGTGCAGGCCTAGAACTCTCTGTGACCATAAGCAGCAGCTACCAAAACAGGAATTATAGATGATCTTGTCCTGACATCCAGATCAACTTAAGTAAACCCGAGACTGGAACCTTGTCTTTGAGGATGCATTTTCATAGGTAGCATACCTAGAGATATGGAAGACCTGCTATGTGCAATGTTCATTTCCTTTTCTATTTCTCTCCCCGTCCCCTTTTGTCTTTTTGAGACAGGGTCTCCCTGTAGCCCCAGCTGTCCTGGAACTCACTATGTAGACCAGGCTGGCCTTGAACTCACAGAGATCCACCTGCCTCTGCCTTCAGAGTGCTGGGATTAAAGGTGTGCGCCACCCACGCCCAACCTAATTTTTTTTTTTTTAAAGAATACTTTTTTGAGTGCAATGCAAGGGAATAGTGGGCTAGGCAGTAACCAGGATATTGCCTCTGGAATGCTTATTTCTATGAAGCAGAATTTTCAGTACTTACTCGCTTGCAGTACCAAAAATCTGGGCTTGGTACATACTCGAGGGTCACCTCTTTGTCATGGATCATTAGAGTTCCCTGTAGGGAAAAAGATAGAAGGCATTAACTTAATCCTGGGAGAAAGAATAAGAGAGACAGGAAGGCACAGAGGGCCTTTCCAGTCCCCAAGCTGAATCATTTTATAAAGATAAGCTTATTCACCACCAACACATAAGATGGCTGTTTCAAACCACAAATGTGGGGCAGTGTGGCAAAACAAACAAGTTTAGGGAAGGGGTTGGAAGGTGAAACTGGTCTTCAGCCTTGGCTCCAGCAGGTGGGGCACTGTCCTTGGGCAGGCTATGCCCCATACTTCTCCAGAGGTCTTGTAGAACACTCTGCTGAGCCCCAGTAAGCCCTCATCCCTGGCTTCCCCACACTATGAAGAAAGCAGACTTCCTTCTGTAGCATAGAGGCATACATTCTCTTTCAATTATCTTTTTTTTTTCTCCCTATGGCTAACTCACATCTCCTTGGAGAGGTAGTAAGCTTATAACTTTGATGTCTAAAATTATTTCTTTGGACTATTGGCTGCATGGTTCCAAAAGCACCAGGAGAAAGATATACAACACTGAAGACAGGAAGGAGGAAGGTGAGAGCTTCACAGCAGACTATTTCGCATAGTAGGAAACTCTGAATAGCTGGTGGCAATAACATCTGTGGTGGTGGTGGTAGCGGTGGCAGCATCATCATTCAGGTTTGGAGCTTACAGAGTTGGCCAACCCTGAGTCTGAGGAGCAACAATTGGCCAAAAAGCCTTTGGAAAGTTTGGCACAGGAACAGATTGGAGAAGGGAGATCAGCAAGCCTGTAGTTACAGAGCTTCCTGCCTATTTTGGACAAGTCATAAATTCTATTACCACTTTTAAAAAGTTTTAATAAATGTGAGCCAGCAGATATGTTGAAGCAGAGGGGGGAAAATACCTCTGCTACTGACAAGGGACCCTCACCCACACTTGTAAGTGAACTAACCGAAGATGCGACTCTGGAACTAGCCCCTGCGCTGTGTTCATTCTCCGCCCTCTAGGGTCCTCTGTGTCTCCTCAGACAGGGCTCTGAGTTATACAAGTCATTTCCTTGCAATTGGACCTCAGTTTCTTGCTTGAATCCAAACATCTGTCAAATAATGCTTTACCTCTCTGCTTTTCATACCAAAAGAGTCAAGAGAAATACATAGAATAAGATTATTGTCTTGTTAAGTAAAACAAAAGGAAAACTGCCAATCTAACTAGGTTTTAGAACCTAGTTTCTGACAAACTGTTTTCTGGATTGCTCTCAAAGCTAAAGGACAATAATAATAATTGCTAACATTTATAAAGTACTTACTCAGAGCCAGAAACTGCTAAGTTTAATCCTCTAAATGATCCCATGAAACAGTATTTCCACTTTACAGATGAAGAAACATGTTCATAAAGGCTGAATGACCCAGCTGGCAAATGTCAGCGTTTGATTAATCTAGAACTGTAGAGAAGGGATGTTCTGGCTCATTTATTCACCAACTTGTATGCAACATTAGGAATAGGTGATCTAGCCTCAGGAACAATCAGGAAAGAGAAGATCTGAAGGCAGGGAGAATCAGGGGAGCATAGCTCTGCTATTTTCTATCCATGTAGGAGGCTGGTCAAGATAACACCCTTCCAAGCCAGAAGAGAGTACATCTTATTCATTCAAGAGCATGGACATTCCTAATACTTGGGAGGTTAGAGGCAGGACTATGAGGTCAAAGCTAGCCTGGTCTACATAGGTGAGTTCTAGGCAAACCTGGACTGCACCATGAGGCCCTATCTCAACTTAACCAAACCAAACCAAACCAAACCAAACTAAACCAACGCAAACCAAACCAAACAGAACACAGGCTCACTGAGATAGCTCAGTGGGTAAAGCACTTACTGCCAAGCCTGACTACTTGAGTTTGATTCCTGGAATATGTGGTGGAAGGCAAGAACTGCCTCCTCAAAGTTGTCCTCTGACTTGTACATGCATACTATGGTGCGTGTACACACACACACACACACACACACACACGTTTTAGAAGGACAAACATAAAATAGTGTGGTCTCTGGGCTAGGATCTGCACTTGCCTTCACTTTATGACCTTCGGGAAGGTCCTTAACATCTTTGTTCTTCAGCTTCCTCATCCGTAAAGTGAGAGTAGTAACAATTTCTACTTCATACGATAATTGAAAAAATCATGTAAATTATTCTATATAAAAAGTTTATTATGGACTATATAGTGAGGGCTTAATAAATGTTGACTCTTTGAGCCCTGAATTCTCAAAAAGACTTAGTATCAGCAGGTAAAAGAGACTACATGGGTCTAACACCTACTTCACCCTGCTACTTTGTTGGGTACTGTTTTGCAACCTATTTCAGTCTTCTGAAAGACTAAGCTTTCAAAGGGAATAGACTACAGTTTAGAACCTGTGTTTTTTTTTAAAAAAAATATTTATTGTATGTGCATGAGTGTTTTGCCTGCATGCAAGTGTACCATATGCATGCAATGCCAGCAGAATCTAGAGGAGGGTGTTGGATTCCCTGGAATTGGAGTTATGGACAGTTGTTAGCCCCCATGTGGGTGTTGGAAACGAAGCCGGGTCCTCTCCAAGAACAGCCAGTACTCTTAACTGCTGAGCCATTTCCCAGAACCTGTATCTTAATAACATGTTAGTTGTTAAATTGCTAGTCCAGCTCTTAAGAGTTGATGCTAAATCTTGCTGGCTATTTATTATCAGTACCAAACACATAGCTTAACAAGTTCTTGTTTCATAGATATAAGACGGACTAGAACTATCCCCAGAGGTCCAGAATGCTTAGCATACAGTGCTTCTGGAGGGAGGTATTGCTTTCATAGTACACATCTATGTACCCAACTCCCAAAACATGTGGGTTGTCATTTTAAGAGTGCACAACAGTCACCAGAGCAAAGCACTACTGTACATTTTTTAGTCAGTTGTAGATTCTAAATTTACCACTTGGAGGTATCAGTAGATTTAGAAATCTCTAGGACAAGGAGCACTTGTTATATTTCTCAGATGACAAATATGTAGCTCCAGCAGTTGTGAAGAGGAAGGAAATCCCCTAGCCAGGAGTCCACATGGGCATGCCAACTTGGAGATTATCTTCATAAAGTGGTCTTTTGTTTTAGTTTTCATTTTTGAAACAGTCTTGCTGTGCAGTCCTCCAGTCTGGCCTGAAACTCACTATGTAGACTAGGCTAGTCTTGAACTTCCAACAATTCCCCTGCCTCCAGAGAGAGAGAGAGAGAGAGAGAGAGAGAGAGAGAATTTTGAGACAGGGTCTCCCTGAAGCCCCAGCTGGTCTGAAATTTGCTATGTAGTCTTACAGAGATCTGCCAGCCTCTGCCTCCTGAATGTTGGATTAAAGGCATGTGCCACCATGCTTGGCTACTGCCGCCTCTTCCTCCTCATCCTTCTTTTAAAAGGAGATCTATTTATTTAATTTTATGTGTGTGTATGTATGTATGTATGTATGTATGTATGTATGTATGTATGCCTGAGTGCATATATGTGTGCACCCTGTGCATATAGGCAGTTGTGAGCCACCATGTGGGTGCTAGAAATCAAACCTGGGTCCTCTGGAAGAGCAAGTGCTCTTAACTGCTGAGCCATCTTTCCAGTCCCTCAGGCAGCCTTCCTTTTCAATCTGTACATGGGTAGACATCAGGTTACTAGTGAAAACTGCTAAGATTACAAAATAGTTTGAATGTCCCTGTTGAAGAACAGTCAATTGTTCTAATAAGAATAATCACAGGGAAAACCAAAACAAAACCAATCAGGGTTATCTATGATTTGATTATAAGCTGTCATACAACACAGGTAGCTCAAATATACAAAGTACAGGTGTGACATACATACATGGTACCCTCCCCAACCCTGATAGGCCTTTTCTCTTAGACGTCGCAGAGTAGAAATCTTCTAGTGTTTCCTAGGGAAGTAACCTGTGGGGAAATGGATTAATGAACAGGTAGAATGATGCAACCATTTTTAGAGGCTGTCTACTCTTACTTGTCTATTAGTTAGCATCTTCATATACTAGAGAATTTTTATTCATCGAGTAAAATATCAGATCATTAAGCTATTAAAGCAAAGGTACTATGAAGACCATTAGCTTGATAAACCATGGTGGTTTCCCTCCTAAAGAATTTGCAAATATTTAATTTTAATTTATTCATTTTTATTTTCATGTGCATGACTGTCATGCCTGCATGTATATAAGTGCAACTGTGTCATGCAGTGCCTGGGAGGACAGAAGAGAGTGTCAGATCCCCTGGAACTGGAGTTATGGATGGTTGTTAGTCACTACGTGGGTGCTAGGATTCAAACCCAGGTCTTCTGCAAGAGCAGCCAGTGCTCTTAACCACTGAGCCATCTCTCTAGCCCCATATCATATATTTTAAAGTAAAACCCAAGACACATCTTTTTTATAGTGCTAGATTATTTTTATTTATTTATTTTTAAATTTTATTTTTATTTTATGTGTATGCGTGTATTGCCTGCATGTAAGTAAGTGTACCTGTGTCATGCAATGCCCTTGGAGGTCAGAAGAGGCTGTCGGATCCCCTGGGACTGGAGTTACGGACAGTTTTTAGCTGCCATGTGGATGCTGGGATTCAAACCGAGGTCTTCCGCAAGAACAATCAGTGTTCTTAACCTCTGAGCCAACTCTCCAGCCCTAATTGTTTATTATTTTTAATTACATTGTGTGTCTATGTGTGGGTATGTACATGTGAGCATGGGTACCGATGGAGGCCAGAGATGTCAGATCCCCTTAGGGCTGAAGTTACAGGCAGTTGTAAACCACCTGATGTAGCGCTGCAAACCAAACCTGGGTCCTCTGCAGAGTAGCAAGCCTTAACTTCAGAGCCATCTCTCCAGCCTCTAGACTAAGTTTAAATTAGAATGAAAACTACTAACATCCTCTCAAGCCCAAAGTCCTCACTTGGCAAAAATCACACACAGGTATTCTTAAGTATATTTCAAGGGATCTTAATGTGAAGCTGCAAAATGGTACAAATACTTGTGCACTTCAGAGCTGGCTCAGTGGTTAAGAGCACTCGTTACTCTTGCAGAGGACCCAGGTTTGGTCCCTAGCACTCACATGACAGCTAATACTGGTCTATACCACCAGTTCCAGGGAATTCAATGCCCTCTTCTGGCCTCCGTGGGCAATGCATAACATGGGCAAACTCCATACAAGTGGGTAAAACGCTGGTACACATAAAATTTTTTTTTTTGTCTTTTTTGAGACAGGGTATCTTTGTAGCCCTAGCTGGCTTGGAACTTGCTATGTAGACCAGGCTGGCCTCAAACTCAGAGATCCGCCTGCCTCTGCCTCCCAAGTGCTGGGATTGAAGGTGTGCACTACACAACTATGCCCAGCAATAAAATACTTGTGCTTGAGAATGACAAAGCAATATTCCACCTTACCAACCCTAATGTGGAGCAAACTCTGAAGGCTACTGAATTCAGTATTTTCATATTCATTCCCTTTTCACTAGCTACTCTTAGAGACTTGTCAAGAAAACTGTGAGGTCTTGGGTTATATACTCCACTTGGCTAGGAAACAACTCTCAAGGATTTTATTTTTAAGTCAAGGTATCAGCTCCCTCTGGCATAGGGGCTGAGAACTCAGCGGACAGCCTGAGAGCACCTGGATCCTTCCCCCACATGGTGATAAGAGTTATGCAATATGGGTCTTTTAAATAGACCCACTGAAGGGGTCTATCATGGAAGAAGCCAGAGCGGTCTGCATCCCGATTCCCTTATCAGCAATTTGGGTAACCTCTTCAGAGGATGGTGTGATAAGAATAGGAGGTAGGAACTGGCTAAGTAGTTGGGGTAAAAAAGACCCCAAAGAAAAGTAGCCAGTCTCTTGGCTAAAAGTCAAAATGTCCTTGGGCCACTTACCAATATACTATGTTCCAAAGGCCAAAATTGTCAAAAGTATTTGGGAGCTCTTATCTAATCCCTAAAAGGATTTTAGGGTTACCTCTTCAGAGAGGGGAATGTTAGAGTAGCAAAAAGCCCCATTTAAAAAAAAAAAAAGTACACGAAGTTGTCAGAAAAAAGTGATGGGGAGATATGGGAGGTGTTGCAAGGGAGTGGGCATGGATTTGATCAAAACACCTTATATGCATGTATGAAATTCTCATTTTAAAAGTTAAAAAGAAAAAAGAGATAGGGTATCCTGGCTGTCCAGGAAAACAGTATGTAGGCCAGGCTAGCCTCAAACTCAGGGAGAGTCACCTGCCTCTGCCTCCCAAAATGTGGGGATTAAAGGCATGTGCCATCTCTCCCCACACCTCAAGAATTAAAAAAATATTTTTTTTAAAAAGATATATTTATTGTTCTTATTTTATGTGTATGAGTGTACTGCCTGCATGTGTGTAAGTGCATTGTGTAATGCAATACTCATGGAGTCAAAAGAAAGCATTGGATCCCCTGGAACTGGAGTTACAGATGGTTGTTAGCTGCAATGTGGGTGCTGGGAATCAAACCTGGGTCCTCCACAAGAGCAGTCAGTGCTCTTAATCACTGAGCTATCTTCTCTCCAGACCCTTATTATTATTATTATTATTATTTTGGTCTTTTTGAGACAGGGTCTCCCTGTAGCCCCAGCTGTCCTGGAACTCACTATGTAGACCAGGCTGGCCTTGAACTCAGAGATCCACCTGCCTCTGCCTCCCCAGTGCTGGGATTAAAGGCGTGCGCCACCACGCCCAGCTATTTTTATTCTATATGTATGAGTATATTGCTTGCATACATGTAAGTACACCCATGTCATGCAAAGCCGGAGGAGGTCAGTGGTGGCATTGGATACTCTGGAACTAGGGTTACAGACAGTTGTGAGCCACCATTTGGGTCCTGGGAATCAAACCCAGGTTTGCTGCAAGAGCAGCCAGTGCTCTTAACCACTGAGCCATCTCTCCAGTCCTGCTCCCTCAATGAATCTTAAGGTACTGTGAAGTATAAGAGCAAATAAAAAGAAAAGAACAAAAGAACTCTTCTGGCCAGCAGTTTTGTATTTTGGTTGAAGACTGCCAAGACAAGCTTAGTCATAGTTATATTCTAAGACATAAAAGACCTTCTCATTAAATGTTAAAGCACACAGAGAAAAAGTTTCAGCTATAGTTTTGTGACTACAATTTACACAGGAAAAAAAAAAAATCAGCAATCCCTTTGTTGACTTGTTCTTCCAAACATAGGATCAGAGAATGTTACTGGTGGCTGAGAACTGGTATTGTCTATCAAAAATAGTAAACTTTATTCACAAAACCATTCACAGTTTATAAAGGCATTCTTCACAAATGCCATCTCAATGTCACTTGATCCTCATAAGTGGGTATATATAAAACTACTCAGCATGGCAAAGTATGGTCAGGATACATGGAATATCAGTCCAAGATTACAGAACTAGTTGGCAACACACATGATATAAAAAGCCAGAAGAGGGCATCAAGATTCCCTGGATTGGGAGTTACAGATGGCTGTCAGCAGCCATCTGGGTGTTGAGAATCAGACCCAGCTCCTCTCCAAAAGCAACCAGTGCTCTTAACTGCTGAGCCATCTCTCCAGCCCCCAGGCCTTGCTTCTTAAAAGCACTGCTGATCCCCCAAGCTAATTTTCTCAAGGTGATCTTTCTGATTGTACAATGACTTTAGGTATTGTGCTGCTGGGTAAATGGTTGCTATCAAGTGGTTGCTATGAGTACATTCAAATACTATAAAAAATGGACCTAAGCAGGGCATGGTAGCAGACGCCTTTAATCCCAGCACTCAGGAGGCAGAGGCAGGTGGATCTGTGTGAGTTCAACACCAGCCTGGTCTACATACATAGTGACAGCTCCAGGACAGCTGGGGCTACAGGGAGACTCCGTCTCAAAAAGAAAAAAAAAAAAAAAAAAGGACCTGTAGGGGCTGGAGAGATGGCTCAGCGGTTAAGAGCGCTGGCTGTTCTTGCAGAAGAACCAGGTTTGAATCCCATAACCCACATGGCAGCTTAACTGTCTGTAACTCCAGTTCCAGGGGATCTGACAGCCTCTTCTGTCCTCCTCCGTGGGCACTGCATAACATGGGCACACTTACCTACATGCAGGCAATACACACATACACATTTATTTTTTAAAAAGCTTCACTAAAAAAATGGACCTGTAAAAGAACACACACAATGGCTATTTATTGGTTCTCATGTAGGTCAGGCTGGTTTTAGATTTCTTTTGTAGCTGAAGCTGATCTTGAACTTCTAATCCTCTTGCCTCTACCTTCCTCTCAAATGCTGGGATTATAGGCATGTGCCACCACGTCCAACTCCAATAATATCTTTTTAAAAGACATACTGTGGCTGGCAGTATAGCTCAGTGGTAGATTGCTTCCCTGCCATGTGCAAGGGCCTAGGTTCAATCACCAGCACTACAAAACAGGCAGATATATGACATTTCTTTTAGAAGTGTCCTTTTTTGTTTTGTGACAGGGTTGTTCTGTAGCCCCAGCTAGGCTTGAAGTTGCTATGTAGACCAGGCTGGCCTCAATTTCACAGAGATCTACCTGCTTCTGCCTCCTAAGAGCTGGGATTAAAGGTGTGCACCACCATACCTGGCTAGAAGTATACTTTTTATAGAATTTTTTATGTCAAGAAGTTATGTTCTTTAAAAAAATTTTGTTTCAATTTATTTATTTTTTTAATTTTATGGATATGACTGTTTGGCTTGCACACACAGGTACTGCGGACTGAACCCAGGTCCTCTGGAAGTGCAGCCAGTGCCCTTAAGTGCTGAGCTAGCTCTCTAGCCCTAAGACTCAATCTTTTATCCATGAAATTGTGATGGTGAATAAGTACTTAGGTAAAATGTAAAACACTGCTGGGGAGATGGCTCAGTGGTTAAGACCACTAGCTGCTCTTGCAGAGGATGCAAGTCCATTTCTCAACACCCACATGGTGGCTAACAATTGTCTATAACTGCAGTTCCAGGGCATCCAATGCCCTCTTCTGGCTTCCATGGGTACTGCACAACACACAGGCTATAAAACACTCATACACATAAAAAATAGTAAAATATTAAAAAAATAAATGTGGGGCTGGAGAGATGGCTCAGAGATTAAGAGCACTGGCTGTTGTTCTTGCAGAAGACTCAGGTTCAAATCCCAGCACCCACACTGCCACTAACTAATTTCAGTTCCAGGGGATTGTATGACATGGGTACACTTACATACATGCAGGCAATACATGCATACACATAAAATTAAAAATATTTTTTAAAAATATGTAAAATGTATGAAGTATTAATCTCTTGCCAGGTGTGGTGGCACACGCCTTTAATCCCAGCACTTGGGAGGCAGAGGCAGGCAGATCTCTGTGAGTTCAAGGCCAGCCTGGATTACATAGTGAGTTCCAGGACAGCTGGGGCCATAGGGAGGCCCTGTCTCTAAGAATAGACACACAACAAACCAGTCAAAGATTTGACAGAAATTGAACCTGGCAGGCAGATAGGGCATTTAGAAAGTTCCTTCACCAGAGACATCTCACGAAACTGAAAAACTGTGCTCCACAAAAGTAAAGACAGGTGTTGGATCCTCTGGAACTAGAGTTAAGGTTGGTTGTTAGGGGCCATGTGGGTACTGGGAACTAACCAAGGTTCTCTAGAAGAGCAGCTAGTGCTCTTAACTGCTGAGCCATCTCTCTAGCCTTACCTTTGATTATTTTCAAATTGTGTGTGTGGTATATGTGTATGTACACATGTGTATGGGGTGCATGTGAGCCTATGCTCAAGAATGCAGAGGTCAGCTGGGCGTGGTGGTGCACACCTTTAATCCCAGCACTTGTGAGGCAGAGGCAGGTGGATTTTTGTGAGTTCGAGGCCAGCCTGATCTACACAGTGAGTTCCAGGACAGCTGGGGCTAAAGGGAGACCCTGTCTCAAAAAAGACAAAAAAAAAAACCCCAGCAACAACAAAAAAAAACACCCCCCAAAACAAAAATATCCGGGCGTGGTGGTGCACGCCTTTAATCCCAGCACTTGGGAGGCAGAAGCAGGCGGATCTCTGTGAGTTCAAGGCCAGCCTGGTCTACATAGTGAGTTCCAGGTCAGCTGGGGCTACAGGGAGACCCTGTCTCAAAAAGACTAAAAAACAAAAAAACAAAAAATAGAATGCGGGGGTCAGAGCAGGACATTAGGTGTCCTGTTGTTTTCTGCCTTATTCCCTTGAGACAGGATCTCTCACTGAACCTGGAGCTCACTATTTTTGGTTAGGCTGATGGCCAGTAAGCCCCAGGGATCCTTACTGTTTAAGTGAGTGCTGGGGATCTGAACTCAGGTACTTATACTTATGTAGTAAGTACTCTTTCCCAGTTCAATTTTTATACCTTTTAGAGTAATGTTTTATATAACATTTGCAAGGATTACAGTCTAGTTAAGATTTCTCTGGTTAGCAAATAATTTTTTAAAAAAAGATACAAGCTTAGTGGAAGCAGATTACATAAGAATATATTTTACAAATAATTCTCAGCATTCAGTTTATATAACCATCTTATTTTTCCCCCCTTTCCTCAGTTGGCTCAAACTACACAGCAGTGACATGACAGTAGTCATAAAGTAGAATATATACAGAAATAAGACACTACTTGTTCTTTCTTAACAAATGTCTCAGGTAACTCTAAAATAATGAGGAGGTATGTAGGGCAAGAGTTTTCAGTTCTAGCCATAAGGCTAGAAGAAGGCGACAGAGCCACCATCTGGGTGCTTGGAACTGAATACTCCCCCACTGGAAGAACAGCAAGTGCTCTTGCTTGACCTTTGAGCTACCTCTCCAGGTCCTCAAAAGACATTTCTTATAGAGAAGCTTGAGATGTATATAGTACTATGGTAGAGCACTTGCCTAGCATGCACAAGTCCATAGATTCAAATCCCTAGCATGGGGAGAGAAAAGATAAATAAGGCATCTTTTTTTTTTTTTTTTTTTTTTTTTGAGACAGGGTCTCCCTGTAGCCCCAGCTGTCCTGGATTCACTAAGGAGACCAGGCTGGCCTTGAACTCACAGAGATCCACCTGCCTCTGCCTCCCAAGTGCTGGGATTAAAGGCGTGCACCACCATGCCTGGCCAATAAGGCATCTTTTATTGTATGAAGAGTATCAGAATTTCTAAGATGTTAAATGATTATAAAGTTGACAATTTATCCTAAGAAAAACTGCAACAAAACAAAATAAAACCCCCAAACCATTAAAGAACCTTGAACAAGCTGAGGAAGCGTCTGTGTATCTGGATTTTCCAAGGTAGTTTCAACTTTGTTTTCTGTAAGATGATCAACATATCTATTCACATTATAACACACAGCTGGCTCCCCTCCAAAAGATTCTGATTCAGTGTTCTATTTCTTCTGTGGGAAAACTTTTAGTTATTTTTCATTTTTTATAACTAATTGGGTACATGTGGAAGTCAGAGGACAACTTACAGAAATCAGTTCTCTCCTTCTACCATGGCATTCTGAGGATCAAACACAGGTCATCAGCCTTGGAAGCAAGGAATTTTACTTGCTGCTGAGTCATTTTGCTGGTTCCAATTTGTAGAAATGTAAAAAAAAAAAAAAAAAAAAGTTCTCACTCTTTCCCTAAAAATTCTTCTGACCACAGAGGATTTAGCAATGAACCATTTATAATCATCTCCTGAAGATTGTTTTATAGTGGGAGGATAATGAACAAGCACACAAGTACATATAACCATACAATTTTGTTTTTGGTAGTAGTGCTAGAAATTGAACCTAAGGTCTTGCACATGGCAGACATGCACTTTATCACTGAGCTATACTCCCAATTCCACTATCTGAAATTCTTGAGCAAAAGAACAGAACAAAAAGAATGCTTTAACACTGCTACAAGTGAAAAGAGCCAATCAGGAGGATCTTTATGTCAACCATGTTGACAATTCCCCAAGAATAAAATGCACTATGCACTGTATACAAGATGGTGGGAAAAGAATGCTTTAACACTACTACAAGTGAAGAGAGCCAATCAGGAGGATCTTTATGTCAACTATATTGACAATTCCCCAAGAATAAAGTGCACTATGTAGTGTATACAAGATGGTGCTGTGATGCAATTTCCTCTAAACTGAAACAGTTCACCTTGGAGAGGCTCAGTAAGTCTTGGGAAGTAGGGCCATCAAGATGGCCCTGTGGGTAAAAGTACTTGCCATCAATACTGATCACCCAAGTTTGATCTCCAGAAACTATATGGTAGAAGAGAACAGAGGGGCTGGAGAGATGGCTAGGTGATTAAGAGTACTGACCCTCTTACAGAGGACCTGGGTGTGGTTCCTAGCACCCACACGGTGGCTAACAACTGTTCATAACTCCAGTTCCAGGGAATCAGATACCTTCTTCTGGCCTTCACAGGCATTGCGCACACATAGGTATGCTTATATATATATACACACAGGTCAAACACTCATATATATAAAATCAAAATAAAGAGGAGAACTGACTCCTGAAATGTTGTTCTCTGACCTCCACATGCATGTGATGGCATGTACATGCCTGTGCACACACACATAAAATAAACGAATGAATAAATAAATAATTTTAAAAAATCTGTTAGTAAACAAAACTTAGAATGGTCAGGAAATAACCTTACATGTTTCAGGAAGTTCCTGAAACTTATGAAGATTTATAAGTCCTTTCTCCAAGGTTATATAAACAGTGAACAACTACTGGGAAGGAGACTTTCCCACTAAGTCAAGGTGCCCTAGAGTTATGCAAGAAGCTCTAAGGATTCAGCTTTTATGAACTATCATGCATGCTGGGATGCATTTTTAGATGCAGCTACCTTTGAGTCATCCATACTCCTGTTAAGGAATCCCTCACCCATACTCCTGTAAGTAATCCCAATAAACTTACTCGTTTACTAAGCTAGACTTTGGTGAGAAATCATTACTCTGGTCTGCCAAATACATATTTAATCACATCTCCCCAGCAAAAGCCATATAACAAAGCCTCTAGCAAAAGCTAGAGGTGTCTCAGAAGAGAAAATGATAAATTATCCTAAGGCTGTAAGTAAATAAAATAAAGACACACTCTTATTCTTGCTGTGACACACCTGGAAGACATGCTGGTGTTTCTAGATAGGAGGCACTCTACCTCTGCCCTTGTATGTTTAGGTGTAAGATATAGAACAAGCTGGGCGTGGTAGCGCACGCCTGTAGTCCCAGCACTTGGGAGGCAGAGGCAGGAGGATCTCTGTGAGTTCAAGGCCAGCCTGGTCTACATAGTGAGCTCCAGGGCAGCTGAGGCTACATAGAGACCCATCTCAAAAGACTACAACAAAAAACAAAAACAACACAAACAACAACAACAACAAAAGGCAGGGTCTCAGGGCTGGTGAGATGGTTCAGTGGTTCAGAGCACTGGTTACTCTTGTGGTCCTTAACTCCAGTTCCAGGGGAATTTGATTAACAAATAAAAAGACATGGTTTCCCAGATGGCCTTGAACTTACTGCATAGTCCAGAGTGGCCTCAATCTCACAGAGATCTGCCTGCCTCTACCTCCCTAGTACTAGGATTAAAGATGTGGCTGAAACTCTTCTAAGCCTGACCTTTTTCTTCTAGTCTTTCCCTAATTCCTAGTACAAGTCAACTTCTCACATCTCAGCCAATGCTATGGATTATATGAGGACCTGACAGATGCAGTTTCTCCTGCTTATACACAACTATGAGAAAAGTTTCCTTACAGTTACACAAGAGCTTGTTAAATTCTTGTGATATCGTCATGTCTTCAATTTAAAAAATCTTAAAAATGAGGACCATGACAATCTACCTTAAACTAATATAACCCATCTTGTACCTTCCAAGTCATGTAAGCCACCACTTCCTAGAGAAAAGGAACAAGAATCAGACAAGAATTAGAAAGCTAAAACAAAGAATATGTGGCTAGCTTTGTTAGAATGAAAATAGTATCTAATAAAGATGATAGGACAGGAACCAAACAAGTATCTGAACTAAGCAAATCATCAGGTTATTTAAAGATTAGAAAGACAAGAACCTTCAACATTTGAAGATGGAATACAAGGCCAGAAACCGTGTTTCCCAACATTTATTAACCCAGTTAAGAAATACATTTAGCACATCATAGGTTCAAAAGTGCAGTTGTAAGCCTATTAAATAGGGAAGAAGGGGAGGAAGGAGCAGAGGAGCAATGATAGCCTTTATCCTCACAGATCTTTCAATCTAGTGATTTTCTACATTCCTGCTACAATTATGAAAGAATTTTGTCCTCCGGTTTGGCTACTTAATTCTTTACTTCATTATTCCTCAAGACTCTCCAATCCTACCTAGAAAATACCTAGCAAAGAAATGCTCCCTTCATCCCTGGTCCACAGAAGAGCTAAAAGATACATTTACCTGGGCAAGAAGGTCAAACTAATGCTTTTTCTTTTCTTTTTGGTCTTTTTGAGACAGAGTCTCCCTGTAGTCCCAGCTGTCCTGGAACTCACTGTGTAGACCAGGCCTTGAACTCACAGAGCCTGCCTCTGCCTCCTGAGTGCTGGGATTAAAGGCATGCGCCACCACGCCCAGCTACTCTTTTTCTTTTTAGCCTTAAAGAACTCCAGCTAAAGCCACACAAGGTGGCATGTATCTGTAATCTTAAGACTCAGGAAGTTGAGGCAGAAGGATCAAGAGGTCAAAGTTAGTCTTTTATATATAGTAAATTCAAGGTCAGCCTAGGCTACATGAGACCCTGTCTTAAAAAAAACAAAACAGGCTGGAGAGAGGGCTCAGTGCTAAGAACACTGGTTGTTCCTGCAGAAGAACTGAGTTTGAATCCCAGCACCCACATGGCAACTAACAACTGCCTGTAACTCCAGTCCCAGGGGATCCAACAGCCTCTTCTGTCCTCTGCGGGCATTGCACGACACGGGTGCACTTACCTACATGCAAGCAATACACTCAAACACATAAAATAAAAATAAATAAAATATTAAAAAAAAATCAAAACAGCAGGAATCAGCGGCAGGTGGATTTCTGTGAGTTCTAGATTAGTCTCGTCTACATAGTGAGTTTCAGGCTAGTCAGGGCTACATAGTGAGACCCTTTCTCAACAAAGAAAAAAATCAAACGGGAGCCTAGCCACCCACATGGCTCAGCAGATAAAGGTGCTCACTGCCAAATCTGATAACCTTAGATTGATCACACACATAATAAATATAATTTAAGTAAAAAGAAGGGCCGGGCATGGTGGTGTATGTCTTCAATTCTAGCACTTGGGAGTCAGAGACAGGCCGATCTCTGTGAGTTCAAGGCCAGCCTGTTCTACATAGTGAGTTCCAGGACAGCTGGGGCCACAGGGAGACCCTGTCTCAAAAAAGACCGGGGAAAAAAAAAAAAAAAAAAAAAAAAAGGCGTGTGTGTGTGTGTGAGATGGCTCAGTAGGTAAAGGCATCTGACATTTAAAAAAAAATTTTGTTTTTATTTTATATGTATGAGTGTTTTGCCTGCATGTATGTAAGTGCACCCATGTCATGCAATGGCTGCAAAGATCAGAAGAGGGCATTGGGTTCCCTGGAACTGGAGTTATAGATGGTTGTTAGCCGCCATGTGGGTGCTGGGAATTGAACCTGTCCTCTGGAAGAGCAGTCAGTGTTCTTAACTGCTAAGCCATCACTCTAGGCCCTGAAAAAGCATCTGCTTTTTGTCGTACCCCAAGCTGCTGTTTCCTTTTCTTTAAGCACTTATTTATTTAGGGTTTTTTGTTGTTGTTGTTGTTGTCTTTTTGGAGACAGGGTCTCCCTGTAGCCATAGCTGGCCTGGAACTCGCTATGTAGACCAGCTCTCCAGCCCTACCCCAAGCTTCTTGGTAGCCTTTTCTCCTCTAATCATGCACACTTTTGCTAGACTTATTTTCCTCATCATACTCAAATTCTTACCCAAAGCTCTGGTTCTCAATTACCTATATACCTTAGGTAGAAAAGAACATTAATTTTTCTCTTGGATCTGGAGAGATGGTCAGTGGTTAATGGTACTTGTTGCTCTTCCAGAGGACTTAAATTCAGTTCCCAGCACCCACATTAGGCAGTTGCTGCCTGTAAGTCCAGCTGAGGGGATCCAACAGTATCTTCTGGCTTCTATAGGCACTACCACACATGTGGCATATACAGACATACACATAAATAAAATCTTAAAAAAAATTTTTTATATGTATAAGTGTTTTGCCTACATATATGTAAGTAAGCCTGTATGTTGCAGTGCCTGTGGAGGCCAGAAGAGGGTGTTGCAGTCCTTGGAACTGGAGTTATAGATGGTTGTTAGCAACCATGTGGGTTCTAAACTGGGGTCCTCTGGAAGAATAGCTAGTGCTCTTAACCCAAAGTAAATCTTTTTTTTCTGTGTTCCTCTATTCAGTCTTGGCAGCCACAATCAGACAGACAGAAATCAAAGAAACTTTCTTCTTGCATCTGTAATGGACAAAGTAAATCTTTTAAAAATTCTTATACTTGGGCTGGATAGATGGTTGAGCAGTTAAGAATACTGGTTGTTCTTCCAGAAGACCCAGGTTCAATTCCCAATACCCACATGGTGGCCAATAACCATTTGTAACTCCAGTCCCAGGGGTTCAACACCCTCTTCTGGTTTCTGTGGGGAACTGCATGCACATGGTACACTTACACACGTGCAGGCATAACTTTCATAAACATAAAAGAAAAATAAAATATTTAAAAAAACCCTCTAGTACTTGATTTTTCAATTAATTTACATATTTAATTATAAAAGACAACTGAGATGATTCCAGCATGTGTGTGTACACCTACACAATAAATATAATTAAAATAATAAATTAAAATGTAATGTCTAAGCAGGGCATAGTGGCACAGACCTTTAATCCCAGCACTCAGGAGGCAGAGGCAGGTGGATTTCTGTGCATTCGAGGTCTACATAGTGAGTTCTAGGCCAGCTGGGGCTACAGGAAGACCCTGTACAAAAAAAAAAAAGGTACTTTACCTAAAGTATTTGTATGAGACAAGGTCTCCCTATGACCTGAAATGACCTGAAACTCATGATGTAAACCTGACTGGTCTCAATCCTCTGTCTCCTGAGCATTGGGACTAAAGGTGTATGCTATCAGAGTGGCCCAATTAATGTATTCTTTTTTTTTTAAATAATATATATATATATATATTTTTGTTGTTGTTGTTGTTGTTGTCTTTTTGAGACAGGGTCTCCCTGTAGCCCCAGCTGTCCTGGAACTTACTATGTAGACCAGGCTGCCTTGAATTAACAGAGATCTGCCTGCCTCTGCCTTCCAAGTGCTGGGATTAAAGGCATACGCCACCATGCCCGGCTTTTTATAATTTTTTAAAATTTGTTTTTATTTTATGTGTATGCGTATATTGCCTGTGTATAGGAAGTACACCTTGTGTACTTCTTCTGTTGTGCAATGCCTGCGGAGGACAGAAGAGGCTGTCGGATCCCCTGGAACTGGAGTTATGGACAGTTGTTAGCTGCCATGTGGGTGCCGGGATTCAAACTGGGTCTTCTGCAAGAATAACCAGTGTTTTTAACAGCTGAGCCATATCTCCAGCCTGTTTTTAATTTAAAAAAAAATTTTTTTTAAGTATTTTATTATTTGGGGTTGGGGATTTAGCTCAATGGTAGAGCACTTGCCTAGCAAGCACAAGGCCCTGGGTTCGGTCCTCAGCCCCGGAAAAAAAAAAAAAAGAAAAAAAAAGTATTTTATTATTTTATGTGTATGAGTGTATTGCCTGCATGCATGTGAGTGCACTCGTGCTGTGCAATGCCACGGAGATCAGAAGTGGGCTTTGGATTCCCCTGGAACTGGAGTTAAGGACGGTTGGTAGCTGTGATGTGGGTGCTGGGAATTGAAGCCGGGTCCTCTGCAAGAGTAGTCAGTGCTCTTAACTGCTGAGCCATCTCTCTCTCTCAGCCTCCTTAATTTTTATTTTTTATGTGTATGAATGTATTGTCTGTCATGTGTGTAAGTGCACCAGGGTTGTGCAAATGCCCACAGAGGTCAGAAGAAGGCGTTGGATGCCCCTGGAAGTGAGTTATGGACGGTTGTAAGCTGCCATTTGGGTACTAGGAATCAAACACAAGTCCTCTGCAAGAGCAGTCAGTGTTCTTAACCACTGAGCCATTTTTCCTGCTCTAAGGTACTTTTTATTTTTTCCTTGAGAGAGGGTCTCTGTAGCCCCAGCTGGCCTGGAACTCGCCATGTAGACCAGGCTGGCCTTGATCTCACAAAGATCCATCTGCCTCTGCTGGGATTAAAGGCATGCGTCACCACACTGGGCTAACAATTTTCTATTATTAGCATAATGCTCTAAACAACTAAGCTAACCAGCCAGGTATTAATCTAGCAATTTTCTAGAGCTATTGTTTTTTAATTGCTGCCAAAGTTGCTTAAAAGACACTACTTTTTTAGTGTGTGTGCACATGTGAATGCATGCATGTGGAGGCTGATGATGTCTTTCTCAATGGCTCTCCATCTTGCTTTTTGAGACAGGGTCTCACTTAACCTGGTGCTCAATGACTGGCCAGACTGGCTGGCCAGCAAATTCTAGTGATCCTCCTGTCTCCAGTTCCCCAGCACTGGGATTACAGGTCACATCATTGCACTTGGCTTTTTACTCAAATACTTAGTATCCAAACTCATGTTATCATGCTTTCATGGCAAGAACTTTACAAACTAAGCCATCTCTCCTGCCCCAAATATACTACTTTTTTGGATCTGTGAATATCACTATGAAAGTTTATCCCAAATATCAAGTAACTCTAGGAAAAAAATTTTGTTAGTCTTGTGAATTTATACATGTAGTAGATAGTTTTCCTTATCTATGGTCTCCCCCCTTTTGCTCCCTCCCTTTCTTCCTCCTTTCCTATTTTATGTGTATGAGTGTTTTGCCTGCATGTATGTAAGTGCACTACATGCCTAAAATGCCCATGGGGGCCAAAAGAGGACATTGGATCCCCTGAAACTGAAGTTACGGAGGGTTGATAGCTGCAATGTGGGTGCTGGAAACTGATCCCGGGTCCTCTGCAAAAGCAGTCAGTGCTCTTAATCACTGAGCCGTTTCTCCAACCCCTTCCTTTAAAAGCATCTATTTCAATTGTGTAACTATTACATTAATAACTTACATACCTTTGTTCAATCCTTTTTGGTTCAAGAATTGAGAGAAAATTTCAGAACACCAGAGATTTTATAAGAATACAAAGGAGCCAGGCTTGGTGGTACTCAGCTCAGAAGGCAGAGGTAGGCGGTCTTTGTGAGTTCAAGGCCAGCCTGGTTTACAACTGAGTCTCAGGCCAGCTGGGGATACAGAGAGACCCCGACTCAAAAAGACTAAAAAGAGAGAATACACAGGATTCTGAGTGATAAATTCTTGGGAAACATCTCCTCATATTCTGCTAGTATATTTAATTTCAATATTTCAAAAAATCTATCACATTTGTATCTACCCAGTTTAAGATTATACAGGGCAAGCTGGGTATGGTGCCACACACCTTTAATCCCAGCACTTGGTAGGCAGAGGAAGGTGGAGCTCTGTGAGTTCGAGGCCAGCTTGGTCTACATAGTGAGTTCTAGACTAGCTGGGGCTACAGGGAGACCCTGTCTCAAAAAGACCGACGCGCCCCCCCCCCAAAAAAAAGATTACACAGGGTAGCCAAAATACCCTTTTTTTTTTTTTTCATTTGGGGCTGAATGTGTATAAAGAATTAATAATTACAAAAGAAATATAAATGTCTAATAATAAATGTAAAATTTTTCTACATCACTAATAAATCTAACATAGAAATAGTAACTCTCTACTATGTTGGTAAGGTTAAAAAATGAAATACAGCTGGGCGTGGTGGCGCACACCTTTAGTCCCAGCACTCAGGAGGCAGCGGCAGGAGGATCTCTGTGAGTTCAAGGCCAGCCTGGTCCACATAGTGAGTTCCGGGACAGCTGGAGCTACAGGGAGACCCTGTCTCAAAAAGACCAAAAAAAAAAAAAGAAATGCAGGGGCTGGAGAGATGGCTCAGTAGTTAAGAACACTGGTTGTTCTTGCAGAAGACCCGGGTTTGAATCCCTGCATCCACATGGCAGCTAACAACTGTCTTTAACTCCAGTCTCAGGGGATCTGACAGCCTCTTCTGACCTCCTCGAGCATTGCATGACCCAGCTGCACTTACCTACATACAGGCAATACACAAATACACATTAAAAAAAATTTTTTTTAAAAATCAAATACTTAAAATACACAGAAAACTATAGAGCACAATAACAAACATCAATGTACTACTACCTTGTACAGTATTTTACTAATTTTCATTATGCACTGGTTAAGACAAAAAGGAGGGCAAGTGCTGTCAAATACAATTTGTAAAACAATAAATTGTATGGGGCTGGAGAGATGGCTCAGTGGTTAAGAGCACTGGCAGCTTTTTGTAGAGGACCTGGGCTCAGTTCTTAGCACCCACATGGCAACTAACAACTATTCATAACTTGAGTTCCTGGGAATCTGACACCATCTTCTGACATCTGCAGGTACTGCATGATACAGGTGAATTTATATACATACATGCAGGCAATATACTCATATACATTTAAAAAACCCAATACATTGGGAAATTCTATATGGTAATCTGACTATATTCCCCAAGTCAAAAATTGCCAATTATCAATTACCAATATTAGAAGTGAACTTATAAATATGATAAACTGCTAGGCGTGGTGGCTCACACCTTTTTTTTTTTTTTTTTTTTGGTCTTTTTGAAGCAGGGTCTCCCTGTAGCCCCAGCTTTCCTGGAACTCACTATATAGACCAGGCTGGCCTTGAACTCACAGAGATCCGCCTGCCTCTGCCTCTCAAGTGCTGGGACTACAGGCATGCGCCACCACGCCCTGCGGTGGCTCACACCTTTAATCCCAGCAATCAGGAGGCAGAGGCAGGCAAATCTCTGAATTTGAGGCCAGCCTGGTCTATATACATAGCAAGTTCCAGGCCAGCTGAGGCTACAGGGAGACTCTGCCTCAAAAAAAAAAAAAAAACCACAAAAAACAAACAAACGAAAGAAAAACATAAACCTTTTAATTGGGAATTTTTTGCCTATCTCTTTTTTTCAGTCTTTTGGAGATAGGGCATCTCTCTGTAGCCCCGCTTTGCCTTGAACTACTTCTGCTGGGATTAACAGCATGCACCACAAGGCTTGCTTGTAGCCCACCTCTTAATTTGTTAAATCTACTTGTTGGAATTAATCCAAAAGCAATGAAAGGTGTGTTACTTTATGGTGCTAAGGTCATTTATCATAAGACTGTGCAATAAAATGAAGACATAGGGGCTGGAGAGATGAGTCAGTGATTACGAGCATTTGCTGCTCTTGTAGAGAACCAGGGTTCAGTTCCCAGCACCCACATGGCAACTCACTACTACAACTCCAGTTCCAGTGTATCCAACACCCTTTGCTGGCCTCCTTGGGCACCAGATGCATATAATACATTGTCATGCATTCAGGCAAAATAGTCATGTGTGTGTATATATATATATATATATATATATGGGGGAGGAGGGAGGGAGGGAGGGAGAGAGGGAGAGAGACGGAGAGAGAGAGAGACTTTTCTAGAGGCCCTGAGTTCAGTTCCCAACATGTCAGGCAGTTAATAGCCAACTGCCCGTTAACTTCAGCTCCAGGGGATACAATGCTCTTTTCTAGCCCCTCAGGTACCTGTACTCATATGTACATATCCACATACTGACAAATACAAGTACACAGAATTAAACATGTTATCTTGTGGCTGAACTAGTTTCATAAATCATGACAATCTATATTATTGAGCACTAAAAGTGACATAATCAAAATGTTTTTAAGGGTCACTAAGATAGGTCAGCAGATAAAGGAACTTGCTAAGCCTGATTATCTGAGTTTAATCTCTGGGATTTACATGGTAGAAGGAGAGACCCATCACTGCAAGTTGTTCTATGATCTCTACACTTACAACATGGCACACAAGTACCCACCCACAAACATACACACATTAAATAAATAAAATGTAGTAAGAATTTTAGCCGGGCATGGTGGTACCTGCCTGTAGTCCCAGCACTTGGTAGGCAGAGGCAGGTGGATCTCTGTGAGCTCAAGGCCAGCCTGGTCTACATAATGAGCTCCAGGCTAGCTGGGGTTACAGGGAAACCCTGTTTGAAAAGACAAAAAAAAAAGAAGTATCTAAACAATGAGGAAGGAACCTTCTGGAACTAGTAACTAATTAAAATAAGGTTGTAGGATACAAAGTTCTATGGTTCGGAATGTTCTGTCTCCTAAAGGGGATTTCTACTAGAAGCCTGGCAGTGTTGAGGTAGGAGATCCTACCTAAGCCATACCTGTAATCCAAGTACTTGAGGGACAGAAGCAAGAGGATTGCCCCAAGATCAGGCCAGCCTGGTCTATGTATGTTATAAAAAGTTGTCCACCCCTCCCCCCCAGTAGGGACCTTGTATTAGAGAATTAAGTCATGGGGGCTTCAACTTCATGAATAAGCTGGTCTCCTGAAATGGGTTGGTCTTCAAAAGCCGATCAGCTTCTGAGAGCATGTGAGGCCTTCCTACTTGGCCTATCTGCACACCTGTTTCCCTTTTTATTTCTTTTTAATAAGTTTTTAAACTTTATCATTATTGTGTGGAGAGGAGGGAGGG
>NW_008355774.1:693042-699289 GCF_000622305.1 Nannospalax galili
GAGAGAGAGAGAGAGAAATGAGAAAATGAACCTGTACCAGTGAGCACCTAGAGGTCAGAGGATAACTTGGGAGTTGGTTCTCTCCAAGGACAGAGATCAGGTTGTCAGGCTTGGGTGACAAGGGCTCTTAACCTCTGAGTGATCTCACTGGCACTCCCTTTCTATTTCTCTGCTTTGTTGTAAGACAGAATAGTCATCCACAGAAACCAGTGTCATGCTATCTGGAGTTTCCAACCATCAGAACCGTGAGTCAAATAAGTGTATCTTTTCTTTAAAAGTATCTAGACTCAGCAGGGCTTGGTGGCACACACCTTTAATCCCAGCACTCTGGAGGCAGAGGTAGGTGGATCTCTGTGAGTTCAAGGCCAGCCTTGTCTACATAGTGAGTTCCAGGACCGCTGGGGCTACAGGGAGAACCTGTCTCAAAAGACCAAAAAATAAAAATAAAAAAATAAATAAATAAATAAATAAATAAATAAATACTAGGTTATAAATCTAATGATATGTGTAAGATTCATATGAGAAATCTATAAAATGCTGATGAAAGCAAAGAACTTAAGGAAGAGTGTGGTGGCACATGCCTTTAATCCTAGTATTTGGGAGGCAGAGGCAGGCAGATCTCTGCAAGTTCAAGGCCAGTCTGGTATACATAGCAAGTTCTAGGCCAGCTGGGGCTCCAGGGAGACCCTATCTCCAAAAGACCAAAAACAAAATTTTTTTTTTTAAATTATGTGTATACGTGTGTATATTCACACATCAGTGTAGGTAGTCAAGGAGTTTAGAAGAGAGGGTTGAAGAGTTAGATTCCCCAGAGCTGAAATTACAGGCAGCTGTTAGATGCTCCAGGTAGAGCCTGGAACCAAACTTGGGTACTCTACTCAAAAGCAATATGCATTCTTAACCACTGAGTCATCTCTCCAGTCCATAAACTCATACTAATAAAAAATAAAGTTTATGTGGAAATACAAAACACTCAAGAGCAACTAATACAATACTGAAAAAGCACAAAGTCAGAAGACTGATACTACTTAATGTTAAGACTTACTGTAAAAATAGCAAAATGGTTGAAAGCATTTATTGGTATTCCAAGAGGACCTGGGTCTGGTTCCCAGAACTCACATGGTAAGTAACATCTCTCCATAACTTTAGTTCCAAGAGATCCAAACCCTTCATCTGGCCTCCGTGGGAACCAGACACATACACTTACATTCAGGGAGGTAAAACACTCATATGTAAAAAATAAAAATAAATAAAAATCTGTAAGCAATTGAATATATAGTAAGTCTACTCTAAAGATACAGTACACAAAACAGTGTGGTACAGATGAAAGAACAAACAGAGCAAAGGAACGGAACAGAGCTCAGAAATAGATACATATAAAGAAAGGCAACTGATCTTGGACAAAGGAGGATGAATGAATCCCATCCTGCTGCAGTGCAATTAAAGTTATCATGAGCGGGGTGTGGTGGCCCATGCCTTTAATCCCAACAGTCCAGAGACAGAGTCAGGCGATCTCTGTGAGAGCAAAGCCAGTCTGTTCTACAATGTTAAGTTCCAGGCCAGCTGGGACTACAGAGTGATCCTGCCTCAAAAAACAGACAAACAGGTTATCATCATGAAATCATGGTTTTGTTTTTAATATATTCTCTAATTTTAAACATCAGGGTTCTTTGGAAAATTGGTGATTCTAAGGCTGAGGCAGGAAAAATATAAGCCATTAGGCAGGCCTCTACGCGCTCAGTGGGTAAAGATGCTTGCCAAAAACCCTAAGGACCCGAGTTCCATTCACAGGCTAACATGGTGGAAGGAAAACTAATTCCTCTGACCTCCACACATGTACCATGGCAGTATGAGTGCACACACACACATACACAGAATAATAAAACAAACAAATAATAGCTTAGTCGGTAAAGTGCAAACCCAGTACTGGAGAGGTGGGAACGGGCAGATCTCTGGGCCTCACTGGCACTTGCCTTGTTGAATCCAAGAGCCCCAGAACCCAGTGAGAAACTCTCTCGAAAAATAAAGTGAGCCGGCATGGTGGTGCACGCCTTTAATCCTAGCACCTGGGAGGTAGAGGTAGGTGGATCTCTGTGAGTTCAAGGCCAGCCTGGTCTACATAGTGAGTTCCAGGACAGCTGGGGCTACAGGGAGACCCTGTCTCAAAGACCAAAATAAATAAATAAACAATAAATAAACAATAAATAAATAAATAAATAAATGCTGGAGAGATGGCTCAGCAGTTAAGAACACCGGCTGTTCTTGCAGAAGACCTGGGTTTCAAACCCAGCACCCATATGGCAGCTAACAACTGTCTGTAACTCCAGTCCCAGGGCATCTGACAGCCTCTTCTGACCTCCTTGGGCATTGCATCACACTGGTACACTTACCTACATGCAGGCAATACACGCATACAAGTAAGATAAAAATAATAAAATTTTTTAAAAAAGTTTAAAAACAGGCCGGAGTGGTGGTGCACGCCTTTAATCACAGCACTCGGGAGGCAGAGGCAGGCAGATCTCTGTGAGTTCAAGGCCAGCCTGGTCTACACAGTGAGTTCCAGGATAGCTGGGGCTACAGGGACACCCTATCTCAAAAAGACCAAAAAAAAAAAAAAGTTTAAAAATAAATAAATATAGTGGATAGCTACTAAGGAAGAACACTCAAGGTTGACCTCCGGCCTCTATACACATTTGCACTCACATTTACATACATATATACTCACAAACATTCACATAAACCTCATATACAAATACATGAACTATTGAATTTTTAAAAATGGAGAAGCTGGGTGTTTTTGCACATAACTGTAATCTCAGTACTTGGGAAGCAGGAGTACTGTCCCAAGTTCAAGGTCAACCTTGAGTGGCCATCCAATGTTATACAGAGATCCTGTCCCAAATCACCCCTCCCCCAACCCGACCTCCATCCCCACCACCCAAAAGAGGCATGGTAGGTGACTGAACACAGCTAATTTAAAGGCTTCCAATGGCCAAGTCCAGTATAATTTTAATAAAGTAAAATTCCTAGAATAAAAATCTATTAAATGTAATATAAGTAAATAAGTGAAATAAGGGATGATTCTTCCTTACACAATTTCAACAAGTCTCCACAGAAGAAAATTATTATTAGATAAACCTCATGGTAATAACTGCTACAAACAAGAATTATTGTTAGATTCTATAATTATTAAGTAAAATGGGTATACTAAAAAATAAGAGGCTTCTATATATACTTCCCCACAAGATATCTAATAATTAAAAAGGGGGAAATGGGCCAGGTGTGGTGGTACAGGTCTTTAATCCCAGCACTTGGGAGGCAGAGGCAGGTGGATCTCTGTGACACCTTTAATCCCAGCACTCAGGAGGCCGAGGAGGCAGAGCTCTCTGAGTTCAAAGCCAGCTTGGCCAGCTGGGGCTACATCGAGATATTGTCTCAAAAAGACCAAAAAAAAAAAAAAAAAAAAAAAAGGTGGGGGGAATAGTTTCTTCATAAAGTGAAAACAGGAGAGAAATCTAAAAACCACCTCAACACAGAGATCATATTTAACACAGATCAAAACTGTATGTTACCTGATGATACATACAGTTTGTATTGAGAAAGACAAAACAGCACTCCCGAAGTATTCTTACATAAAATACACAACTTAGATTTTATCCAAAGGAAACATTAGAGAAACTCAAACTGAAAGACATCCCACAAAATAACTGACTGGTATTCTTCAACAGTATTATGTGTAGCTCAGTACACAATGCTTGTCTATCATCTGTGAGACCCTGGATGCAATTCCCAGCACTGCAAAGGGAACAGTAAATACATTCAGTGATGGATACGTTAGCTAGTATACAATAGCTTACAATGTACATATGCATCATAACATTACATTGTTTCTCATAAATATATTTAACTTATCAATACGAAAAAAATAAAAATTTTGAAGAATTTAATGTCTAATTGTACTAGAATAAATATAAGATACATCCACTATTTTTTTGTTGTTGTTGATAAATGTATACTACTTAGTCCAGGGCCACACAGAATTTACAGTATTGACGAAAGTTAGAATTAGTTGTAGTTTGATAATTATCACTCCCCCTTTTCATTTTTTGAAAAAAGTATCTATATAGCCCAAACTGATAGCTAGTCTTAGCACAGGCTTGACTGGAACTCACTGTGATTTTCATGTCTCAGCCTCCTAAATGCTGAGACTAGGCAGGAGCCACCATGGCTCAATAAGTATTAGATAGCATTTTAAACAGAGCAAGTCCCACTTGCAGCAAAGTGCTATTGTATTACGATAAATATAAGTGGGGTTTTTTTGAGGGGGGGGTGTTCTTTTTGTTTTATTAGTAACTATTCCCAACTGGTGTGCTCTCCTAACTACTTCTCCCATCTGCTGAAAGATAAACTAACAATGATATTTTAGGTACAAAATCGTACAAAGTAGGTACAAATAATGTTTATTATCTTTGGTCATTTGAAGAATTTATTCTGCTGGGTGTGGTGGCACATACCTTTACTACCAGCACTCAGGAGGTAGATGCAGGTGGATCTCTGTGAGTTCAAGGCAATCTGGCCTACATAGTGAGTTTCAAGGTAGCCAGGGTTATATACTGAGACTTTGACTCAAATAAATAAATAAATAAAATAAAATAAATAAGGAAGGAAGGAAGTAATAATCTATTCTCATCAAGGTCTTCTTTGGACTGGCAAGGTGGTTCAACAGGTAAAAGGTTTTCAGCCAAGCTTGATGACCTGAGTTCAATATCTGGAACCCGTGTAGTAGAAAGAACTTCCATAATTTGTTCTCTGTCTTCCACATAAACATACACACATACTAAATAAATAAATAATAAATAAATAAATAAATATTTTAAAAAGAAGGTCTCCTTCTGTAGCTCCTACTTCAAGAGACAAATTAGGTCTATGACTTTGGTGGTCTGATCAGAGCTCTGTCTGCATTCTTGTTAGATTCCCAATGGAACCTGCCACTCACCCTACTGTTGAGACCAGGGGGAAGGTGAGCACACAGAGCACTCATAATACAACCACCCATAAATCTTCCTTTCTTTGACTACAGCTCTTGTCCCCTACATGAGAGTTTCCATCCTCAGCACTACTGACATTTTGGACCAAATAATATTTTTTTATACAGGCTGTATAGCACTACAGGGCTGTATAGCATTACAGCTCAGCACATTCCTGACCAAGTTTCAATGATCAAAAATGTTTCTAGACACCACTAAATGTCTGATGGTTGGAAAGAAGAAAATATTTCCAAAATTTCCTCCTTTTCCATGAAGGGTCACTGCTGTAAGGAAGACATGGTAGTATACACCTATAAACCCCAAATAAGCCCTTGTTTCAAAAACAAACATGAAAAGCCTTGGCAAAGACGATAGACATATTGCGGTGATACCTCACCAAGCTGTAGGATTTCATCTACTTTTGCCTGGCTTTTTGTTTCGTTTTATTTTGGTTCTTTGTTTTTGTTTTTTAAGTGACCCGTGATTTTATTGTCTTTATTATAAAACTGACTTAGAACTGGATCACTCGGCCCTTTCTCTTTCTGTCTCCTCCCATTCAAAATGTTTGCACCTCTTAACAGTCAGCATTCTCTTAGACCTGTAGTTGGGCTCCACACACTCAAGCCTCAACACAATCTTCTTTGTAGTTTTAGCCTTTTGGTGGAAAATAGGCTTAGTCTGCCCACTGTAGCCACTTTGTTTCCTGTCATAATGCTGCTTTTCCTGGGCATCCAGGGCATCCAGAGAATCCTTGCTCTTCTTGTTCTGTGTCACTTCATGGGGCTGGTGCTTGCTACATTTCTTGCAGAAAGTTCAGCTGGTTTTAGGAACCCTCACCATGTTTTCAGGAGTGCTAGCAGCACAGAAAGAAAGCTTTGTTTTTTTTTGAGAGAGGGTCTCCCTGTCCCTGTAGCTCCAGCTGGCCTGAAACTCCCTATGCAGACCAGGCTGGCCTCAATCTCATAGAGCTCTATCTGCCTCGGCTGAAATTAAAGGCATATGCCACCATGGCTGGCTGCTTTCCTTCTGTCTTTCTCTCTCTTTCTCTCTCTCTCTCTCTCTCTCTCTCTTTCTTTCTTTCTTTTTTTCTTTCTTGTCTCTTTGAGACACAGGGTCTCTCTGTAGCCCTAGCTGTCCTGGAACTCACTATATAAACGAGGCTGGCCTTGAACTCACAGAGATCCGCCTGCTTCTGCCTCCCAAGTGCTGGGATTAAAGGC
>NW_008355774.1:699459-720601 GCF_000622305.1 Nannospalax galili
AAAAGAATTTATTTAAAAAATTTTAATTATGTGTATGTGTGCAAATGTGTGGGTGCCCTTGGATGCCAGTTGGATCCCTTTAAAGTTGGCATTATAGGCAATTATGAGCTGCCTGATGTGGGTACTGGGAACTGAACTCAGGTCCTCTGGAAGAGCAGTAAGTTTTCTTAACCACTGAGTTATCTCTGTAGCTGGCTCCCCTTTATGAGTCAGGTTCTTACTATTCAGATCTGAATGGTCTGGAACTCAGTATGTAAAACACGATGACCACAATTTCAGAGATCCATCTGCCTCTGCCTTCCAACTGGGATTGAAGACGGGCAACACCACCCCCAATCTGGCTTTGAATTTTGGATAGCAATTACAGGAAATCAGAAAAGATTACACTGGCATCTACAAACCATCTAATTAAAGGAATATCTGCCCTAATTAGCCCAAAAATTTCCTACTAGTGTTTTCATTTTCAATCTACTTGAAAATAGTCCTTTCCTTATTTTTAACTGTTTGGATAGACAGGCCACTCAACCCTGCTGAGCACAAGTTATATAGCCAGCTAAGTGGGGCTGGTTACCAACTTCATCCATAATCTTTTAGATATTTTGGCTTAAATGTGTTGTGATAAGTAGTTAGTGTCAGGCACATTAAGACAAAATGTTTGAGTCTTTAACTCACCATGAGAGATTAAAAATATTTTGGAGTGGTACTGATGGCAAATGAACTGGCATTTTATTTCACACAGACCCATTAGATTCTTTCCCATTAGGCTGAGATCCTAACTAATTTCTCTGATAGATGTTAAAGACTTAAAATTTTTTTAAATAATTCATATGCTATAACACTCATTGTCTTAATGTATATACAATTTAATGTCTTTTTTTTTTTTTTTTTTTTTGTTTTAGACAGGGTCTCCCTGTAGCCCCAGCTGTCCTGGAACTCACAGAGATCTGCCTGCCTCTGCCTCCCAAGTGCTGGGATTAAAGGTGTGCGCCTTCACACCCGGCAATTTAATGTCTTTTAGTATATTAATAGGATTAGTCAACCATCACTACTATGTGATTCCAGAACACTGTCATCACTTCAAAGGGAAGCCTTTATCATTCTAAAAGGAATACCCTGCCCTGCAAGCCCTGCTTTCCTACTATAACCACCTAGTGCCTGGCAAACAAACTATTTTCTGTGATAGATTCCTTTTTGTTCTATCATCTATCTATCTACCCACTCACCTACCTACCTACCTACCTACCTAAGTAGGTAACTCACAAATTTTCCTTGGCCAAATTTTTTTTTTTTCCATTTGTTTTTTAAAGACAGGGTAGGGTCTCACTATGTATCCCTGATTGGCCTAGAACTCACAGAGATCTGCCTACCTCTGCTTCCCAAGTTTTGGGATTAAAGGTGTCTGCACCACCATGCCCAGCTATTGCTTTGTTTTTTGAGACAGAAATTCCCTATATTGCCCAGGCTAGGTGTCAACTTGCAATCTGTCTGCCTTAGTCTCCGGAGTGTTGAGATTTTATCACACATAGCCTACTTAGCCACAGATGTTAGTAATATAAGTATACAACATTAACTCACCATGAGAGATTAAAAATTATTATTATTTATAATTATACTTATTTTATGTGTATTTGTTTGGGCACACACATATATGTGTATAGGTCAGAGTACAACTTGTGGGGGTCGGTTCACACTTTCTAGCATGTGGATCCTGGGGATTGAACTTAGATCATCAGGCTTGAAGGCAAGTACCTTTACCTGCTAAGCCATCTCATCAGATTAAAAAGTAATGATTCTAGATAAGTTGATGCATAATCATCAATACCCTTACTCAAAAGTGTGCATATACATAATCTATGAGCTCAAAGGTGGATGACAACTCATGAACACCTGGTCCTGAGGAAAATGGGACACAAGGAAGTGTTATAACCTCCAAGTTCAACATACTAGAAGGTTCCTAATAGTATTCAATGTCTTCTATAGTGTATGAGAATTTTGTGATGGAATAACTACCTGCAATATTAGCTTAAAGACAATTCCATGGGGCTGGAGAGATGGCTCAGCAGTTAAGAACACTGGTTGCTCTTGCAGAAGACCTGAGTTCAATTTCCAGTACTCACATGGCAGCTAACAACCATCTGTAACTCCAGTTCCAGGGGATCTGAGACCCTCTTCTGACTCCATTGCATGACATAGGTGCACTTACCCACATGCAGGCAATACACATAACGTCTACATAGTGAGTTCCAGGCCAGCTGTGGCTACAGAGAGACCCTGTCTCAAAAAAGACCAAAAAAGGCAGGTGTGGTGACAAACACCTTTAATTCTAGCACCTGGAAGGCAGAGGCAGGCATATCTTGGTGAGTTCAAGGCCAGTTTGGTCTACAGTGAGTTCCTGGACAGCTGGGGCTACAGGGGGACCCTGTCTTGAAAAGATCAAAAAAGAAAA
Source organism: Nannospalax galili (assembly GCF_000622305.1). Taxonomy (NCBI): domain Eukaryota; kingdom Metazoa; phylum Chordata; class Mammalia; order Rodentia; family Spalacidae; genus Nannospalax; species Nannospalax galili. Next base: position 701,906 of record NW_008355774.1, read on the forward strand.
AAGGAAGAGGAGAAGGAGGAGGAAGAGGAAGAGGAGGAGGAGAAGGAGGAAGGAAGAGGGAGGAAGAAGGAGGAGGTGGAGGAAAGAGGAAGAGGAGGAAGAGGAGGAGGAAGAGCTGGAGAGATGGCTCAATGATTAAGAACACCTACTGCTCTTGTAGAGGACCTGGGTTTGGTTTCCAGCACCCACATAGTGGCTAACATCCACATCTTTACCTCCAGTTCCAGAAACTCTGATGTCCTCTTCTAGTTTCCCCGAGCAGGGACATACATAGTACACTTGCACACACACACAGGCAAAACACTCATACACATAAAAATAAAATCTAAAAAAGGAAAGAAGAAAACAAATATATAAGGTGGAAAAGTGACTGAGGAAGAAATCCCAATGTCTTTGGCTTTCATTATGTGCCTGCATAGGCAAATTGCACCCACATGTATGCACATTCAACACCCCCCCGCCCAGTTCTCTAATGCAGGAGTATCAGTATGGCCACGATCATTTTCCCTTATATGCCTGTGTACTCATCCATCTCATTTTCAATTAGACATCTCAATTTCATGAAGAAGGTACTGCACAAAACTATTATGTGGATGGCTGTCAAAGATTCAGCAGTGAGACTGGGTGTTATGGTTCATGCTTATAATACTAGCACTCAGGAAATGGAGGCAAGACTGTCATAAGTTTGAAGTCGGCCTGATCTACATAGCAAATTCCAGGCCAGCCAGGGCTGCATAGCGAGACTATCCTCAATAGACCAAAAAAGATCCAGCAGCTATACAAAACAATGATGTCACTTTTCAAGAATCTGTGAATCCCAAGAGGTAGACAAGAAGCCAAGGAAAAGGGGAATTGTTATACCAAACTACAGTTTTACTACCTAGAATCGCAGTTTATTACAAAGCACTAATGACATGCTAGCAACTGTGCCATGTACTCTACATACATTATACTGTAACTTGAAACTTTCTAAGAAGGGAACAATTATTAATCCTCATTTTATAGATGAGAAAACTGAGATTCAAAAGTTATAAAATGGGTATATGAGGGTGATCTGGGTGCAACAATCTGTCAGATCACTTATCCAGGATTGACTAAGGCTGATTAGGCAGTGTCTCCTTCCTCCATTACCACTGCATGTGTGTCCCTCCCCAACCTGCACAATTGGTTCAAAAGGATAACCTTCCCCAATAGAGGAATAACAGTCTTTGATAGAAAGTATGAGTAGCTGCACTCCCCTGCTAGAACCTCCAAACAAGGGGACTGGGGAGATGATTCAGTAAGCAAAGTGCTTGCCACACAAGCATGAGGACCAGAGTTCAGATCCCTAGCACCACATAAGCTGGGTGTGGTGACACATGCCTATAATCACGGTGCTAGGGAGGAGAAAGAAGGAACTCGGGAGATCCAAATAGGAGGATTCAGACTTTGAGGCCAGCCTTAACTACATAGCAGATCCTATCTCAAAAATCACAGAGGGCTGGAGAGATGGCTCATTGGTTAAGAGAAATAGCTGCTCTTCCAGAGGACCTGGGTCCACCCACAAGGCTGCTAACACCACCTGTAACTCCAGTTCCAGGGAATCTGATGCCCTCTTTTGGCCTCTGCAGGCACTGTACACATACATATATGCAAGCAAAACACTCGTGGACAAAATACAAATAAAAACTTGAAAATCAAAACAAATAAGTCTAGGGCTGGAGAGAAGGCTAAGTTGTTTAAAGCAGGTACTGCTTTTGTAAAGGACACAAATATAGCTCCCAATACTTAAATCAGGCAGCTCCAGGGGATCCAATACCCCGTTCTAGCCTCATGGCAACTAAACTCATATGTAACACACACACACACACACACACACACACACACCTTTAGAGAGACAGACAAACAGACTGACAGGGTATGATGGCACATGACTTTAATCCCAGCACTCAGAGGCAGAGGCAGGCAGATCTCTATGAATTCAAGACCAGCTTGGTCTACATAGCAAGTTTCAGGTTAGTCAGAGCTCCACAGTGGGACTCTGTCTTTTAATTAACTAATTAATTAATTAAAAGAAAAAAAAAAGAAAAACAAGGACTATGTACAAGCTTATTTATAGAACATTTGCCTAACATGTGCAGGGCTTTATCCTGCAAAACAAAAACAAGTAAAACCCACCAAACAAAAACATTACAAAGATCCAGGAAGTAATGAGGTCAGAATTCTAACATTTTTATGGCTACCAGGTGCATACTAACTGGAAATATTAGCTTACAAATCTATAGGTTCAAAGTTCAAGATTAGCCACCCCCATTTCAACAGATGGTAAGGGCAATGGGGTGATGTCATATCATGGCATGAGTATGTTTAGGAGCAATTAACCACATCTTCACCCAAGAAGCAGAGAGCTGGGTAGAAGGCAGACTTGCTCTTTTCTTTCTATAGCACCCCTCCTAAGAACTAAGAGAGTCCCATAATCACTATAACCCCAATGTACATCCCTAATGACTTAAGGACTTCCCACTAGCCCATCTCTTAGAGGTTCCATCATACCTCATATATAAGGCTATAAGCCAAAGTTATAACCAAGACCACAAACTCAACTATGCCTCTGGTTTGATAATGAGAACAATACCTTCGGAGTTTTTCAATATCCTATATCAAGTTCTAAAAAACTCCAGTACTTAAAAAAACAGCACCTTCCAAATCTTATTTTTATAAAAAAGTGAAACATAAGCAAAAAACTACTAGCTTAAGCCAGGCATGGTGGCTCACACCTTTAATCCCAGCATTTGGGAGGCAGAGGCAGGCAGATCTCTTTGACTTCAAGGCCAGCCTGGTCTAAATAGTGAGTTCCAGGACAGCTCGGGCTACGGGGAGACAAAAAAAGACCAAAAAAAAAAAAAAAAAAAAACTAGCTCAAAAAGTTGTGACAAAATTGAAACATAAATTTAAAATGTATAGGTACTTTCCAATTCAGAACAAATGAAGAACTAAACTATTGCATAGAAAAAATAATTACAAATCTATTAAATGAGACACTGGAAGGCTATCGTAGAACTGTAGAATGTCTGGGTATGGGAGAGGCACATTCCTTTAATCTCTCAGAGGCAGAAGCAGGCAGATCTATGTGAGTTTTAGAAACATAAATTTAAAATGTATAGGTACTTTCCAATTCAGAACAAATGAAGAACTAAACTATTGCATAGAAAAAATAATTACAAATCTATTAAATGAGACACTGGAAGGCTATCGTAGAACTGTAGAATGTCTGGGTATGGGAGAGGCACATTCCTTTAATCTCTCAGAGGCAGAAGCAGGCAGATCTATGTGAGTTTTAGGCCAGCCTCTTCTAAGTGAGTCCCAGGCAAGGAAAGGAAGAGCTGCAAGAGTGAGACCATGTCTCACAAAAACAATGGGGCTAGAGATGGCTCAGCAGTTATGAGCACCTGTTGCTCTTGCAAAGGACCCAGGTTTGGTTTGCAGCACCTACATGGTGTCTAACAATGTTCTTAACAGCAGTTTCAGGGAATCTGATGCCGTTTTCTGGCTTCTTTGGGCATTACACAGACATGGTATACTCACATATATGCAGGCAAAACACAAAAAATAATTTAAAAATTAAAAAAACAAAACAAAAAGAACACTTACAAAACATTGAATGCTTATTTTTTTTCTTTTTCTTCCTTTTTTTTGGGGGGGTATCTTTTTGAGACAGGGTCTCCCTGTAGTCCCAGCTGACCTGGAACTCACTGTGTAGACTATGTAGACCAGGCTGGCTTCAATCTTACAGAAATCTGCCTGCCTCTACCTACCCAGTGCTGGACTAAAGGCATGAATCACCAAGCATGGTTCATTCTTTTTCTTTGTACCTAAGAAAGTAAGGCTAATTCTATTGCTTTAAAAAAAGAGAAAAAAAAATTCAATTTTTACTCAACTATTTTTTTGTTTTTGGTCTTTTTGAGACAGGGTCTCCCTGTAGCCCCAGCTGCCCTGGAACTCACTATGTAGACAAGACGGCCTTGAACTCACAGAGATTCACCTGCTTCTGCCTCCTGAGTGCTGGGATTAAAGGTGTGCACCACCATGCCCAGTGGGATTTTTTTTTGGGGGGGGTGTCTTTTTGAGACAGGGTGTCCCTGTAGCCCCAGCTGCCCTGGAACTCACTATGTAGACCAGGCTGGCCTTGAACTCACAGAGATCTGCCTGCCTCTGCCTCCCAAGTGCTGGGACTAAAGGTGTGCGCAACCACCCCTGGCTGGAATTTTTTTTTTTAATGAATTTTTTGACAAATATTTGGACAAAAAAGGAAGAGGCAACAAGCTCACAATAAAAAAGTTTGAAATTTCCTGTAGGTCAAATCCAACAGTTTCAGTGATCTGGCTAGTAGCATTGAGCAACTACCAAAAGTGCTAAGTACACAATGCTTCTCATTTATCTCCCTGAATCCAGTACAGTGGCACACATAATAAAAGTACAAGATATTCCCCCTCAATCAAATTGACTTGGACAACAAAGAAAATCAAAGGCGTGTGACACTACCAGAAACTTCCAAAAAAGATGAAGACCCTGCTTCACAGTTTCCTGGCTATTCTCTTTCTTCTAGACAGAGATGATAAAAGAACCTAATAGACTCATATTGTCCTATCTGTTGGAAATTATTTCTCCAGACAGACAACTTCTGACTACATGTCCCAATGAGTCCCCTGGCCATAATACTGCTGCAGAAATTCTGTCTGACTTACGCATGCAGGCACTGAGAAGAGGCTAGAGGGGCCTTGGTTATCACCCCAAGCAACCTCAAAATATACACAAAATCTACCATATTCAACAAAACAAGCTAGCAAAAACCTCCTTTATTCCTATCCCCTAGATCTACAAGCATCAGTCAATGAAAAAGAGACTCCACATTAAGAAGATAACAGAGTTATGAAAATCTCAACTCAGCCGCTCATAGAAACCTCCTCAAAAGTACACACAGATACAAGAAGTCCTATACTCAAAGGCTCTCAACAGGTATCTGAAAACTCAGACTGTACCAACTTGGTAAAACTTGGAAGAAACACTTAATATTCCATAAGCACTTTATGTACTCTAAGGAATCACCTTTATTTTTTGGGACATAGTCTATGTAGCCTTGGCTGGCCTAGAACTCTCTATTTATTTATTATTTATTTATTATTTTTATTCTATGTGTATGAGTGTATTGCCTGCATATATGTGAGTGTGCCCATGTTATGCAATGCCGTGGAGGTCAGAAGAGGGCTTCAGATTCCCCTGGAACTGGAGTTAAGGATGGTTTGTAGCCGCCGTGTGGGTGCTGGGAATCGAACCCGGGTCCTCTGCAAGAGCAGTCAGTGCTCTTAACCTCTTAGCCATCTCTCCAGCCCCAGAACAGTCACCTCTCCAACCCAAGAAAATGACATGTTTGTCACTCATAGGACTCTTAACTATTGTGGCATAAGGGGCTTAACTATATGCAATTCCTTAAAGAATTTTAACAAACCCAGATATGTAAGTAAATTTATTTTCCTGGAACTGATTGGAAATTACTTGATATATAGAAGGAAAAGAGGGATATATTCATCTAATTTCAAATGCTTACCATGTGCCAATTACTCTGCTATGTATTCTTCATGCATTATTCAAGAATCACTACTAGATGGAATGTCACTCCTTAACAAGCTTCTCTATCTCATTTATTCTCAACAGTCTGCCTTGTTTTCTTTAAAAGCACTCAACCCTATCAGATACTGTACTATTTTTAATTTGTCAACTTGCCTATGCCATTTCTCTCAATTAAATAAAGTTATATAGTTCAACTTGTTCTGTATCACACTTAGCAACCAGACAAATGCTTGGCATACAACAAACATTTATGAATGAATGATCTCATTTAATCCATAGCAGAGCTCCTTGAGATATTGCAAATAGTGGAAATTTAAACTCAGGGAAGTTAAGAAATTTGCTAGAAGCTGGTTGTGGTGGCATATGCCTTTAATTCCAGCACTCTAGAGGCAGAGTAAGGTGGATCTGGTCTATGTAGCAAGTTCCAGGTCAGCTGGGGCTGCAAGGAGACCCTGTTTCCAAACCCCTCCCCCCCAAAAAAACCCAAACAAAAAATAACAAAAAAACCAAACACACACACACAAAAAAAGAAAGAAATTTGCCAGAAGTGAACCAGCTAAGAAGTCACATTTGACTCCAGAATCTGTATTTTTCTTCTTTATTATACTACCTAAGTACAAAGGATTTCCATGGAGATGTGCTCAAAATTTTTTCCATCAAGATGATTTGCCCTGATTTGTGGTAAATGCTACTAAAGAATGCTGATTTGGGAGCTAGAGATAGCTCAGTAGTTAAGAGCTCTGGCTGCTCAGCACCCATATGATGGTTAACAACTGTCTGTAACACCAGTTCTAGGGGACACAATGCTCTATTCTGACCTCTAAGGGCAATGCATGACATGGGTGCACTTACACATACACAGGCAATATACTCATACACATAAAAAAAGGGGAAAAAATCAATTTGATCATGAAGTCTATCAAGTTCAGCAAGAGAGAATTCTAATGTGTCTGTTTTATGACCAGGGGAGGAATAAAAATCTACCTGGGGGCCTAGGGAGATGGCTCAGTGGTTAAGAGTACTGGATGCTCTTGCAGAGGGCCTGGGTTAGAAACCCAGCATGGCAGCTAAACCACTGTCCATAACTCCAGTTCCAGGGGATCCAACACCCTCTTCTGACCTCCTTCGGGCATTGCAAGCCCTGGGTATACTTCCATACATGCAGGCAATACACTCATAGAAATAAAATAAAAATTAAATATTTTTTAAAAATCTATCTAGGAAAATATGGAGGATGCCTTTTTTAAAAAATTATTTATTTAGAGTGGAGGAATACACCATGGTATGAATGTGGAGGTCAGAGGTCAACTTGCAGGCATCAGCTCTCTCCTTCCACCATGTGGGTCCTGGTGATCAAACTCAGATCATTAGCTCGGCAGCAAGCACCTTTACCCTATGAGCCATCTTACCAGCGCAGAAGGATGTCCTACCAAGGAATTAACTTCAGGTGAATATTGAAAATGAGATCAGACCAAAAACTGGAGTTCACCTAAGTAACTACCCTATGGGATTCCCGAAGAGCATAAAACCTCATTTCCTGGGGCTGGAGAGATGGCTCAACAGTTAAGAAGATTGGTTGTTCTTGCAGAAGACCCAGGTTCGAATCCCAGCACCCACATGGCAGCTAACAACTGTCCGTTAACTCCAGTTCCAGGGGATCCGAGGCCTCTTCTGTCCTCCATGGGTACTGCATGACACAGGTGCACTTACCTACATGTAGGCAATATACGGATACACAGAAAATAAAAAAAATAAAATATTTTTTTAAAAATCTCATTTCCTTTCTAAATATAGGATTATAAGGTCTAGCTGCCTTAGGTTCCCAAGGTTCTGGAATTATAGGCATGCACAACCATACCCCGAGAGGGGACTACCTTTTAATTGCACTTTGGGACAAAGTACCAAGGTACTTTATCATAATGACTACTACCTATCAATACTGTTTCACACAACAAATAATGGCTGTGTTCCTGCTTTGTTCTGGTATCCCAATCACTGCACAGGGGTCTTCATGAGGGATATGTGAACCCCAAAAGTGTCCACAGAATGGTCCAGGAGGGTGAAGGGTTGTCTATATGCCACTTCTCTCAATTTTGTTGACATAAATTAGCATTTTTTTCCAGATGTAGCTCCTACAGCACCCTTGCTTAAGAATAAGTCTTTTTTTTTTTTTTTTTTTTTATAGCCTCTCACGACCCTTTCTCTAAAAAAAATTTTTTTTTTTTTTTTTTTTTTGGTCTTTTTGAGACAGGGTCTCCCTGTAGCCCCAGCTACCTGGAACTCACTGTGTAGACCAGGCAGGCCTTGAACACAAAGAGATCCGCCTGCCTCTGCCTCCCAAGTGCGCCACCACACCCGGCAAGCCTTCTTTTTTAAAAAAAAAATTAAAAAACAATGCCCTAGCTCTATTTAGTAAACTCTTCAAGAGACTAAAAACTTCGAGTTTTTTGGGATGCAGGAAAGAGGTGGTTAAGAGACAATGTTAATTTTTTCCCTTTTTGTTGAGTGTCAGGTATTGAATCCAGGGCCTTGTGTGCATGCTTGTCAAACTATCTACCACTGAGCTATATCCTCAGCCACTGTTGATATCGAAATTAAAAATATTGTTGATAGGCTGGCATAGTAGTGCAAGCCTTTCATCCAAGTACTCAGAAGGCAGAGGCAGGTGGATCTGAGTTCGAGGCCAACCTGCTCTACACAATGAGTTCCAGACCACTGAGAACTATACAGTGGGACCCTGTCTCAAAGAAAAAAATAAAAATAAAATAAATAAATAAATAAGCAAGCAATGCCACTCTAGGAGAAACATAATAAAAAGAAGAGTACAAAAGCGATGCCATCTGCCATGGTTTTCCCACTTATATTTCTACTACTCATAGTAATGCAATGACAAAAAAAATGATAATAACATGTTGCTTATAAATTGAGTATTCTCAATTTCACATAGACTATCAGGCTAGAATCACCCATATGGAATGGAAATTTCTTTCTTCTCTCCAAAATTAGAAGTAGCATAACTTCTAATTATAATATTTGTTAAACGATGGATTCAGTGATGGACATTGAACAGGCAATAAGGACTCTATTAAGTCAAGGGGATATGGCCCTCATCCAGTTATTCTCTGATGAGCTGACAGTAGATGAGTACAATTAAGAAGTAAAAATACATCAAAAGTTTTCTCTAGAGCTGAGTATGGTGGCTTACAACTACAATCCCAGTATTTAGAAGATGAGGCAAGAGGACTGTCCCAATTTGAGGTCAGCCTAAGTTACAGAGAGCCTATCAATCAATGAGAGAGAGAGAGAGAGAGAGAGAGAGAGAGAGAGAGCGAGAGAGAGCACCATAACGCCATCTCCATTCCAATAATAGGAAAGGACCCCCAAATAAGGGAATAGTAGAGCCAAGTGTGGTGTCAGCATGTCTTAAATCCTAGCACTCAGGAGGCAGAAGCAGGCAGATCTCTGAGTTCAAAGCCAGTCTGATCTATATAGTAAGACCCTGTCTCAAACAAAAGGGGGAGTGGGGACATTAAGTGTAATTACTCATGTTGAGTGAAACAAAGCTGATGAAGGCATTAAGTCTAGAGAAGAGGATGAGAGCTCATATAATTACTCTTCTCTGACAGAACCTTCTTTTGTGATGCTAGACACATTCCACTCAAGCTATGAAATACAGACAGAGGACATATAACAAACTACATGCCTAATTTTCTTTTCTCACTTCATGACACAGGACCTGAGACAAAGCAAAGTGCTTTCCCTGAGAAAAAAACATGAGAGAAGTATTGTATTTAGTAATTCCTTCCCAAACTACCAGGCAGGGTTCAATTAACGACACAGATGATGATTCTAGGTGGCAAGTTGAGAAACTCCAGATGGTACAAACATAAGGTAAGTACAAACTCAAGATTTACTAGCTCTGACTTTACGCAGCCAACAATTTGAACACAAAGCTCCAACTGGCAAAGAACAACAACAAATTCAATAGACACAACCATCGATCCCTTTTTTCTCCTCAATGGAAATCTTCCCAAAATAACTCATGTAGGCAGGACTTTAGTGCCACAGGACTCACTCACCATCTGTGGTCTTCACCCTAAATCTGGGTATGACCATGAACCTAGAATTTCTGTGCTAGGCAGACCCTTAAAGTCCTAGATAATTGAGGATCACTTGCATCAGGAGCCCAGACATCTTAATCACATTTTGAGGGAAACAATCCAAATCTGTCATATTTTCCATGTACAACCTCTGGAATCCAGTCCAACTGCAACTGGAACCTACTTTTAAAAATATATTCTGTGCCAACTCTTCTAGAAAAATCTTCCCAGATTTTTAAAAAAGTTTCTTTACACAACTGGTTTTTTGATAGAAATATAGTATGCTCCAAAGATAGCTGAAACCCTCCCTCCCCATATATAAAAATATATATCCTTTCAGCATCATTTGACCGAAGTATAAAGCAACCTGGTTGGCCTCCATGCATCCGATGGCATCTTCCAAGAGTGAAAACTCCACGCAGACATAGCCATAGTCGTAACCTGGGGACAGCATTTAAATACAGACGGGAGTGGTGTTAGTTCCTTGCAAACATAAGAGACACACTTATATCCCCTGTTTTTGAACCCCTTAAACACAAGCCTTCCCACATGTTCCCTCCCTCCTCTATACTAGGCAAAGTTGCTAGCACAAACAGAAAAAAGTACTGAAGGAAAGTATGGATGTTTCTGAACTTTGATATTCATTCCTTTTTTTCCTATTAAACAAGATCTTTTGCCCTCTTTATCACTGTTGATCAGGAAAGAGTACCCCAGAATTGGGTAATCCCACAGAACATTCAAGTGGGGACCCAAAACATTTTAACAACAGGCTGAATTTTCAGGAAAAACAGTCAATAAGAACAGGAAAGTGTCTGGAAAAAAAATGTATCCAGAGAGAAGGAGAAGCAATTATACCAAGGCTATACTAAGAATCACCACTTTCAAGCAGAAACCACCTTCAAAGAGAAGTGCTGACAGACTGAGGCAGCTTTTCTGTTTGGATACCACAGAAGGCTTCTGGTTGACAAGGAACAGACTATTTCAGCTTTTCAATTTTTCCCCTCTTGTTTCAAACAACTCAAGTCTTAACAAAGTACAAAAGTATAAATAGGAATAGATGGATCCAAATTTGTGCTTATGTGCAAAAAACTGGTGGGGGGGGTCAGGCAGAGGGAAAGACAACAGTTGTTAGTAATTAATGTATGTTCAATAACTGTATATACCATTAACATTATAAAATACCCTTCACCTTAATACTGAAGAAGTAGCATCAGGCCTGAGGTGCTAATGACCCATGAAATTGGAAAGTCATGGGATTTACAGGCTGCCGAACTCTTATTACCCTATCTCATAGTTCTTGATATAGCCACCATATGACTGCAAAAGTACACTACTCACTGCAATGTTCCACACATGGCTTCCATGCTCCCTTCACTTCCTCACATGATTAAGAAACTCACCTCTAGAAGTTATACTATGCAAATGGAACAGAAAAAAAAATAGATGTGATTTATTCAGATGAGAAATAAAACTGAGGGACAGAATGCAACACAAAAATCTAAGCAAATTTTGAGCAAGAAGAAACTGACATAAAAAGCTAGAAAAAAGGCAATAAAAAGTATAACTAGGCTAGTGTATAACTCAGTGGTGTATGAGGTTCTAGGTTCAATCCCTGGCACCAACAAAAGACAGAAAGTTAAGAGAAGCTAGTCTGCTAGCACACGCCTATGATTCCAGTTCTCAGGAAGCAGACAAAGGAAGATCATAATTCAAGGCCAGCCTGGACTAAATACGGAGACTCTGTCTCAAAATAAATCAATCTTAAAAAACAAAAACAAGGAAACACTAATTTGGTGAAATGCGTTGCATTCTTTGGTACACAGAATGAATGGCCTAAAATGTGTTGTTATGATCATAGTAACTTTGATTTTGAACTTGATTAATACTCTAACTACAAAATACTATTATACAATGATGGAGGATGCTGCTTGCTTTGAGTTTAGAGAATGATGAGAAAGAAGAAACAAAAGCTACTAAAAACTTCAGCACTACCTTAGCCAGAGAGATTTTCTATCCTAATTTCACAGCTTTGGCCACTTCAACTTATTTAAACTTACCACAAAATCAGTTTCTTCTGATTAGTAACTCTTTAAAGAAAAAAAATACTTTAGTATACATATTTGTATATATCCTGTTAACTGTGGAAGTTGTTTTGCTATTCAATTACTTTCAAGTGGATTCTTCTGACCAAACTCAGTGCCCACACCCATAAGTTGCTCTAAATATTCTTTGGAAACACTGTAGAATAACACAAAGGAACAAATTTTATCACTAAATTTCTACTGCAAACACTCAAAAGTTTGTCCACAATCAGAAAGGGGCAGCCATGGGACAAACAGGTTTCTTTTGAATGCTTTGATTACCACTACAAAACATTACCAAAGGGGTTCCCGGATATACAGAAAGCATCTCTCTCTACGGCTACCAAAATGAGAAACACAAGCAACTAATACCACATTGCAAAGTCCTGAGTTTTATTGTTATGCTTAAAGAAGTGATTGCTGTGGCCCAGAGAAGCACACAGAATGTGTGGAAGAACAAGAAGATTCATAACAACATTCCTACTTTGGTTAAAAAAAAGCAGGCTTTTATCCTAAAGTCACTAGGAAGGAAAATATAGTGTGTAGGAGGCACAATAAACATGAAAGAACCATCTGTATATATCAACTCTCTGTATGTTGTTCACAAGCTCAACACTCAGCTTCTTCTGCATAAAAAGTTAGCTATCAAAAAAGAACACAAAGGGCTGGAGAGAGAGTTCAGTGGTTAAGAACACTGGCTGCTCTTGTGAAAGACCAGGGTTCAAATTCCAGCACCCACATAGTGGCTAACAACTGCCGGTAATTCCAGTTCCACGGGATTCGATGCCCTCTTCTGTCCTCCATGGGCATTGTATGGCATGGGTACACTTACATACATGCAGGGAATACACTCAGACACATAAAATAAAAATAAATAAATCAAAAAAGAACACAAATTTAAGGCTTAACTATGTTGCCTAAAACTTAAAAAGATTTTTTTTTTTTTTTTTAAGCTAGGCGTAGTGGCACATGCCTTTAATCCCAGCACTCAGGAGGCAGAGGCAGGCAGATCTCTGTGAGTTAAGAGGCCAGCCTGGTCTACACAGTGAGTTCCAGGCCAGCTGGGGCAACAGGGAGACCCTGTCTCAAACACCCACACCCACACTCACACACACACACACCCAGACACACGCACAATTTTTTTAAAAGTACCAAATCTTGATCCCAAACATTCTTTGTATCCAAAATTCATAGTTGTATCACAAAGATTTTTAGAAATTACCAGAAGACATTGATACTAAACAATATTTACATAGTACCTGTTGAAACAAGTTTCTATAATAATATACTTTACATATATTGGCTTAATCTCCACAAGACTACCTTCAAGGTATCATTAACCTCATTTTACCCAATGGGAAAAGAGCAAAGAAAGGATAATTTGCTCACGATCACCCTAATTTTATGTATCAATACTGAGCTTTTGAAACCCAAGCAATTCAGATTCAAATGGACACTATTAACCAGTACATTATATAGCCCTTCATTTTTCTCAGTCCTAAGGACTGAACTTTGTACATGCTAGGTAAGAGCTCTACCACTAACCTATAACTCTAATTTTAGTCTTCTTTTTTTTCAAAAAACTATTCATTATTTATTTACTTAGCAAGTGTATGAGCACCCAAGCATGTGGCAGTCAGAGGACAACTTACAGGAATTGGTTTCTCTCCTTCTACATTTGAGTCCTGGGAATGGCACTCAGGTCATGAGGTTTGGCAACAAGCACCTTTACCTAATGAGTCACCTTGCCAGCACATCTTTTTCTTTTCTTTTCTGGTCTTTTTGAGACAGGGTCTCCCTGTAGCCCCAGCTGGCCTTGAACTCACTATGTAAACCAGGTTGGCCTTGAACTCACAGAGAGATCTGCCTGCCTCTGCCTGAGTGCTGGGATCAAAAGCATGCCCCACCATGCCCAGCTATCTTTTTCTTTTTGTACTGAGACAAAGTTTCACTAAGTTGCCCAGGCTGACCTCTTTTTTGATAGTCTTGTTTTTTTTTGAGGCAGAGGTCTTGCTATGTAGCCCTAGCTGGCCTTAAACTTGGAGCAATCCCCCTCTACCACCTAAGTGCTGGGATTACAGGAGTATAGGAGTATGTCTCTATTGCTGACTCCCAGGCTAACCTTAACCTTATTCTATAGTCAGGCTGCCTAAACTTGCTATCCTCCTGCCTCAGCTACCTCAGTATGTGGGGCCCATCTAATCTTTCACTTTTTTTTTTTTTTTTTTTTTTTTTTTTTTTTGTCTTTTTGAGACAGGGTCTCCCTGCAGCCCCAGCTGGCCTGGAACTCACTATGGAGACCAGGCTGGCCTCGAACTCACAGAAATCCACCTGCCTCTGCCTCCCGAGTCCTGGGACTAAAGGTGTGGACCACCATGCCCAGCTTTTTTTTTTTTTTTTTAATATTTTACTTATTATTTTTTATTTTGTGTATGAGTGTATTGCTTGCATGCATGTGAATGTACCCATATTGTGCAATGCCATGGAGGTCAGAAGAGGGCTTGGATTCCCCTGGAACTAGAGTTAAGGACAGTTTGTAGCTGCCATGTGGGTGCTGGGAATTGAACCCAGGTCCTCTGCAAGAGCAGTCAGTACTCTTAACTGCTGAACCATCTCTCCAGCCTCTAATCTTTCACTCTTTAATAAAATCTTAGACCAACTGAAATAAATAATCTGAATTTTACAAGCCCCAATACGGAATGAGTCTCACATACCTAAGCACAGATAAGCCATTTCTATAACTAAGAAATACTGAAATGAGCAGCACAATACATACTTCTATTTAAATATCTAACAGAAGATCACTGTGAATGTACCTAAATAAGCAGGTCAGAAAGTATGCATTCTCAAGAAATTACTCTATTGGCTCCCATAATTCTGAGAAAACAAAACTAAAAATTCTTATTGTAAACGATGGCTATAAAAATTATGTAGTAATATGGAAAGCTACAGAAACTGAATCTAATGCAGAGGTAGAGACAAAAATCAGCATATGAGATAAAAACCATGCATTGTCAAAATCATACTTGGGTGAGCCCAAGGTGAAAAACAACATACCATCTTTCAATATAGGTAAGTCCAACATTGCCAGTTTTTCCTCCAGCGTTGCAACAGATCAGTTTTCCTTTGGTTGACACCAGATGAAGAGGTTGGATTGCATTTAAGGGCCATAATGTATGAAAAATATATCACTTTAAATAACAGAAGCACAGCCAGCACAGTAAATGCTCATACTCAGAGAAACTTGGAATCAGGAAACAAATGAAGCTATAGCCAAGTCTCAGCCCCACCTCCATAATCATTCAGTGAAAGGGAAAACAGGATGTGGGATGTGAGGGAGGGAGGCATAGTTTAAGCAACCACAGGTGAATATGCAAAAATCCAAAAATGGACTGATGCAATACATTTGTATACCAAAATGATTGCAATGGTTGTGCTGCTACAGTAAGATAACCTGGGGTCATTTTCCATTTCTTGAGTTTTGTAATTATTGTAATTGAAGATATTTTGCCTAGAGAAGTAACACTCTGAAAACCACCAATGAACCTTGCATTCAGAATTTCTTGGAATCAAGATGATAAATACTGTTAACAGTTCCCATGGACAGATTTTTACCAAAATAAGTAACAAAGTCTATTTTATTACCTTTTCATTTAACCATCACTCTCCTGGGATGAAGTCTAGCAGGCTAAAGGATCTTTGTGCTTATTTATACAACTATTAAAAAGCATACCTCGGGCCGGGAGGCAGAGTCAGGCAGGTGTCTGTGAGATTGAGGCCAACCCAGTCTACATAGTGACATAGTGGTAAGTTTCAGGACAGATGGGCTCAGGGAGACCATGTCTCAAAAAAAAAGAAAAGAAAAAAAAAAAAGCATACCTCACCAAGAGTAATGGTATATACCTTTAATCCCAGTGTTCAAGAGGCAGAGGCAGGTGGCCAGGTGGCTCTGTTAGTTCAAAGCCAGCCTGGTCTACATAATTGAGTTCCAGACTGTGAGGGCTACACAATAAAACCCTGTCTCACAACAACAAAACGGACTCTGTTTTCTAAGGTAAATGCACACATCTCAGAAATATGAACATTCCTTATGTTTTTTTTTTTTTGGTCTTTTTGAGACAGGTTCTCCCTATAGCCCCAGCTAATCTGGAACTCAGAGAGATTCATCTGCCTCTGCCTCCCAAGTGCTGGGATTAAAGGTGTGCGCCACCACAACCCAGCCCTTATGCTTTTAATTTTTTGGTAGAAAAGAAGGATAAGAATAGGACAAGGAGAAGAAAATGCAAAAGAGTAACATTAAACATTTCTAATCATGGGGCTGAAGAGATGGCTCAGTGGTTAAGAGCACTGACTGCTCCTGTAGAGGACCGGGGTTCGATTCCCAGACCCACATGGGGGCTGCAAATCATCCTTAACTCCAGTTCCAGGGGAATCTGAGGCACTCTTCTGACCTCCGAGGCATTGCCAAACAAGAGTGGACTCACATACATGCAAGCAATACACTCGTACACATAAAATAACAAATATTAAAAAATAAAAAAGTTAAGAGATTTTATAAAAAAAATGAAAACAAAATAATTCAGGTATGTAGATTTCTATCAATGGGAATAATACAACAAAAGAGGCCTAGGCACTGGTGTTATGAAAATTAGGAAATTTTGTAATTTATATGCTAAGCTACCAGCTGGGAAGAATGGAATTAGAACACATGAGATTCATCACTTTGACATCTTAGGAGTATTTTAAATTTGCTCCCCTTCAACTATGCATATACAGATTGGTGGTTTATAATAAAACAGATGAAACAAGGAAAATATGCAGATGTCTTCCTGTTAATTTTTCTTTAAACTGCATATGGTTCTATTCTATTTAGTTCTCCATCTGTACTAATTGGTTATTTAAAGAGAAAAAAAGTGGAGATGTGTATGAGTGATAGAACATTTGCCTAGCATGCATGAGACCTTAGGTTTCTTGTTCTGCACCATACACACACACTTTAAAATAAAAGAAAAAAGTTTGTTTTTTTCCCCCCTTGAGATAAGGTCTTCCTATGTAGACCAAACAGGTACTGAACTTACTTATGTGGATGAGGATGGCCTCAAATTGTCAGTAATACTCCTGCCTTAGTCTCCCTAATACTGAGATTACAGGTCTTCACAGTCTACTTTGATTTTTCCTTCAAAATCCAAAATTATTCCCAGGGGTCACTCTATCTTGATGATAGTTCCCTGTGCCCAGGAAAACAACTATTATTAGGAACTCTCTGTATTCAATTTATTTCAATACCACTGGCAGTAATGGTACCATGTGAGCACAATGGAGGACAGTATCCACCCCTGAGAAAACTTGACCTAATGAAAGAATCATGATGAGTAAAAATAAGCACAGGCTACTTCAAGATGCTAGTAAGTAAAAAGGGTACAGGTATCTTTGACAGGGTGGTCTCCCTAGTCCTGGCCTGCCTAGACCTCACTATGTAGACCAGGGTAGCCTCAATCTCACAGAGATCCACCTGCCTTTGACTCCCAAGGGCCAGGAATAAAGGTGCCGGCCACCACACCTGGCATAAAGAGTGGTTTCTGGAGTGAATAACTTTCAGTACTTCTATGCTTCTATTATAAAGCACTATAAGGAACCAAAGATCAGACAGCTGTCTCTGTTACTGCTTCTCAAATATGCCCTAATATAGCATTTTTTAAGAGTTCAAGCCGGGCGTGGTGGCACACACCTGTAGTCCCAGCACTTGGGAGGCAGAGGCAGGCAGATCTCTGTGAGTTCAAGGCCAGCCTGGTCTACGTAGTGAGTTCCAGGACAGCTGGGGCTACAGGGAGACACTGTCTCAAAAAGACCAAAAAAAAAAAAAAAGTGCAAAGGTAGTATAAATTCCCTTATTGATTTCTAGTGCACAGTAAAAATGTATCTAGTGCTTGCTTCAGCAGCACATATACTAAAATTGGAACACACAGAGAAGATTAGTATGGCCCCTGTGCAAGGATGACACAAATTCATTAAGCATTCCACAATATTTTTGTTTTCTGAATAAAGTTTGGAAAAGCTAAAAAATATTTTTTTAAATGTATCTGCTTCCTACACAGGTTACAAAAACCATCTCATTTTGACTAGGGAAAAAGAAAGATCTATGAACAGCTTTTCTCATTGCCTTGGTCCTGGCACAAACAAAAGGACCCTTGACACTATTATAAGAGGCTCTGGGAAGATTTTATACAAAAGTAGTAGTATCTATGCTGAGATTAAAGGCATGAGCCACCATTCCTGGCAAGAAGTCATTTAAAATAGACGTGCATTCTTCATTAAAGTTTTAAAAAAACAGGAGTTGGAGAGATGGCTTAGCAGTTAAGAGCACTGGCTGCTCTTCCAGAGGACCTAGGTTCAGTTCCTAGCACCCACATGATGGCTAACAACCATTTATAACTTCAGTTTCAGGGGACTTGACACAATCTTCTGACATTTACAGGCATTGCATGACAGGGTACACTTACATACATACAGGCAACACATTATTCATACCCACAAAATAAAAAATAAATTAAAAAATATTTTTAAAAAACTTTCCAAAAACAGCCGGGCATGGTGGCATATACCTTTAATCCCAGTACTTGGGAGGCAGAGGCAGGCAGATCTCTGTGAGTTTGAGGCCAGCCTGGTCTACAGAGCGAGTTCCAGGCCAGATGGGGCTACAGGGGAGACCCTGTCTCAAAAAACCAAAGGGAAGGAAAAAAAAAGTTTCCAAAAAAACAAACAATCCACTATTTACATCACAAATGCACAAACATTTGTTTATTTTTTTGTTTCTTTTTTTAAAATTTTATTTTTAATTTTATTTATTTTTATTTTGTTTTTTAATACATGTAAGTGAAGCTGTGTAGTGCGGTGCCTAAGGGGGTCAG
>NW_008355774.1:720770-751022 GCF_000622305.1 Nannospalax galili
TCTGCCCGCCTCTGCCTCCCGAGTGCTGGGATTAAAGGTGTGTGCCACCACACCCGGCATTTATTTATTTTTCAATTTTTATTTTATGTGTATGAGTGTATTGCTTGTGTGTGTGTGAGCACACCCATATCGTGCAATGCCATGGAAGTCAGAAGAGGGCTTCAGATTCCCCTGGAACTAGAGTTAAGGATGGTTCGTAGCCACGATATGGGTGCTGGGAACCGAACCCGGGTCCTCTGCAAGAGCAGTCAGTGCTCCCAACCGCTGAGCCATCTCTCCAGCCCCTCGTTTTTTGTTTTTTTGAAACAGGGTCTCACTAAGTAGCCTTAGCTGGCCTGAACCTTAGTATGTGAACAAGGTTGACCTCAACTTCCCACAGAGGTCTGCTTGCTTCTGCTTCCCAAGTACTGGACACATGTTACTACCCTCAGCCAGTCAAATATTCTTTTTTTTTTTTTAATATTAAGAGAGGAGGCTAGAGAGATGGTTCAGCCAGTTAAGAGCACTACTTGCCCTTACAAAGGACCTGAGTTCAGTTCCCAGGACTTGGACTTACATTGTAGCTAATAATGGTCTGTAACTCCAGTTCCATGGGATCCAATGCCCTCTTCTAGCCTCCACAGGCATTGCATGACATGGGTACACTTACATACATATAGGCAAAAGACTTATTCACATAAAAAATAAACTAAATATTTAAAAAATATATTTTGGGACCAGTGAGATGGCTCAGCAGCTTGCCATGAATGCCTGATATCTGAGCTCAATTCTAGGAACCCAGGGTGGAAGGAGACACCTGAAAGGTGTCCTCTGATCTCTATATATGCACCATGGAACAAGCATAAGCATACACACACACAAACAAACACACACACACGTAAATAAATAAATAAATAAAAGCATTTTCTAGGGTTCCGTATTAATTCAAAAGTTAAAAATAAAAAAATTAATTAAAAAATTTGTTTATTCATTTAAGGCCAGGCATGGTAGTATAAACCTTTAATCCCAGTACTTGAGAGGCAGAGGCAGGCAGATCTCTGAGACTTCAAGACCAGGCTGATCCACAGAGCAAGTTCCAGGAAAACCAGTGTTACATAGTGAGACCTTATCTCAAAAAATCGTATTCATTTATTTATTGTCTTTTTGAGACTGGGTCTCCCTGTAGCTCCAGCTGGCCTGGAACTTGCTATGTAGACCAGGTGGCCTGAACTCACAGAGATCCGCCTGCCTCTGCCTCCTGAGTGCTGGGATTAAAGGCCTCATTTATTTTTATTTTTTGTGTGTGATTTGCTTGCATGTATGTAGATGTACTATGTGTGTTCAATGTCTGTGGAGGTCAGAAGAGGGCATCGGATCTCCTGGAACTGAACCCAGGTCCTCTACAAAAGCAGCAAGTGCTCTTAACCCAGTGAGCCATCTCTCCAGCCCCAAATTTTATTTTTCTAATACTGTTTTAAATTATTTATACTGATACAAATGATAGAACTGAAAATGATACTCCCAGGATGGAAATAAAACAGGTAGAACATGTGCTTAAAATGTAAACTTTACTGAAGGAGAACAGCAAAGAAGAGGTTAAGAATGGTCAGGGATGAGGTCTGGATATTTTTTTGAAAACAAGAATGTTGGGCTCAGTGGAATGCCTTAGTCATAGAACAGAGAAAAACATCATAAGTCTAAGTCATGCCACTGCAAAATATAGGATGACTGTTTAATGTTAAACATAATCACTGGCTGACTAGCCCTCCTGGAAATTGTTAAAATCCATAGATTATGCAAGAAACTAATATATTCTTTGTAGCCTACTGATTAACTTTAAATGTAAACCTATAGAATATGTTTTGTTCTATGTGAAACTAATTCTTTCGTGTATTTTGGCACAAACAACAAGCTTGTAATTATAGTTTCGAAAGTATAAAAAAAGCACTGCTAAAGAATTAAACTCTTCTCCACCTGAGGGTTGAGTTCTTTGCCTTCACTCATTCCGTCACCAGCAGACCTGAGTCTCTATACTTCACTCTCAATGCTTTTTTTTTTTTTTTTTTTTTTGGTCTTTCTGAGACATGGTCTCTCTGTAGCCCCAGCAGGTCTGGAACGCACTATGTAGACCAGGCTGGCCTTGAACTCACAGATCTACCCACCTCTTCTGCCTCCTGAGTGCTGGGATTAAAGGCATGTGCCACTACACTAAAAATATGCTTTCAATGCATATTTTTAGAAATGAAAATTAAGTCTGTCTACCTTTCTAAGAAAACTTGGAATAACATAATGTACTAGCTCTACTTCTAGAGTTTACACATACGTGTTAATTCATTTGGGGATTGAATAAATATAGGCCAATAATACAATATTATTACCCATTAATTCACACATAATGCACATAGTTACTAGGAATTTCTGTAGCACATAATACAATATAACAACCTCATTAATACTTTCTTCTTTGATCCAAGGGAAAAAAAGGGGCAAGAAATCATTGTCATATTGAACTAAGTAGGACTTTTCAGTTTCTCAGGGTCTACTATGTGTAAATGACTGAGATTTTTTTTTTATTTTGGTCTTTTTGAGACAGGATCTCCCTGTAGCCCCAGCTGGCCTGGAACTTGCTATGAAGACCAGGCTGGCCAAAATATTTTAAGATTATAAATATTACTTTAAAAAAAATATGTGCTGGAGAGATTGGGTATGGTGGTACTTCTCTATAATCTCAGCTAATAGGGAGCAATAAGGCAAGAAGGGTTACTTGAGCCCAAGAATTATAGCCTAAAGTTCAAGGTGTGTGTGAAAAGACAAAACCACATCTTAAACAGGGCATGGTGGTATATACCTGTAATTCTTTTTGAGACCCTGCCTCAAAAAGACCAAAAACAAACAAACAAAGAGGCTGGGCTTGTTTAATCCCAGTGCCTTTAATCCCAGCACTCACTCAGGGAGCAGAGGCAGGCAGATCTCTGTGAGATCCAGGCCAACTTCATCTACCTAGTGAGTTCTAAGCCAGCTGGGGCTCCTGGGAGATACTGTTGCAAAAACAATAACAAAAAAAAAAAAAAAAAACCCCAACAAAGCTAGGCATGGTGATATATCCTAGGTATGGTAATCCCAGTACTCAGGAGACTAAGTTAGGAAGAAGTGCTTCAAGTCTAAGTACATTTTTCTCTAATTCTTGCCTGATCATTTCCTGTAAAATCCCTAAAAAGCACCCTAAAAAGCACTGATTTCTTTTATCTTACCCTCTAAAACTTAGTGGACATAATATGTATTTACTGATCACTGTATATAATGATTACTTCCAGGTATTCATTTAGGCATCAATTCTCTTTTAATCCTATTGTCTTTAAGTGACTTCTATAGTTGGAATGTGCTCTCTGAAGTTCAAGGGTGAAAAATATAACCCCCTAAAGCAACAAACCATTGTTAAGTAGAACTTAACAAATGATTAGGTTTTAAGGGCTCTACACTCATAAATGGATAAATGCTGCTATTGTAGGAGTGGGTTAGTTACCTCAGGAATAGGTTCCAGATTATAGGATGAATGATACCTTCTGTCTCTTGCCTTCCCTTGACCTTCTACCTTCCACCATAGAATGATATAGTAGGAAGGTCCTTGTCAGATGTAGACCATTGACCTTGACCTTGCCAGTCTCCAGAAATGTAAGAAGTACATATTGGGGGGTGGGGGGACTGAGAATGTAGCAGTGTAGCTCACTTGTAGAATACACTTGCCTACTATGCACAAAGCCCTGGGTTTGATTCCTAGTATGATAATAAATATGGCATGGTGACCAACATCTGTAATGCCAACACTCAGGTAGGTAGATGTAAGATCAGAACTTTAAGGTCATCCTTGGGTATATACCAAGTTTTGACCAGCCTGGGTTATACGAGATCCTGTGTCATAAATAAATAAGAGACCAGAGAGACAGCTCAGTGGTTATGAGTGCTTACTGCTCTTGTAGAGGAGCTAGATTCAGTTCCCAGCACCCATACTGGGCAGCTTACAACTGCCTATAAATCCAGTTCAAGGGGATCCAATGTCTTCTCTGGCCTCCACCGACACCAGGACTCATGTGGTGCATATATATTCACTCAGACAACATACACATAAAATTAAAAGTAAAAAAAAAAAAAAAATCCATAAATCAATCAATAAAAACAGCCTGGTGGCTCATGTCTGTGATCCCAGTACTCGAGGAGAAAAGGCAGGAGGTTTGCCACAAATTCGAGACTAGTCTGAGATACACAGTATACCAGTTGCTTTAAAATTTAACCAGTCTGTAGTATTCTGTTACAATAACACAAAAAGACTAAAACATATCCTATTATCAACCTCTTGGGATTAGAAATGAGCAAACATTCCAGGCCAGCTGGGGCTACAGGGAGACTCTGTTTCAAAAAAGACCAAAAAAAAAAAAAAAAAAAAAATATTAAAACATTTTAAAAAAATTCAAAATACTAAATTAAAAAAACACTTTTCAAAAAAACAAAAAAAAATCCCATTTTAAACCCCTGGGGATTAAAAATAAGAAAAAATTCCAGGCCAGCGGGGGCTCAAGGGGGACTCTTTTTTAAAAAAAACCAAAAAAAAAAAAAAAAAAAGATATTATGAACTGTTCAGAAGATTCAGAATACTCAGTTCAAATAGCCATTTTCCAAAAAACCTAAATCTCTCTATGATCAAAATATTTCATTGCTTGTGTTCATCAGCATATTTCTAGGATCTCAATACTACAGTTACATTGGGTAGAGGAATGACTGAATTGTCAAATAATACTCTATAATATTTTGGATGGTATATATGATGGCATGGGTATGGCAGGAGACAAAGGAGGAACCATAATTTTTTCAGGATTACAGAGTATTATTTTAATTAATTAATTAATTAATTTTGTCTTCTTGAGACAGGGTTTCCCTGTAGCCCCTTGGTGGCCTGGAACTCTCTTTGTAGACCAGGCTAGCTAGCCTTGAACTCACAGAGATACACCTACCTCTGCCTCCTAAGTGCTGGGACTAAAGGCGTGCACCACCACACCTGGCAGTATTATTTTAATTTACTTTTGGTGTTTTTGAGACAGGGTCTCTGTGTAGCCCCAGCTGTCCTGGAACTCATTATGTAGACCAGGCTGGACTTGAACTCACAGAGATCCACCTGCCTCTGCCTCCCAAGTGCTGGGATTAAAGGCGTACACCACCATGCCTGGCAATATTATTTTATTTTAAAAGGTGAAAGTATTATTTTCTAGGCATAGCATAATGAACTCAACTGAAACTAGGAACAATCAATTATGAACTCTCAAGAAGATATAAGCATCAATCAACAGACTGTTGTCTGTGCTGAATAGTCTCTTTACTCATAAAAATGCATTTATAAAAGTGATCTTATGGGCTGGAGAGATGACTCAGTGGTTAAGAGCAGTGGCCACTCTTGCAGAGGTTCAACTCCCAGCATCCACATGGCAGCTAACAACCATCTATAACTACAGTTCCAAGGGATCTGACACCCTTTTCTGACCTCTGCAAGTACTGCATGACACAGGTGCACTTACACACATGCAGGCAATACACTCATATACATAAAATAAAATTAATAAAAAAAATTTTTAAGTGATCTTGTTGGCATGGTGGTACTTGCCTGTAGTCCCAGCTCTTGGGAGGCAGCAGCAGAAAAGATTAGAAATTCAAGGTCATCTGTGTCTACAAAGACAATGTGAGACCAGCTTGGGATATATGATACACTCTACAACAAAGAAACCAGACATATTAGCTTTATGTTACTCTGGTTTTTAGTGATTTGGGTTTTTTTTTTGCTATTGTTGTTAGCCACCAAGTGGGTGCTGGGAACTGAACCCAGGTCCTCTGCAAGAACAGCCAATGCTTTTAACTGTTGAGACAGCTCTCTAGTCCCTGATTCTTACAACTTTTAACTTGGAAAGTCTATTAAAAAAAGATTAAGCCAGGCATGGTGGTGCATACCTGTAGACCCACGAGTTGGGAGGCAGAGGTAGGTGGATATCTGTGAGTTCAAGGCCAGCCTGGTCTACATAGTGAGTTCCAGGCCAGCTGGAACTACAGGGAGAGACCCTGTTTCAAAAAGACCCCCCCCAAAAAATTTTTTTTCTGGTTATATGCATGTCTGCATGCACGCACAGGCCAGGCCACAGGATGACACATGAAGCCAGAGAACAACTTCATAGTCAGTTCTTTCCTTCCACCTTTACGTGCGTTCCAGAGATCACAGGCTTGCACAGCAAGCACCTTTATCAGCTTGAGCCAAGTCACTGGCCATTCTTTTGCCTTTTGAAATACGGTCTAACTTTGAAGCCCAAGCTAGCCTCAAATTTTGACAATCCTCTGTCTCAACCCACTTGTTTATGCCAGTTTTTCAATCTTTCCTTTGACAGACTTTCCAAGTTAAAAGTTGCAAGAATCGGGGACTGGAGAGCTGGCTCAGTAGTTAAAAGCATTGGCTGTTCTTGCAGAGGACCTGGGTTCAGTTCCCAGCACCCACATGGTGGCTAACAATTGTCCGTAACTGCAGTTCTAGGGGGTACAACCTCTTCTGACCTGTACAGGCATTGTACAACACAGGTGCACGTATATACAGGCAGGCAATATACTCATACACTGAAAATTTTTTAAAAAATTGCAAGAGCTGGGCGTGGTGGCACACAACTTTATTCCCAGCACTCGGGAGGCAGAGGCAGGTGGATCTCTATGAGTTCAAGGCCAGCCTGGTCTACATAGGGAGTTCCAGAACAACTGGGGCTACAGAGAGACCCTATCTCAAAAAGACCAAAAAAAGCAAGAATACTAGTACAAAAAAAAAAAACCAAAAAACTGGGGCTGGAGAGATGGCTCAGTTGTTAACAACACTTACTACTCTTGCAGAGGACACAGATTCAGTTCCCAGCACCCATACTGACAGTTCACAACTGTTAGTAATTCTAATTCCAGGGCATCCGATACCTCACCTCTTCTGGCATCAGGCATATATGCAGGCAAAACACATACACATAACATTTTTTTTAATCTTAGGAAACCTTTTTAAATTTTATTTATTTATTTATTTATTATTTATTTATTTTGTCTTTTTGAGATAGGGTATCCTTGTAGGCCCAGCTACAAGGCCAAGATTGCCTTGAACTCAGAAAGATCCTCCTGCCTCTGCCCAAGTGCTGGGATTAAAGGCATGCACCACCACACCCAGCTTAGAAAAATTATTTTTTTAATATTATTATTTTTACTTTATGTGTATGAGTGTATTGCCTGCATGCAAGTGCACCCATATCATGCAATGCCACAGAGGTCAGAATAGGGCTTTGGATTCCCCTGGAACTGGAGTTAAGGACAGTTCACAGCCGCCACGTGGGTGCTGAGAATCGAACCCAGGTCCTGTGCAAGAGCAGTCAGTGCTCTTAACCTCTGAGCCATCTCCCCAGCCCCAGAAAAATTATTTTTTTTTAAAAAAATTAAAAAGCTGGGCATGGTAGCTCACACTTTTAACCCCAACATGCAGGAGGTAGAGGCAGGTAAATCTCTGTGAGATCAAGGTGAGCCTGATCTACATAGCACATTCCAGGCCAGCTGGGGTTACAGGGAGACCCTGTCTCAAAAAAAAATTTTTTTTTAATTAAAAAAGGCAAAACACTCATAATATCCTTTGCCTAGGTACAATTATTTTAACATCACCCTCTTCTTTCCTTTTCTACATACATCAAATATATCTCCTAAGCCAGAAGAAAGCAAGCCGTATGGATAGACCATGGTCCTTCACTTCTAACAATCTCAGAATTTTTAAGATGAGGATGTTCTCCACTATAACCATAGTGGTACCACTTTAGTAAACTTAACATTAATATTCGATTATAACCACATCAATAGAACAATTCTATTACAACCCAAATAACCCTCATGCTTCCCACTTTAAAATCAACATTTTCCCCAACATCTTAGCAATCATATTTTCTTTTTTCTTTCTTTTTTTTGGCCTTTTTTGAGACAGGGTCTCCCTGTAGCCCCAGCTGTCCTGGAACTCACTATATAGAACAGGCTGGCTTTGAACTCACAAAGATCCACCTACCTCTGCCTCCTGAGTGCTGGGATTAAAGGCATGAGCCACTACGCACGGCCAGCAACCATATTTTCTATCCCTAATATTTTGCCTTTTCCAAAAGTGGAATCTCATAACATCTTTCTAAAAAGTTGTAAAGAAAACTGGGCATAGTAGTATGTACTTGTATTCCCAACTACTCAAGATGCTAAGGCAGAAAGTCTGCTTGACCTCAGGAGTTCAAAGTCAGCTTGGGCCAAACTCCATCACACACACACACACACACACACACACACACACACACGCACGCACACACAAAGTATATACAATGTAAAATATACTGTTTTTAAAACAGGTATGGTAGTTCAAGACCAGGGTGGGCTACATGAGACCCTGTCTCAAAAAACAAACAAACAAACAAAAAACCAAATGAAACAAAAAACAACAACAAAAAAACCCCTAGGCTGGTGATATGGATCAGTAGACAGAGTACTTGCCTAACATGCATTAATGCCCTGGGTTCTAGCACTATATAAACCAGGCATAGTAGTGGACACCTATAATCTTAGCATTCAGGAGGTACAAACAAGAAAATCAGAAGTTCAAGGTCATCCTTGGCTACATACAGAGCATGAGGCCAGCCTAAGATACATGGGACCTTGTCTCAAAAAAATAAAAAAAGACTCAGGCATAGTGGCGCACACCTTTAATCCCAGCACTCGGGAGACAGAGACAGGCACATCTCTGTGAGTTTGAGGCCAGCCTGATCTACATAGTGAGTTCCAGGACAGCTGGGGCTACAGGGAGACCCTGTCTCAAAAAGACCAAAAAAATAAATAAAAATAAAAAGAGCACTGACCGCTCTTGCAGAGGACCCAGGTTCCATTCCCAGCACCCACATGGCAGCTAACAACCATCTAAAACTCCAGTTCCGGTGGATCTGGTGCCGTCCTCTGACCTCCGGATACTGCACAACATGCAGGCAATACACTAATACACATAAAATAAAATTAAAAAAAAATTTTTTTTAAGTATATTCATAGTGTTATACAACTATCACCACTACCTAGTTCCAGAACATTTTTACCATCTTAAAAGGAAATCTTGGGGCTGGAGAGATAGTGCAGTGGTTAAGAACACTGACTGTCCTTGCAGAAGGCCCGGGTTCGAATCTCAGCACCCACATGGCAGCTAACAGCTGTCTGTAATTCCAGTTCCAGGGAATCCGACAGTCTCTTCTGTCCTCCACAGGCATTGCACGACATGGGTGCACTTACTTACATGCAGGCAAGACACACATACACATAAAATAAAAATAATAAATAAAATATAAAGAAAAAGGAAATCTTATACCTATTAAACAGTAACTCCTCATTTCTCTAGCCTACAAATAATTTGCTATTTCTGTGGCTAGGCCTATTTTGGAAATTTCATACAAATGGGATAATAAAATCTAAGGTTATTTGTGTCTGACTTCTTTAATGTTTTCAAGACTTACCTACAGTATAGCAGATATCAACTAGTTTCTTCCTATGGTAATATACACAGTGTCTTACCTGGTTTCTTTCAGTCAACATACTTCCTCTATTCTCGTATACATGAACAGTTTCTTCATTTTTAATGATGAGTAGTATTCCAACTATATGTAATATACTCCAAAGATTATCCAGTCACCAAAACACATTTTTCTCCTGACACTTTTGTCAAGAATATAGTAATATAGGGGCTGAAACAATGGCTGAGCAGTTAAGAACACTTGTTGTTCTTCCAGAGGACCCATGTTCAAGTTCCCAGCACCCACATGGCAGCTAACAACCATCTGCAACTCCAGTTTCAGGTGATCTGATACCTTCTTCTGGCCTCTGTGGGCACTGCATACACCTGGTACACTTACATTCATGCAGTCAAAATACTCAAACACATGAAATAAAAATAACAAAATTTTTTTTAAACAATATAGTAATATAACTCAAGGCAATATGTAATTAAAGAGGTTATATTTGCAAACACCAAATGAAAAAATAAGAAAGTAGGCACTGGAGAGATGGCTCAGTGATTAAGAGCAATGGCTACTCTTGCAGAGGACCCAGGTTTGATTCCCAGCACCCACATGGCAGCTAACAACCATCTGTAATTCCAATTAAAGGGGAATTTGATGCCTTCTTCTGGCTTCTACAGCCATTGCACAGCATGAGTGCACTTACATACATGCAAGCACTACACTCGTACCCTTTAAATAAAAAGAAAAATGAAAAAGTACAGATCATACATAGATCTATAGTCCCTTATCTTTAATTTTAAAATCCTAAGTCCCTTAAATATCAAGTTTCTGGGTAAACTTTCAGGAAAGTTTTGAGGCAAATCTTGGCCTGCTATACAATGAGCTTCTTTATAGTTTGTGTGTGCATGCACACATATGTGTGTGCATATGTGGGGGTTAGGGAACTGATGAACAGGGTCTCACTATGGCTGACCTGGAACTTGTGATTCTCTGCCTTGGTCTCCTCAGTGCTGGAATTATAAATGTGCATTACCAATCCTAGCTTTATAATGAGACTAAAAGGATGAACTCTACACACCCTAAAGCTTTCAATTATGAATTACCAATACACTCTATCAACTGAGCTACATCCCCAGTCCCTTATATATGACACTTTAACAAGTAAATATAAAAATTCTCAGAATATCTGATTCTTTCAAAAGTATATATTCTTCAGCTGATATATAATGCCTAAGCTGCATCTTCTTTAAAACCCAAACTACCCTTTAATGCTCTTGATTTGAAAGAAAATCATAGATGTTCTCCACATACGCTGTAGAGTTAGCCACTCCATCCACACAAAGAACCTATTGCCAAGCACTGGGAAAGCAAGAACAAATAATGCAGTCAAGGTTTTAGCTGATGTGGTGCTAACTTTCTAAAGAGAGGAATAAGACACACAAAAAAACAAGAAATGTGCTACAGTGATATATCCTATTCCAATAAATAAGGATGTAATTTTTTTTTTTTTTTTGGTCTTTTTCTCCCTGTTGCCCCAGCTGGCCTAAAACTCACAGAGATCCTCCTGCCTCTGCCTCCC
The DNA here is from genome assembly GCF_000622305.1 of Nannospalax galili. Classification (NCBI taxonomy): domain Eukaryota; kingdom Metazoa; phylum Chordata; class Mammalia; order Rodentia; family Spalacidae; genus Nannospalax; species Nannospalax galili. The sequence goes on from NW_008355774.1 coordinate 731,898, forward strand.
GAGTGCTGGGATTAAAGGCGTGCGCCACCATGCCCAGCAGGATGTAATTTTTTTAAAAAAAATGACTATGGAGTGATTTTAGATTGGTTGGTGAGGCAATGCCTCAATGATGTAAAAATGAAGCCAAGAACCAAACCCTAGAAGACCTGATCCTAGGGGATCAGAAGGAAGAACAGTGTAGAGGCTGACAAAGAAACAAGTTTGTATTTATCAAGGACTGGAGAAAAGTTCAGTTTGGCTACAGCATAATAGAAGTCAGAGAGTAGTACAAAATAAGGTCAAACAGCCATAGGCCAGCTTACATAGTGGTTTGTAAGTTAGAATAAAGAAATAGGAATTTCTTCCATGTGAGACAGAAGGCCATAAAAAGGTTTTAGACATGGGAGTAACTTGATCTGACCAGCATTTTCAAATTTCATTCTGTCATTACTGTAAATGTAATAGCAATTAACATAGAACTGGTAACCAAATCCTTTCATTAAAAAAAAAAAAAACTACCTAAGTGTATATATTAAATACAACATCATTTAAGATAATAAAAGGCCCATGTTTCCTTGTTTTTTTGAAACCACCGTCTTGAATGATTTCATTTGTATATTAATACCTTTGCTCTACCAATTTTGATTCTGGTAACTACTACAGCTAACAAATTTAAGAACTTTCTCTTTGAATCCTAAATGACTGTGCGATTTTTATCCTGCTTGCAAAACTGACAATTTAAAAGAAAATCAACAATAGAGAAACTGAAGAGTTAAAATAGCTACCATTTAAATATGAAGATACCTCTTCTTTTCTAAATGTATCAATATTTAATGGAAGCACAATTCATCACACAAGACAGAAACTGAGGCTACTACCCTGTAAGTTAAAAAGCATATCTAGCCTGTAATTTCTACCTTTACTTACCAAAGAGAATGTATATGAGACACATACAAAAAGTAACCAGCAAAACTAACATATGTAAGAATTACATATCAACTCTTAGTCATGTTTCCACAAAGTCAGGTTTTCTGAATTTATTCTTAAATAACAAGAAAAAGATATTTGTATACTTAAACACCATATTCTTTTGGGCCCAATAATTTATTTGTGTGTATAATTTTTCACTGCAAATCCCATGAGAAAAAGAAGCTATCTAGTAGAGAGAAAAATTCCACTCCCTGGTAAATTCTTTTTAAGTAAACTATAGGAACTGTGGAAACAGCCCAGAGATGGAGCACTTGCCTAGCCCACATAAGACTTTGGATTCAATCCTCAGCACTGAAAAAAAATAACAGATTAAATAAATAAAAGCAAACTCTATCCTCCAAAACGTGACACATTCTTGCTTGAAGATGTCTTTAAATGCATTACTGTGACTTTGTAACATCTGAAAAGATTAATTAATGCTCCAGCTCCTTCACTTTAAAATTCTACAAAACAGATTAGATTACCTTTATTTTAAAGCTACTTCATATTATGTAATCCTAAAAATATTAGTCTAAACTGTGAGTTCTTGGCATTTCAGTAAGATTTCAAGGATCTGACCCAAGTTTATACTCTAAAATAATATAAATACACCCTGCATAACAGACTACAGAATAGAGGTCAAAGAAAAAGCACCTTTGGATCTATCCATGATTTCAAAACTTAGCTGTTGTAGGACTCTTCTCAGAGAAAGATTAAAATCTCAGGGAAACCACAAGTTTGAACAATTTCTCTGGAAAGCTGTTAAATTCCACTTTGAAACAATGAAATGCAAAATTAATATATAGCAAGCTTATTAAATCTCACTAAGCTCAAATGTAAGCATCCCCTCATCATGAAAAACATAAATATAAAACTTAATAATTTAATCATAAAAAACATACTCAGGGAGGGAAGCTGCAACACTCACATTATGTGTCACAGGCACTCAGAAGAACTGGAACATGAATCCTCATAGCCTATGTGTGGACAAACATCCACACACACAAAAAAAAAAGCACAGCTAAAACTAAAGCTTGTTGTTACTTGAAGGTACCAACAGGAAGCTTCTGGAAATCTTACTTGTGATTTCTTAAAATTTTTTTTAAAAGTTGCACATAATGCAGACATCTGTCCATGACCCTTTCTAACCCAAGGCCACATGCATGTAAGAAAACTCACCCGTGTTATACTCCTTCAACTGCAACCCCTTTACAGGCATGCCATCAGAAGTCCGAAAGGCGGTAAGAATCTGCAAGAATATGGCATTTATACTAATGATACAAATCACAAAAACTAATTTTTATATTTTCCCTGGTTTTTAATCCTATGTAATTTAAAGCAATGATTATTTTATAAAGCCAAATTTAAACCATTAACATGCTATTTTTTTTTAAATGCATGATCGCACATATTCATAATCCCAACTAGCCAAGAGAGTAGGACGCTTACAGGTTTGAGGCCAATCTGGGTCAGGAGAGGAAATATATATATTAATTTACACACACACACACACACACACACACACACACACACACACACACACACACAGTGTGTCTGTATTCCAAGCCTCTCCTTACTTGCAGCTTGTAAACTTTTAGTGCTTAGTTTCTCATGTTAAACACAAAGCACTGAATTCAATCTGATTCAATGCAGGGCCATGGCAACTCAGTTTAGTTACTTGCTCTATTTTCTTTTCTTTTTTTTTTGGTCTTTTTGAGACAGGGTCTTCCTGTAGCCCCAGCTGTCCCGGAACTCACTATGTAGACCAGGCTGGTCTTGAACTCACAGAGATCCACCTGCCTCTGCCTCCCAAGTGCTGGGACTACAGGTGTGCGCTACCACACCCAGCACTTTTTTAAAAAATATTTTATTATTTTTATTTTATGTGTATGCATGTATTGCCTGCATGTAGGTAAGTGCACCAGTGTCATGCAATGCCCGTGGAGCATGGAAAAGGCTGTTGGATCCCCTGGAACTGGAGTTACAGACAGCTGTGGGTGCTGGGATTCGATCCCGGGTCTTCTGCAAGAACAACCAGTGTTCTTAACCACTGAGCCATCTCTCCAGCCCCCTATTACTTGCTCTATTTTCAAATGGCCTGTTCTCTCACTGCATTTAGGCCTGAGCTCAATCTAAAATCATCCAATCCTGGAGCCAGTGAGACAGCTCAACAGGAATGGGCACTTGCTGACTAACCTGAGTTTGATCCTGAGGACCCACTTAGTGAAAGGAAGAAAAAAAAAAAAAATCAACTCACAAGCTGTCCTCTAACCCACATGAATGCCATAGCATGTGTACACCCCCCCACACACACACAAACAAAATGTAATTTTTCTTTTGGGTCCTTGAGACAGGGTTTTGTAGCCCTCACTGGCCTAAAACTCAGAGATCCACCTGCCTCTGTCTTCAAAGGTGTGTGCACCACACCAGGCTCACACACAATATAATTTACAAAAGAAAAGAAAATAGCCCAATTCCAATGACACTTTAAATCTTCTTGCTTGCTACTGCTGTGTTTTGAGACAAGTCTCTTGTAGCCCAGGCTGGCCTCAAATCTAAGGATATCATTGTACACCTGATCCTCCTGCCTCTACCTCCCAAGAACTGTATTTTAGCTATGTGTCACTATGTCTTGTTTTTAAATCTCTAGTTTTTTTTTCAGAAAATTTCTGACTGCTTGAAACCATTATCTTTTTAAAAAAATGTTATTTTAATTTTGTATATCTGTGTATGGCTATGTCCATGTGAGTGCAGGATTAAAGGCCTGTGTCACCATATCCAGGCCTTAATATTTTTGGTTAGCACACCAAAAATGAGTTTCATTTATGACATTTTCATACATAAGTATCACTGTACATTGCTCTATCTGCTTTGCCCCACTATCCTTCCCTGGGCTTCAAACTTTTGATCTTCCTATCTCAGCTTGTGTGTGTGTGTGTGTGTGTGTGTGTGTGTGTTTGTGTGTCCCCAGCTGGCCTGAAACTCACTACATAGACCAGGTTGGACTTGACCACATAGAGATTTGCCTGCCTCTGCTTCCCAATTGCTGGGATTAAAGGTATGTGCTACCACGCCCAGCCTGTTTCAGCCTTTTGACTACAGATTATAGGTCTATATCACCACACCTCATTCTATACATTTCTTTGTATCTTCCTATGAATCTTTAATTTTAAGTGAATTTTTTTTCCCATTTTGAGACTAGATCTTCTATGTAGTCCAGGCTGGCCTCAAACAAGCAATCCTGCTGCATATGCCTGAGTGATTATATAGATTTGTGTACCACATCTGAGTTTTGTTTTGTTTTGTTTTGTTTTTTTAAATTAAAGAAAGAACATACACCTTACCTCTTCTTTTGTGGCATTTTCTGGCACCCCACTTAAACGAATAAGCCTGCTAGGTTTCTCCTCACTTGGGCCAGTCCTATAATCTTGATCCTTGAATTCAGAATGTAAAGTTATTTCACAAATAAATTTACTTTTGCATAAAAAATAAAATGAAATACAGATACTCAAGATAAAAATTATTTGCATCATGTTGAAGATATGAAAAATTACAACTTTTTCTCAAATTTCATTCCAAATCATGGGATTATAAGCATGCTAAGACCAAGGCTTAACAATAAAGCAGAACAGCGAGGTGCGGTGGTACACACCTTTAATCTCAGCACTTGGAAGGCAGAGACAGGCAGATCTCTGTGAGTTCAAGGCTGGCCTGGTCTACATATCAAGTTCCAGGCCAGCTGGGGGCTACAGGGACACCTTGTCTCAAAAAGACAAAAACAAAACAAAACAAAAAACAATAAGGCAGAACATCAAGGAAAACAACACTAGGCTGTAGGTGCAGCTCCATGGCAGAAGGCATGCTTAGCCCTAGTGTTAAGATGCCCATCAACATTTAAAAAAAAGAAAACACTGAACAGGATTTTTATAACTAGAGGTTAGGAGGGAAGAAAACAGATATTTAAACTAGCTGTCATTTATTAAAGATGTTTTCTATAAATAAACTTCAGAACAAAGTCAAAAGAACAACTTCATAGCTTAACTCCGAGAAATGTGCATTTTTCATATTTATGCAACTCTGAACTCCAAAAATTTTGCTACATTTCAAAAGTTATAAAAAATGATTTAACTTGGGGGCTGAAGAGAGGCTGCTCTTGCAGAGGACCTGGGTTCAAGACCCAGCACCCACATGGCTGCTAACAACCATCAATAACTCCAGTTCCAGGGGAATTTGATGGCTTCTTGTGACCTCCATGGGCATGGCACGACATGAGTGTACTTACATACATGCAGGCAATACTCATATACAAAAAATTAAAAAAAAAAATTTTTTTTAATGATTTGACTTGAAGTTAAAAAACAAACAAACAAACTTCCACAACAATATTATTTACTCTTGAAAGCAGCCAATTTGAACAAAAAAAATTACATGGTTGTCCAACTCTAACATTCTCAAAACCTATTATTTGGTTACTATTTAATAAAATCATTATCAAAAATAAAAGAAACCTAAACAGAAACAAGTAAAATCTTTTTTAAGGGGCTGGAGAGATGGCTCAGCGATTAAGAGCACTGACTACTCTTGCAGAGGACCTGGGTTCGATTCCCAGCACCCACATGGCGGCTATGAACCATCCTTAACTCCAGTTCCAGGGGAATCCAAAGCCCTCTTCTAACCTCTGTGGCTTTGCACGACACAGATGCACTCACATACATGCAGGCAATACACTCATACACATAAAATAAAAATAAACAAAATATTTTTTTTTAAAAAATCTGGGGGGCTGGAGACATGGCTCAGCGGTTAAGAGCACTGACTGCTCTTGCAGAGGACCTGGGTTCGATTCCCAGCACCCACACAGCAGCTACGAACCATCTTCAACTCCAGTTCCAGGGAAATCTGAAGCCCTCTTCTGACCTCTGCGGCATTGCACAACATGGGTACACTCACATACATGCAGGCAATATACCCATACACATAAAGAAATGAAAATAATATTTTAAAAATAATAATATTTTTTTTAATCTGGTTTAAAATATAATTTTTGGGCTGGAGAGATGGCTCATCAGTTAAGAGCACTGGCTGCTCTTACAGAGGACCCCAATTCAATTCCCAGCATCCACATGGCAACTAACAACTGTCCATAATTCCAATTCTAGGGCATCCAACACTCTCTTCTGATCGCCAGGGGCATTGCACACAGGTGTCCTTACATCCATGTAGGCAATACACTCATACACACAAAAAAATTAAAATAATAAATATTTTTTTAAAATAATAATTTTCATGCCAGGGCACGGTGGCACATGCCTTCAATCTCAGCACTCAGGAGGTGGAGGTAGACAGATCTCTCTGAGTTCCAGACCAGCCTGGTCTACATAGTGAGTTCCAGGCCATGCAGGGATACATAATAAGACCCCATCTTTAAAAAAAGAAAGCTTTAGGGGCTGAAGAGATGGCTCAGCAGTTAAGAACACTGGTTGTTTTTGCAGAAGACCTGAGATCGAATCCCAGCACCCACATGGCAGCTAACAACTGTCCATAACTCCAGTCCCAGGGGATTCAACAGCCTCTTCTGTGCTCCGTGGGTATTGCACGACATGGGTGCACTTACCTACATGCAAGCAATACAAACATACACATAAAATAAAAATAATAAATAAAAAAAATAGTAAAAGAAAGCTTTTGCTCTTTCCTCCATCTTGGTGCCAGTGGAGGCCTGCTGGGAACAGGACTTCTAAAAGGCAAATATGTCTGGAAGGCTGTGGTGCAAGGCCACTTTTGCTGGCTATAAGCGGGGTCTTCAGAACCAATGAGAACATACAGCTCTTCTTAAAATCGAAGGTGTTTATGCCCGAGATGAAACTGAATTCTACTTAGGTAAGACATGCACTTATGTGTATAAAGCAAAAAACAACACAGTGACTCCTGGTGGCAAACAAAACCAAACCAGTGCAATCTGGGAAAAGGTAACCCAAGCCCACGGAAACAGTGGCAATGGTTCGTGCCAAATTCTGAAGCAATCTTCCTGCAAAGGCCATTGGACACAATCCGAGTGATGCTATACCCCCTCATGGATTTAAACCAACGGACCATACATGGTGTCACACACCTTTAATCCCAGCACTCAGGAGGCAGGTGGATCTCTGTGAGTTCAAGGCCACCCTGGTCTATATAGTAAGTTCCAGGACAGCTGGGACTACAGAGAGACCCTGTCTCAAATAAAGAAGTTTGTTTTTTTTTTAAATAAAAAGATAGCTTTCATAATTAAATTACAAACTCTCCTAACAGATTTGAGAAACTTAACAGATAAATTAGCTGCCTGGTCTACATAGTGAGCTCCAGGTCAACTGGGGCTACAGGGAGACCTTGTTTCAAAAAGACCGAAAAAAAAAAAAAAAAAGGATAAATTAGCTACAAGAGGAAACTTACAACATTAACAGAATTTCCTCATGACTGTGAAAACACTTCTAAGTATTTTCTAAATAAGTAAATCCAGCTGGATCCACAGGAGGCACACCTTTAATCTCAAAAAGACCCGCCCCGCCCCCAAAAAAGAAAGTAAATCCTCCATCACAAAAACTACAAGAGTTGTGAGATACTTTGAAACCAAATAATTCTAGAGCATTTAAATCAGCACAATAAAGTAAAATAATAATTAACCATACATACCATATATGATCTGAGGGGCTAGAGAGCTGGCTCAGTAAAGCAATGGCTGCTCCTTCAGAGAAGACAAGTTTGGTTCCTAGCACTAACATGGTAGCTAACAACCATCTCTAACACCAGCTCCAGGGGATCTGACACCCTCTTCTGACCTCTGAAGGTCTGCACATACAAGGATACTTACAAACATGCAGGCCTTCAAATATTCATACACAGAAAAATTAAATAAATATATTAAGTTTTTAAAAATATGATCTGAGGCACAAGCCCTCCGATATTTAAACAGTTTGCTTTTTAGTGATTGTATAAGGTGGCTTGAGGAACTGAAGGTCTTTGACTCTACACTTCACCCATGAGAAAGTTTTATGAACCACCTCAACATACCTGAAGGTCCTGCTGGGCATGTCGAGCAGTTTTGCCTTGTGGAAAAGACTTATTCTGGCCATAGCCAAAAATTTGGCTTCCTGGCAATCTGTGATCCACATCACAGTATTCAATGCTTCTGTAATCGGTGTCTTGTCGGCCAAGAAAGTCCAAATCACCTTCTTTAAATAGACCAGCATCTGAATTCTGCTGTTCACCTCCAGAAAGCTTTGATTTGTCTTGGTCTTGAATTGGACTTTGGCTGTTCTGAAAGTCTGATGGAGACTTGTGTCCAAAGGTTACACCTTGTGTTTCTCCTTCTCTTGTTTCTGAATGTTCAAATTCTCCCTTCTGCACTCCAAAAGCAGGTCTTTCTACTGTATGATCATGTGTAGATTCTTCTCTCCTGTTCACATTCATACCAGAATGTTCTCTCTCTTGTGTAGAGGGTTGAATGTAATCCAAAAGTTTTGGATCCACAGGAGGCATCTCCCTGTCTTTAAATTCCATACAAGGTCCTACCTCTCTGCCCCTAAAATCTTGGTAAGTCCTGGAACGGTGTCTACCTCTGAAATCTGAATGTGGTGTATCCCTATTCCTAAAGTCTAGATCAGTAGTAACTGAACCTCGTCCTCTAAAGTCTACCTGTGTTCCATCTTTATCCCTAAAGTCCAAATCAGATACATCTCTATTCCTAAAATCAGAACGAGACTGATCTCTGGACCTGAAATCTAAATCTGGTAAATCTCTTCCCCTAAAATCAGCATGGGCTCCTTCTCGGCCTCTAAAATCTAAATCATAAGTGCCCCGTCCCCTAAAGTCAGATGGAGGAGCATCCCTATTTCTGAAGTCAGTGTGAGGGTCTCTGTAGTTCATATGGGGTATCTCCCTACCTCTATAATCCATAGGAGTACCATCTCCACCCCTATAGTCCACAGGTGGTCCTTCTCTATCCCGAAAATCCCCAGAATGTATGTCCCTACTCCTGAAGTCCAACTGTGATGAATCTCTACTCTGGAATTCAGAGGATGAAAAATCTCCCCCCCTGAAATCATGTCCAGGTCCCTCCCCTCCTCGATAGTCACCATGTGGTCCGTCTCTAGCTCCATAGCTGAAAGAATGCTCCTCTACATTTGCAAAGGGAGGTCCTGAATGCCCCTGGAAATCAAAGGGAAGTGAATCTCTGCCAGGGAAGTTGCCAGAGTGTCTCTCTTGAGCATGACTCTTAAGGGGAGGAGGAGGATAATCCCTGTTCCACCCGGGAGCAAACCTTTCTTCTTGGCTCCCACTGTAGAAACAAAGACAGGGTTATTCATATTGTCCAGAGAGTTTGAAATCTACACACCAGCATATTCTTCTCTAATCACAGCACATTCTTCTGTAAACATTTGGGGAAGGGGTAGAGTTCTGTAACAGGGTCCTAGATCTATAGAAAACAGCAAGTTTTGCTATTTTAAGATGAGGTGGCTGAGTAACTATTATGCTCTCAATTCAGAACACAAGGTTAAGTCAACACAAGGTTTTCAACATAACTGCAGAAAAAGCTTTCACCCAGTCCTGCAACAGGGAAAATGTGCAATACCAGATAAGCTAATAATGGTAACATACTACAAAAATTCCCATTTCCTACAGCCAGGGAACTTAAAATTCCAAGGTCAACATGATGATTACTATAGATCAGAGAAGGAGGCGAGGGGGGCGGAGGGGAGAAAAATCAATGTAATTTTGTTTTTCTTTTGTTTTGCAGAAACGGTCTAGTTATGTAGCTCTGGCTGGCATGAAACTCACTATATAGACCAGGTTGGCCTTGAACTTAAAGCAATCCTCCTGGCCTCTGCCTCTTGAGTGCTAGAATTACATGTATAAGCCACCATGCCCAGCCTTGGAGTGTAAAATTTCTTCTAAGAAGTTTCAAGAAGTGTCCTTCTCATTACTGCATCCAGGAGTATCATTCCAGAATATGTTATATCTACAGTATGGATACCACTCAACCACAATGAACACACATCAAAAAAGAAAGGAAAACTGGTTGTATATCAACATCACCAATAGGAGCACATCACTATTCATCAGCTAAATATCACTTTTACTGCTTCTGAATCCCACTTCTACAGTGGCTCCATCTAGAAATGGTCTCAGTCCAGTCCTACTATTATAATTACACAAGAGTACCACAGAAGGCAGCATGAATCTTGCCACAAAGCATGTTAAGTCAGCTAAGCCAAGCTAAACCATCCAAAAGAGGGGGGAAAAAAGCTGAAAGGAATTCGGAGACAGCATTAGATCTTTAGGCATTAGTTCTATGTCCCAAATAAAAAAGCTGACACTAGATTCTAATGCCACATGCTGCCTTTTTTTTTTGGTCTTTTTTGAGACAGGGTCTCCTTGTAGCCCCTGCTGTCCTGGAACTCACTATGTAGACCAGGCTGGCCTCGTACTCACAAATATCCGCCTGCCTCTGCCTCCCAAGTGCTGGGACTAAAGGCATGCGCCACCAGGCCCGGCTACATGCTTTTTATAGTAACAAAGTATATTTAAAATACTCATAGTATTGAAATTGTACAATCAGTTTATTGAACTCAAGAAATAAACAAGAGTTTCCCAGTCTTTCACACCATCAAACATCTTTGCTCAATTACCAGAACACTTGGCACAGTTTGGCTCTGGTCAAAGATTAGGGAATAGCTATCCATGCTGGCATACTCCTGTTATCTCATTATTTGGGAGGTTGAGTCAGGAGGATCTTGAGTTTGAGATCAGTGTGGACTACAGAATAAGAACCTGTCTCAACAAACCAAAAGATCAAGGAACCTAAGTAGGTAATTAGGCACTTGGGGATCCCAGAGAGGGCCTGATGAAAATGAAGAAGGAAAGCAAAGTGATTGAAAGGTTATTTCCTATTTAGTAATACATCAAGAGCATCAAGATTATAAAGACCAACTCTCCTCCTAAAACATACAGGTTCTAGCAGGGCGTGGTGGTGCACGCTTGTAGTCCCAGCACTTGGGAGGCAGAGGCAGACAGATCTCTGTGAGTTCAAGGCCAGCCTGGTCTACATAGTGAGTTCCAGGACAACTGGGGCTACAGGGAGACCCTGCTTCAAAGAGACCAAAAAAAAAAAATACAGGTTCTATCATAAGACACTTCTGAGCTCAAACTACATCACCGAAATAAAATTCAAAGGACAACTGACTCATAAGAAAAGCTGTAATACTAAACCCTTTCTTTCTTTTTTATTTTATTATTTTATGGGGACAGGTTGTGTATATGCTGTATGTGCACATGAGAGGGTGCATCTGCATGGGTGCATCTATACAGAGGCCAGAGTAAGATACTGGGGCGTCTTCTATCACTTTGCATCTCGTTCTTTGAGACAGGGGCTCTCTCAGAACTTGAAGCTCCCCATTTCAGATAAGATAATGGTCAGCAAGCTCCAAGGATCCTCCTATCTCCATCCCCCAACACTGGGGTTACAAATACATGCAGTCATACATGGCTTTATTATTTATTTTTATTTTATATGCATGAGTGTTCAAGGTTAGAAGAGGGGATGAGATACCCTGGAACTGGAGTTAGAGATGATTATTAGCTGCCATGAGAGTGCTGGAAATCAACCCCCATCCTCTGCAAGAGCAGCAAGTACTTTTAATTGCTGAGGCATCTCTCCAGCCCCATGCATGGCTTTTGTATGGCTAGTAGGAATTTGAACTCAGATCCTCTTGCTTTCACAGCAAGCACTCTTGTCCAGTGAGTCAGCTCCCTAGCACCACTAAACCCTTTCTTAAAGTATCAGAAATTTAACATTAACCTAAACATTAGAATGATATATATACACACTTAATGGGTTTTCAGAACATGATAACTTCTACTTGTTCCCACTAACATTAACATTAGTTATATCTATGTGGTTCATAAGAGGAACAAGTTTAAATGTTCTTCATAGGAAATAGAGTAACACTAATATTAGAATGCTACCATTAATCACAGTGTCTCCCTATTTACATATTATTCAAGTCCTACTAATTATCTTTCTGAAAAACATAAACTTGCTCAGACATTCATGGGATGAGTGCTAAGACATCTAAATCTATATATTTTCTCACCAGAACACATCCAACATTGTTTCTGACTACTGCCTAAGGATTATCTTACTCTCCTAAGTCAAACAGTTCTAAAGTAACCCACTATACTATGGTTCTTTCATCTATATTTTATGGAGTCTAATCAAGAAACAGTTTTATTATTATAAAACAATGGTTATAGAAATTATTTTAAACCATATATAAACAAATTTATGAAAAGTGTTTCAAAATGAAATAAATCATCTTCCTGCAAGATAACATTTTTCTTTGGTCTTTCTGAGACAGGGTCTCCCTGTAGCCCCAGCTGTCCTGGAACTCACTATGCAGACCAGGCTGGCCTTGAACTCACAGAGATTCCCCTGGGTACGCATGACTATAATCCCAGCACCAGGAAGGCAGAGGCAGGTGGATCTCTGTGAAGTAAAGGTCAGCCTGGTCTACATAGCAAGTTCTAGGCCAGCTGTGGCTACAGGTAGACCCTGTCCCTACCTCAAAAAAAAAAAAAAAAAAAAGTTCTGAAAAGAAGTTGTGCAGTAGACCAAATCTACCTACCATTTCTGAATGGTTATCTAAACTACCTTAATTCTATAAGAAATAGCCTAACCTACAAAATAATTATCCATAAATAACAGACTATAATCTAAAAAAAAATTTTTTTTTGGTCTTTTTGAGACAGGGTCTCCCAATAGCCCCAGCTGTCCTGGAACTCACTATTGTAGACCAAGCTGGCCTTGAACGCACAGAGATCTGCCTGCCTCTGCCTCCGGAGTGCTGGGATTAAAGGCATGTGCCACTACGCCCCACTAAATATTTTTATAAATGTGATAAAAACATTAATTTCATAACATAATACTTTAAAATAAATATTTTCCAAGATTCGAATAGTAATTATAATTTTCCAATAATAAATTTTAGAAGTACAGAATCAAATTAGAATTAAAAAAATATTTAAAATCATTTGCCAAAGGACAACTTTGTGGAGCTGATTCTTTCCTTCCACATTAACAAGGGTTTCCAGGGAGAAAATTCAGGTCTCTAGGTTTTTGCAGCTAATCTAAATATTTTTAAATGTTAAATACAAATTTAGACTAGAGTTTTGCAAACTCTTTATATAAAGAGTCAGATAGTAAATATATAGCCAAAAGTAAATATATTGGACTTTATAGACTATACAGTCTCCACCACAACTGTTTAACTCCATTATTACAATATGAAAGCAACCACTCACAATTTGTAAATAAATGAACATGGCTATATTCCAATGAATGTTTACTCCCAGCACTTGAAAGGCTGAAGCAGAACTGCAAGTTGAAAACCAACCTGGATTACACAAAGAGACACTGTCTCAAAACAAAATAAACTTTTATTTACAAAAAGTCAAAAGACTGCTTGGTGTGGTGGCACATACCTAAAAAAAAAAGGTCACTGGGGCGTGGTGGCGAACACCTTTAATCCCAGCACTTGGGAGGCAGAGGAAGGCAGATCTTTGTGAGTTCAAGTTCAGCCTGGTCTACATAGTGAGTTCCAGGACAGCTGGGGCTACAAGGAGACCCAGTCTCAAAAAGAGGGAAAAAAAAAGGTCGCTGGGCACCAGCACTTGGGAGGCAGAGACAGGTGGATGGTGGATCTCTCAGTTCCAGACCAGCCTGGTCTATGTAGTGAGTTCCAGGCCAGCTAGGGCTACAGGGTGACCCTGCCTCAAAAGGATTCATACACACACAAAAAATCCATAGACTATAGTTTGCTGACCATAACTTAGTATTTTGAAAACAAAATTATTCTCAGCATTACCACCATTGATTTAAAGACTCCTGTAAAGACTCTTCATTAAACACTAGATTTTACTAAATATTATAATTTTCTAAACAAGTTCTTCCCAAAAATTTTCTTAATTAAAGCCTCAAGTTTCAGAATAATGATTGAGACTTTAAATTATAATATTATGTAGAATTCTAATCCAAATAAAATGTGCTAGTGATAGAAGTTTCAATTGAAGAATAGGCACTCCCCCCCCCCTTTTTTTTTTCCTTCTCACTTTGTTTTGTTGTTGTTTTAGTTTGGGGTTTTTAAATTTTAATTATTTTTAATTATGTGTATATGTATTTATAGTTGCCTCAGTCTAGAAGAGGGCATAAGATTCCCTGGATTTATAGGCAGTTATGAGCTGCCCTATGTAGGTGCTGGGAACCAAACTCCGGTCATTTGGAAGAGCAGTAGTAAGTGTTCTTGTAACTGCTAAGCATCTCTTGAGCCCCTCACTTTGCTTTGCTTTTGTTTTGAGGTAGTCTCTGTAGCTCTTGCTGGTCTACAACACATAATCCTTCTTTAGCCTCAAAAGCTGGGTTTACAAGTATGTGCCGTCATGCTTGATTCAGTCTGTTTGGTTTTTTTTCTTTGCTTTTCTTTAATTTTTCTTTCACTGGTACTTTTTAAAATTGGGCTTCTGAGACAGAGCCTCACTCTGTATCTCAGTAGCAATTGTCTTGCCTTAGCTTTCCAAGTGCTAGGATTACAGGGCAAGCCCCAACACTTAGTTTTACATCAATACTTTTGAATATGTAAATTTAAAGGGCAGATTACTTTGCCATATACCAAAAAAAAAAAAAACGGTAAAATTCTCATTTATAGCTGGGCGTGATAGCACACTCCTGTAGTCCCAGCACTTGGAAGGCAGAGGCAGGCGGATCTCTTTGAGTTCAAGGCCAGCCTGGTCTACATGGTGAGTTCCAGGCCAGCTAAATAAATAAATAAATAAATAAATAAATAAATAAATAAATATTTCTCACTTATATTGCATTTCATTCATTGTAAGCATAATGTAAAATTTTTTTTCTTTTTGGCTTTTTGAAACAGGGTCTCATGGAGCCCAAACTGGCCTAAAACTATGTAGCCTTAGAGTCTTTAACTCCCAATCTACCTGCCCCCACATCCCAAGAGCTAAGATTGCAAGTGCATGCTACTACACCCATCTTTTCGTTCAGTTGTTTTTCTTTTAACTTTTTTTTTTTTTAGTTAGTTAGTTTGAGGCCAGTTTGGGCTCCATGAGACCCTGTTTCAAAAAGCCAAAAAGAAAAAAATTTTTACATTATGCTTACAATGAATGAAATGCAATATAAATAAGATTTTTTTTGGGGGGGGGTCTTTTTGAGACAGGGTCTCCCTGTAACCCCAGCTGTCCTGGAACTATGTAGACCAGGCTGGCCTTGAACTCACAGAGATCCACCTGTCTCTGCCTAGGATTAAAGGCATGCGCCACCACGCCCAGCTTTCTTTTAACTTTTTAAAAAACATTTTTTTAAATTTTATTTTATGTATATGCGTGTATTGCCTGCATGTAGGTAAGTGCACCCCTGTCATGCAATGCCCGCAAAGGTCAGAAGAGGCTGTCAGATCCCCTGGGACTGGAGTTACAGACAACTGTTAGCTACCATGTGGGTGCTGGGATTCGAACCCGGGTCTTTTGCAAGAAAAACCAGTGTTCTTAACCACTGAGCCATCTCTCCAGCCCCTTTTGTTTGGTTTTATGAGACAACTTTTCACTTTGTAGTCCAGGCTGGCCTGAAACTCACAGTGTAACCCAAGCCAGATTTAAATTTACAATCTGCTTGTTTCAGTCTCCCGAGTCCTAGGGTTGCAGATATACACCACCTCCTTAGGTACGGAAGTCTTAAAAATACTACCATCAGGCGTGGTGGCCCATGCCTTTAATCCCAGCACTTGGGAGGCAGAGGCAGGCAGCAGATCTTTGTGAGTTCAAGGTCAGCCTGGTCTACATGACAAGTTCCAATCCAGCTGGGGTCACAGAGAGACCCTGTCTCAAAAAGACCCTAACAAAAAAAGCAAACACATACACACACCCACTATCCTCACTGCTTATTGTACTAGTCATTAAACTTAACAATAAATTGGGGTTGGAGAGATGGCACAGCAGTTAAGAGCACTGACTTGCTCTTGCAGAGGACCCAGGTTTGATTCCCAGCACCCATACGGAAGCTATGAACCGTCCTTAACTCCACTTCCAGGGGAATGTGAAGCCCTCTTCTGACCTCTGCAGCATTGCACAACATGGGTGCACTCACATACATGCAGGCAATACACTCATACACATAAAATAAAAATAATAAATTAAAAATTAAAAATAATAATAATAAATTATTCCAGTCATGGTGGTATATATCCATAATCCCAGTACTCGAGAAACTGAGATAGGAGAATCACAAGGGTTATTTTGTTTTAATTTTTTATTTATTTATTTATTTATTATTTATTTATTTGAGACAGGGTCTCATGTAGCTCAAGCTGGCCTCAAATTCCTGATCTTCCTGCTTCTATATCCCAATTCCACAGAATACACTATAAGATACCATGCCTAGCAGGAAGATCACAAGTTTGAGACAAGCTTAAAACAAGACCATAGCTCAAAAAAAAGGGGGTGCGGGCCGGCTGGAGAGATGGCTCAGTGGTTAAGAGCACTTGCTACTCAAGCTTTAGATCTAGAGTATGAACTACATCCAATACCTAAGTAACAAGCTTAGCATCCCACAATTTGCATGTCACTCCAGAACCAAGGGATCTGACACCCTCTTCTGGCTTAGACACACACTCAAACAGACACAGACACACACATAAATTTCTTTAAGCCATTCCCTATAAATCTAAAGTACAACTGATCTATAACTAGTAATACCACCTTCTCCACTCATCTTTGTATCCAATAGCAACTAAAACTACACGTAGCTTAGAAAAGTGCATCAATGTTTCTAGCAAGACACAGTTCTAGAGTCCAGAAAAAAATTACTGAAATTAATGGCACTTTTAAGATTTTATTTTTATTTATGTGTATGTGTCTGTGTCTATATGTGTGTAAGCTATGTGTATGCAGGTGGCTGTGGAGGTCAGAACAGAGGATCAGATCCCTTGGAGCTAGAGTTACAGGAGGTTGTGAGCCACTTAATGTGGGTGCTGAGAACCAAACTCAGGTCTTTTGGAAGAGCAGCAAGTGCTCTTAAATGCTTAGCCATCTCTCCTGCCTCTTAATTGAGCTTTTATAAACATTTATGTACAACCATTTTGCTAGCTTCCAAGTATGCTTTGCTCTGCTAAAAGAGATAAAAAGAATAAAAAATATGAGGAAGACAGGAGCAGTAGTATACCCCTGCAATCCCAAGTATTTGGGAAGCTGGGGCAGGAGGATCAGAAGCCTGGGACACTCTGCAAAATCCCATCTCAAAAGTAAATAGTGGCTTACACCTACAATCTCACACTCGGGAGGCTAAAGAATCGCCATAACCTCAATGCCAATGAGCTATGTAGTAAGTTCAGGCCAGTCTGGGCTATGAGTGAAACCTTGTCTCAACAAACCAAAATAGATAAATGAAGGATTCTGGCATATTTTTAATACTTGGGAAATGTTACAAGGAGCTGAGGGTATAGCTCAGAGCCAAAGCATTTGCCAAGCATGAAGGAGACCCTGGGTTTTATCCCCAACTTCAGAGAGAGAGAAAGGGGGGGGGGGCGGCTGGCAGACACAGACAAAACACTTTGCATGCAGGGAATACACTTTCACAATCACTTTAGAAATGACTAGAAACTTAAAAATACTTTGTACTTCTAAAACGTTAAAGTTATTTCTCCAGAAAGAAAATATCTGCTTTTATGGTAGTTCAAAAGTTATACTATATAATTATAATTGAAATACTTGAAAATTTCAATATTTAAATTTTAGTACTTACCGAAAAGGTCCTGTTCTGTTAGCAGATCGAGAATCCCCCCACATCGCTATGTCAAGAAAGCCTCAGTAAGTAGTTCTTTTTTCTATCAAACTCTAGCACAGAAATACCTGTATAAAATAAACCACAAAAAATAATTATTTTAGAACTGGGTAAAAGCTAAATTAGTTAACCCTTGCTTTGTTTTCCAGAGACCAAGGGTATTTTTAGAGGTTACGTTAAAACATTTATATTGGTGAGATGGCTCAGTGGGTGAAGGCACTTGCCCCAAGCCTGACAATCTGAGTTCAACCTACATAGTAGAAGGGACCTACATAGTAGGAAAGAACTGACTCCCAAAAGTTGTCCTCTGACTTCTGCACATGTGCATGCACACACATATACATGCATACATACACACAATAAATAAATGCAAAAAATAGAACATTTATATATTAATTTATAACAAGAAAAGAAATTAGGGATTGGAGAGACGGCTCAATGATTAAGAGCATTTTGCTACTGTTGCAGAGAAGCTGTGTTCAGTTCCCAGCCTTATACTGAGCAGTTCACAACTGCCTATAACTCCAGCTCCAGAGGATCTGATACCTTCTTATGGCCTCTTCAGGTACTGGCACACATGTACACAGACACAGAAAGAAAGGAGGGAGGGAGGAATTAGGGATTGGAGAGACGGCTCAATGATTAAGAGCATTTTGCTACTGTTGCAGAGAAGCTGTGTTCAGTTCCCAGCCTTATACTGAGCAGTTCACAACTGCCTATAACTCCAGCTCCAGAGGATCTGATACCTTCTTATGGCCTCTTCAGGTACTGGCACACATGTACACAGACACAGAAAGAAAGGAGGGAGGGAGGGAGGGAAAATCTTAATTTTTTTTTTTAAATTTTTGGGGCAGTAAACTGACATGCCACCAAGTCTGACTACCTACCCATATAGTGGAAAGAACCAATTTCCACAAGTTGTACTATAACCTCCACAAGTATGCTATGGCATGCATACACCCACATATACATACACTAATTTATTTTTATGTGTGTGTGTGTTTGTGTATCACATGTGTGCAAGTGCCTAGAGGCCAAAAGATATCAGATCAGATACTTGGAGCTGGAGTACAGGTGGTTGTAAGCCACCTGATATGGATGCTGGGAACCTAACTTAGGTCCCCTGCAAAAAGCAGTAAGTGCTCTTAACCACTGAGTCATTTCTCCAGTCCCAAATTAACTAATTTAATTTTATTTATTAATTTATTTTGGTCTTTTTTTTTTTTTGAGACAGGGTCTCCCTGAAGCCCCAGCTGTCCTGGAACTCACTATGTAGACCAGGCTGGCCTTGAACC
>NW_008355774.1:751167-767153 GCF_000622305.1 Nannospalax galili
CTGGATTCGCTAATGGAGACCAGGCTGGCCTCGAACTCACAGAGATCCACCTGCCTCTGCCTCCCGAGAGCTGGGATTAAAGGTATGAGCTACCACGCTCGGCTAACTAATTTTTTTTAAAAAAAAGAATAAATATGAGTTCGAGGCCAGCCTGGTCTACATAGTGAGTTCCAGGCCAGCTGGGGCTACTGGGGAGACCCTGTCTCAAAAAAAGACCAAAAAAAAAAAAGAATACTTCTATTTAAAACATATATTCTGGGCTGGAGAGATAGCTCAGTGGTTAAGAACACTGACTGTTCTTGCAGAAGATCCTGGTTCAAATCCCAGCACCCACATGGCAGGTACCAACTGTCCGTAACTCCAGTTCCATGGGATCCAACAGTCTCTTCTGTCCTCCACCGGCATTGCACTACGTGGGTGCACTTACCTACATGCAGACAACACATGCATACACATAAAATAAAAATAATAAATAAAATATTTTTAAAATGTGTATTCTGAGCTGGGTATGGTGCACTTGGGAGGTAGAGGCGAGGGGATCTCTGTGAGTTCAAGACCAGCCTGGTCTACATAGCAAGTTCTAGATCAGCTGGGGTTCCAGAGAGACTCTATCTTAAAAAGTCAAAAAAAATAATAAGAACAATAATAATTAAAAAATAAAATGTATATTCTGAACTAACTCCCAAACGTTGTCCTCTGACCTCTACACACACACAGTCACACACACACACACACACACACACACACACACACACAATAAATTAATTTAATTAAAAAGTTAATTTTTGAAAAGTTCAAGGCCTTCTGGGGGAAAAAAAAAGTATACTCAGGAGCATCATAAACTTTTTAGTGTACTAAGAATATTTCACATTCATCAATCATTTCCCGAGTAATTTTTTCAGCATCTATTTGTCCTTCATTTTGGAAATAGCATCTTAGCATTAACTTCATTCTCAATCTATGTGACTAATCCTACCATCTAGTTCAGTTAATCAGAACTCATCTTCACCAGTTATTGCTTTAAAAACAGGCATGTAACCTAAATCAAGCTGAGAATTTATCTCCAGGGCTTTTCTTATAACTACTGAAAAATTACCATGGATTTGTAAGCATTTCCTAACTATGACACCAGAAACACAATAAAAGGAAAAATTAAGTGAACCACCAAAATTAAATATGATAAAACAGTCCACAGGTCACCAAAACAGCTGACAAGATAGTTTTTAAGGATTCAGTCCATAGAAATGTCTAAAACAAGCAGTAACTATAGAAAACAAACAGCAGCCAGCAAGATGGCTCAGGGGGCAAAAGCGTTTGCCACACAGCCTGGTGATCTGAGCTCCATCACTGGAAACCACAGTTGGAAGGAAAGAACAAACTCCTAGATGTTGCCTTTTGATCTCCACATACTCATGTGGCACAAGTACACCTTCACTCATACACACAGTAATAAATAAAATTAAAAATTGGGCAGGTGAGATGCCTCAAGAGGGCAAAGGCACTAGCCACCAAGCCTGACAACCTGAGTTTGATCCCTAGGACTCAAATCGTGGAGAAGACTAACTCCCAAAACTTGTCCTCTGACCTCCACATGAAAACACACATTAAAGAAAGAAAATGTAAAAAATTAAAAGAAAAAGTCATTTATGTAGCCCAGACTGGACTCAAAATTGAAGTGATCGTTTGTCTCAGCCTTTGGATTACTGGAATTACAGGTATGAGCCACCATACCCAGCTTGTTTTGTACTTTCTTTCCTTTTCTTTTTCTCCATATCTAGCTATATAGACCAGGCTGGCCACGATCTCACAGAGATCCACCTGCCTCTGTCTCCCTAGCTAGTTAGTTAATGCTTGGTTTAAAGGTGCGAGCAATCGTGCCTCCCTTCTTTTTGTTTTTTGGATGAGGTCTCACATTGCTCACTTGCTATACAGCCAAGGATGACCTTAACTTCTAATCCTCTGACCTTCACATTCCCAGTGCAGAGATAACAAACATGCACCACTCCATCCAGGTAGATAATGATTTTGACAAGGCAACTGAAGAAAAATGTTCCAAAAAAGAAACCTATCCAAGATACTCCAGCCAAAAATAAACAAAAATTAAACAAGAATGTAAAGATTCAATACCATCAACACCAAGATCAAAAGGGCAAGAATCCTTTAAAATGTAGGTTAAAAAACTCCTAAAACGAAAAGGACCTATTTCTGTAAAATATATTAAGGCAAAAATGCAAGTAAAAGATGGGTGTAGTGGCACACACCTTTTTTTAAAAATATTTTTTAAAATATTTTTTATTATTTTTATGTGTATGAGTGTATTGCCTGCATGTAGGCAAGTGCACCCACCCATGTCATGCAATGCCCACAGTTGACAGAAGAGGCCAACGGATCCCCTGGAACTGAAGTTACAGACAGCTGCCATGTGGGTGCTGGGATTTGAACCCAGGTCTTCTGCAACCAGTGTTCTTAACAGCTGACCCATCTCTCCATCCTCCATAGATGGTAGGGTAGTGTACACCTTTAGTCCTAGTGCTCAGGTAAATAGGCAGGCAGATCTCTGTGACTTCCAGGCCAAGCCTGGTCTCCATAACAAGTTTCAAGCTAGGTAGGGCTACATAGTGAGACCCTGTCACAAACAAAAAACAAAAAAAAGAGGAAGGGAGGGAGAGAGGGAAGGAAGGAGAAAAGGAGGGAGGGAGGGAGGGAAGGAGAAAAGGAGGGAGGGAGGGAAGGAATGGTGACAGAGAGGGAGGAAGGAGGAAAAAACAAATATAGAAAAAGATGGCTCTCTTCACAAAGTACGAAATACTTGAAGAACTGTTTCAGAATGACTGCCCAAACCATTCAAAGATCTCTGGCAGGGGAAAAGTCTCAAAGAAAATTGTTCCAGTGCTCACTTCAGCAGCACAGATACTTATATTGGAATAGAGTGAAGAGGAGCATGATTCCTATGCAAGAATGTCATGCAAATTCATGAAACATTTCATATTTTTCATGCACATAAAATGAAAATAAGGAGCTGGAGAGACGGTTCACTGCTTAAGAGCACTGGCTGCTCTTGCAGAGGGCCTGGGTTGAAGTCTCAGCACCCACATGGTGGCTAACAACTGTCTGCAACTCCAGTTCCAGGGGATCCAACACCCTCTTCTAACCTCTGAGGGTACTGCGTGACACGGGTGCACTTATATACCTGCAGACAATACACTCATATACATAAGTAAAATTTTTTTTTTTTTTTAATCTTTAGCCTCACTGGGCATGGTGGCATATGCCTTTAATCCCAGCACTCGGAAGGCAAAAGCAGGCAGATCTCTGTGAGTTCAAGTCCAGCCTGGTCTACATAGTGAGTTCCAGGACAGCTGTGGCGACAGGGAGACCCTGTCTCAAAAAGACCAAAAAAAAAAAAAAATCTTTAGCCAGGCATGGTGGCTCACCCTTTTAATTCCAGCACTTGGGAGGCAAAGGCAGGTGGATCTCAGCGAGTTCAAGATCACCCTGGTCTACATAGTGAGTTCCAGGCCAGCTGGGGCTACAGAGAGACCCTGTCTCAAAAAAGACAAAAAAAATATAAACAAATAAATAAATAAATAAATAAATAAATCTATCTTTAAAGAAAATTATTCAGAACCAGACATTGTGACAACCACCTGTAATCAGTAGGCAGAGGCAGGACGATGAAGAGCTCAAGGCTATCCTAGGCTAGGTAGGGCTTAGGTAGACCCTGTCGCAAAAAGCCTAGGTTACATGAGACTCTGTCTTTAAAAAGGGGAAAAAAGCCAGTATGGTGGTGTATACCTATAGCCTTAGCCCTTGGGAGCTGGAGGCAGAAGGATCAGAAGTACCAAGTCAGTCCAGCAAGATGGCTCAGCAGGGAAAGGCACTTACTACCAAGCCTGATGACCCAAGTTTGACCCCAGGGACCCACATGGTGGAAGGAGGACTGGCTACCCAAAGTAGTCCTCTAACCTCTACAAACACACTATAACATGCACACGAATACACACACATACATACATATATGTGCATGCAAAATAAATGATTTTTTTAAAGCTCAAAGTCATCCTGACCTACAAGAGACCTAGTCTTCCCCACATGGTGGCTACGAACCGTCCTTAATTCCAGTTTTGGGGAATCCAAAGCCCTCTTCTGACCTTTGTGGCATTGCACGACACAGGTACACTCACATACATGCAGGAACTACACTCATATACATAAAATAAAAAAATTAAAAAGATCTATCTATCTATCTATCATCTACACATTTATTTTTACTTTATGTGTATCAGTATTTTGCCTGCATGTATGGAAATAGACCATGAGTGTACAATGCCCACAGAGGCCAAAAGAGGGTGTCAGATTCTGAACTGAAGTTACAGACAGTTATTAGCTGCTATGTGCTCTGGGAACCTGGGTCGTAAGAGCAGCCAGTACTCTTTAACTGCTGAGCCATTTCTCCAGTCCCACCTTGATTTGTTTGGTGTTTAGGGCTTTTTTTTTTTTGGTTTTTTCTTCTTTTTTCTTTTTTTAAGACAGGGTCTCCCTGTAGCCCCAGCTATCCTGGAACTCACTATGTAGACCAGGCCAGCCTCTATTGTCCAAGTGCTGGACACGGAGCTAAGATTTTTATTTTTAATTGCATGTGTGTGTGTGGGGTATTTGTATGTGAGTCCAAGTACCTGCAGAGGTCAGAAGAGGGTGTTGGATCACCTGGAGCTGTAGTTATAGCTAGCTGTAAGCTTCTCAAGTGGGTTCCTGGAATCAAACTTCGGGTAAGAGCAGTAAGTGTTTTGTTTTGTTTTGTTTTAAATCTTTTTTGAGACAGATTTCCCTGCAGCCCCAGCTGGCCTGGAACTCACTATGTAGACCAGACTGGCCTTGAACTCACAGAGATCCTCCTACCTCCTGAGTGCTGGGACTAAAGGCATGTGCCGCCATGCTCAGCTCAGTAAGTGCTTGCAAATATCATCTCTCGGATCCCTGCCTTCAATTCTTTGATCCTCCTACTTCAGGCTCCCAAGTGATGAGCTTATATGCATAAGCCACCATGTCCAGCAAAGCATTTATTTTATGTGTGTATGAGTGTATTGCCTGTGTATATGTAAGGGCACTGGTGTACTACAATGGCCCTGGAGGTCAGAAGAGGGTGTTGGATCCCCTGGAACTGGAGTTACAGATGGTTGTTAGCTACCATGTGGGTGCTATGAATGGAACCCAGGTCTTCTGTAAGAGCAGCCAATGTTCTTAAATGCTGAGCGATCTTTCCAGTCCCCCAAAACGTTTTTTAATTTTTTAAAAACTTTCATTAATGTGTATATTTTATGTATGTGTGTGCATGTACATATGGATATGTGAGAGCTGACAAACCACCATGAGCATGTGGAGGTCAGAGGACAACCTACAAGAACTGGTTCTCTCTGCACCATGTGAGTTCAGGCTTGGTAGCGAACAAATGGCCTTATCAACTGAGTCATCTCACCAGCCCCCAGCAAAAACATTCTGATCAAATACCTTCACTCTGGTTCACCTTGCACAAGTATAAGAATTTCAACTCTAGCATCACAATACCAATTGGGCCATCCTTGTTAAACATGACTTCAGCTCCAAAAAATAGTAATACAGAACTAGGAATCCTATTCTGTTAGCTTTAGCTGTATTATGCAATATGATCCTGCTAAAAACACTCAAATTTTTTCTAAAGTGAATGCTGTGTCCTCATAGGACACTCAGCTAAAAAGATTATGAGAGCACCAAAAGGTGGCCAAAGGTTTATTCGGTTATCCTACTCATTCCCAAAATCCAAATACACTTTTTTTTTTTTCAAATACAAACTTTTAAAAAGTATTAACTTTAACATGAACTCTTTACACTGGAATTAGAGCTGTCAGTAGTACCCTTACCTTGAAAACATGCCCCATTTAAAAAATTTACATGTACTCATTCCAATTTCAGTGCCTCTGAAGAGTCCTTCCTAGATCTAGAAGAAGGCCTGCTGTCTTCTCTCAACTGTTATCAGTTCTCTGACTCCATCTCCAAAATTAGGATTCTCCTGATTGTAGACGCCTTGTCTACCATCATCCCACACTCAAAAGTGAATTAAAAATGGATCAAAGGTGGGGTATATTGGAGCATGCCTTTAGTTCCTGCACTCTGGAGGCAAAGGCAGGCGGATCTGTGTGTTCAAGGCCAGCCTGGTTTACAGAGTTCCAGGCCAGATGGAGCTACAGGGACCTTGAAATCCCTATATACCATAACTCATCTCTTGAGCTGCCTATATTTTCCGAAGAGCTGGTAATTCTCTAGGGCCCAGGCTGGCCTTGCATTCATGATCCTCCTGCTTTTGCCACTTAAATTCTGGAGATTCCAGGTATGTACCAAGCTAAAGTTTTCTATTTTGATTTTATTTTCAATTTGCTTTTTCTTTCATTTTCAGGAAGTCATTTCTAACCTGAGGTCATCAAACTTTTCCTATGTTTTATGAGTTTTGTAATTTTTCAAAAAATATTTTATTTGCCAGGCGTGGTAGGCCAAGCCTTTAATCCCAGCACTTGGGAGGCAGAGGCAGGTGGATCTCTGTGAATTCAAAGTCAGCCTGGACTATATAGTGAATTTCAGGCTAGCCCCACTACAGCAAGACCCTGTCTCAAAAAGACCAAAAAAAATATTTTATTTTATGTGTATGAGTGTATTGCCTGCATGTATGTAAGGGTACCCATGGCATGCAGTGCCCATGGAGGTCAGAAGAGGGCATTGGATCCCCTGGAACTGGAGTTACAGATGGTAGTTAGCCACCATGTGGGTTCTAGGAACCAAACCAATGCTCTTTTTTTCTTTTCTTTGGTCTTTTTAAGACAGGGTCTCATTATGTAGCTCTGTAGTTCTGACTAGCCTAGAGCTTGCTATTAGACCAGACTGGCCTTGAACTCAACAATCCACATCCATATCTGTCTGCCTCTGCCTCCTAAATGCTGGGATTACAGGTCTGTACCACCACAGTAGGCTGGATTGGGGTTTTTGTTTTTTTAATATTTTATTTTACATGTATGTGTGTATTGCCTGCATATAGGTAAGTGCACCCGTGTCGTGCAATGCTGGTAGAGGTCAGAAGAGGCTGTCGGATCCCCTGGGACTGGAGTTATGGACAGTTGTTAGTTGCCATATGGGTGCTGGGATTCGAACCCGGATCTTCTACAAGAACAACCGGTATTCTTAACCGCTGAGCCATCTCTCCAGCCCCTTCCTAACACATATATGTGAAACCCCAAGTTTGATTTGGTAGAACACTGTCAAAACAAACCAATACTCAAACATTATTTGTTCATCAATGTTCACAGCATTATTTACCACATCCAAAAGGCAAAAACCCAAGTGTTTATAACAGCTGACTGGATTTTTTCCTTTGGTCTTTTTGAGACAGGGTCTCCCTGTAGCCCCAGCTGTCCTGGAACTTACTATGTAGACCAGGCTGGCCTTGAACTCACAGAGATCCGCCTGCCTCTGCCTCCCGAGTGATGGGATTAAAGGTGTGCGCCACTATGCCTGGCTTTGGAGTTTTTTAAGGGGGTTGGTGTGGAGGTGAAGAGATGGCTCAGCAGTTAAGAGCACTAGCTACTCTTGCAGAGACGGCCAGGGTTCCATTCCCAGCACCCATACGGCCAGCTAACAACTCCAATTCCAGGGGATCCGACACTCTCTTCTGACATCCATAGGCACTGCATGACAGAGGTGAACTCACATACAAGCCAGCAATATACTCATACACATAAAATTAAAATAATAATTTTTGGGGGGGGTCCTTTTTGAGACAGGGTCTCTCTGTAGCCCTAGCTGGCCTGGATTCGCTATGGAGACCAGGCTGGCCTCAAACTCACAGAGATCCGCCTGCCTCTGCCCCCTGAGTGCTGGGATTAAAGGCGTGCACCACCACGCCCGGCTAAAATAATAACTTTTTTAAAGTACTCTAGGGGCTGGAGAATGGCTCAGCAGTTAAGAACACTGGCTGTTCTTGCAGAAGACCTGGGTTCGAATCTCAGCACCCACATGGCAGCTAACAACTGTCCGTAACTCCAGTTCCAGGGGATCTGACAGCTTCTTCTGTCCTCCGCGGGCACTGTACAACAC
This sequence comes from Nannospalax galili, assembly GCF_000622305.1. Classification (NCBI taxonomy): domain Eukaryota; kingdom Metazoa; phylum Chordata; class Mammalia; order Rodentia; family Spalacidae; genus Nannospalax; species Nannospalax galili. The sequence goes on from NW_008355774.1 coordinate 759,286, forward strand.
TTACCTACATGCAGGCAATACACACATACACATAAAATAAAAATATAAATTTTTTTAAAATGAAATTTAAAAGTTAAAAAAAAAAAGATGGAATAGTATCCAATCAATTAATGGAATAAAATTTTGATACATACTATCCCATTGACAAACTCTGAAACCATTATACTAAGTGAAACAAATCAAACAGAAAAAGACAAATATTGTACCATTCTACTGAACATGCAAATTCAGAGAAACAAAGTAGAATAAAGGTTACCAGGAACTACAAGAAATGAGGAGCTTTCTGTTTAATGGTTACAGAGTTTCTGCTAGGTGAGATGAAAAGTTTTAGCAATAGCCATTGTTAGTTGTGATACCTTGTAGGTGTAACTAATGTCACTGAATTATATACTTTAAAATGGCTTGAAAGATAAATTTTGTTACAAGAGATGCAAAAACACATATCAAATAACAATTTTAAAGATTAACAGTACAATGCAAGGAAAAGTAATCCTAGCACTGTGGAAGCAGAGACAGGAGGATCCCTGAAGCTCACTGGCCAGTAGCCTAGTCTAACTAGCAAGCCCCAGGTCCTAGTGAGAGACTCCTTCTCTAAACAAGGTAGGGGGTCAGTGACATGGCTCAGCAAATAAAGCTGCCTGCCACCAAGGCAGACAATCTGAGTTTGACTCTCAAGACTCCCATAATAAAGGAGAGAGAACCAACTCCTCAAAGTCGTCCTCTGACTTTCACATGTGCACAACATATGCAAACCCACCTTCACCTCACCCCCACATAAATCAAAATGTAATATAAAAATTTTAAGCAAGGTGGGGGCTTAAAAGATGGCTCCACAGTAAAAAAAAAATGCTTACTGCTCTTGCAGAGGATCTCAGTTTGGTTCCCAGCACCCACACAGAGGCTCACGACTTCCTATAACTCCAGTTCCAGGGGATTTAATATCCTCTTCGGGCCTCCAAGGGCTCCTGCATGCATGTGATGCACATAAACTCACACAAGCACACATACAGATAAACAAAACTTTAAAAAAATTCTTAGAAGATGCCAAGATTGGTAGTGCATGCCTTTAATTCCAACACTCGGGAGACAGAGGCAGGCGAATCTCTGAGTTTCAGGCCAGCCTGGTCTAAGTTCCAAGCCAGCTAGGGCTACAGGGAGACCCTGTGTCAAAAAGACCAAAAACAACAAAAAAGAACAAAAAAGTACACAGTGAAACCCTGTCTCAAAGAATAAAAAATAAGGGCTGGAGAGATAGCTCAATGGTTAAGAGCAGTGGCTGCTCTTGCATAGGACCTGGGTTTGATTTTTGGCACCTGTATGGTAGCACTCATACACATAAAATAAAAAGAATAAATAAAACATTTTTAAAAAGAATAAAAAATAGGGGGCTAGAGAGATGGCTCAGCAGTTAAGAGCACAGACTGCTCTTGCAGAGGACCCAGGTTCGATTCCCAGCACCCACGTGGCGGCTACAAACCGTCCTTAATTCCAGTTCCAGGGGAATCCAAAGCCCTCTTCTGACCTCTGCAGCATTGCATGACACAGGCTCACTAACATACATGCAGGCAATACACTCATACACATAAAATAAAAATAAAATTTAAAAAAAAAAATAAAAAATAAGCAAGGTGGACAGCTCCTAAGGTACATGTGACTCCCAAAGCTGATCTCTAGCCTCCACAGGAACACATATGCATGTGCAAGTACATCCACACACATGTACCAACATGCACATACACCCATGTATACTACATATACAAACAAAAGTAAATAAACAATAGTGCAATATATCAAAACCTACTGACATATACACTTCTGGGGGAGGTCTCCCTGTAGCCCTAGTTGGCCTGGAATTCAATCTCCTGCCTCTGCCTCCAAGTGCTGGAATACTGGGATTAAAGGCATGTATCACCACACCCAGCTTGATATGCACACTTTTCTTTTAATGTGTATGAGTGTATTGCCTGCATATGTTTAAGTGACCCTACCTCACTCCCCCCTAAAAGAATGGAGACATTAACTTCCCCTTACAATTCTCCCATTGCAAATTCTTCATGTGAAAGGTCACAAAAGCCAAAGACTGGCCAGGCATGGTGGTGCATGCCTTTAATCCCAGCACTCAGGAGGCAGAGGGAGGGGGATCTCTGAGTTCCAGGCCAGCCTGGTCTACAGAGCAAGTTCCAGGCCAGCTGGGGCTACAGGGAGACCCTGTCTCAAAAAGACAAAAAAAAAGTCTAGGATCCTAAAAGAAAATAAATCTAGACTTATTAGATTTATAAAATTCTGTAAGGAAGGCTGGGAGTATATGTAGCTCAGTAGTAGAAAACTTGCCTAGCATGTGAAAAACCCTGAATTTAATCACCAACAGGAGTGTTATGACTGTTCAGAGCCATTTCTTACCTATTCTATAGATTAAACATTTACATAAATGTACTTAAGGGGTTAAAGCTCAAATTCAATTTGTTTTTAAATTGTCTCAATGTAGCCTAGGCTGGCATCAAACCCAACATCCTACTTCAACCTCCTAAATAAAGCTGGGGTTACAAATATGCACCACTAGGTCTGGCATCAGATTCAACTTTTGAGTTTCACTAAAATGGTATTATGTCACTACTTTCCACGTTGTCATTTTTTTGTGTTGTTTTGTTGGGTTTTGTATTTTTTTTGCCGGGGGGGGGGTGTCCATGTAGCCCCAGCTGACTGAACTTACTACATAGGCTAGGCTGGCCTTGAACTCACAGAGATCTGCTTGCCTCTACCTCCCGTGCCACCACGCCCAGCATCATTATTTTTTAAATTTATTTATTTCTATTTATTTTATGTGGAGTATTTTGCCTGCATGGTCTAAGTGCACCCATATCATGCAATGCATGTGGAAGCCAGAAGAGGGCGTCGGATCCCCTGGAACCAGAGTTACTAACAGTTGTTAGCAGATATGTGGATATTGGGAATCGACCCTAGGTCGGTTAAGAACACAGCCAGTGTTCTTAACCATGGAGCTATTTCTCCAGTCTCCAACGTTGTCATTATTAACTGTTACTCAAATGACACCTTTTCCTAGGAGCCTCACAAGTTTGGTAACTGTGACATATTTGTATCATACTGGTGACGTTATTCAACAGGAAGTTTAAGAGTAACAAAGCTGGGGCATAATCCAGAGTTCAAAAAAATGAACCAGGTGACCAGGCGCATAAAAAATTCCAATTAGTCTGAACTTCACAAGCAATCCTAGAATTTGCAATTAAACAAACAAACAAATAATACAACTACCCTCACACCTTATGTGCCTTACAAAACAGGCCTTTTCCTTTTATTAAAGACATGGGATCCCACAATTGAAACCATTCACACGTCAATTTTAAAGTTAAAAGAAAATTACATATTAACAATGCCAAAAGGAATCTAAAGCACTTATAGGTGAAAACATCACTCTCCTCCCACATACACCCAACCGGTGCAGAACCCACTAGTCCGCTCGCCCACCTCCCAGTTCTACGGGCCCGTGGACCAGATTCTGAGCTCTCACACCTTCCGGTCCGGCAAAGTTCACTCGTGTCTGGACTTCAAGGTGGGCGGTCAAGGGTACTTGCTGGAGACAAGAACTTCCTATCTAGTGATGCCTCTAGAACTGGACCAGAAACAGCAGGGAGGAAAGAAGGGGGTGGGGGTGGGGGAAGCCCGCCTGCAGCTCCACAGATTGGAGCGCCGAGCCCCGACCACGCGCCGGTCCCTTGCCCGACAGCTGGCCGCTTCGCGGTGGGACCGGTATTTCTACCGCCGCCCCGGGCCCCACCCCGGGCCCGCGACCGTTCCGCGAGCGGCGCCTCCCTCACCGCACCGCCGCTAGGTTGTCTTCGCGAGCGAGGCCGCAGCCAACCCGCGTCTTCGAAGTTGCGGCTTCTAGGCCGCGCGTGCCCACGATTTCCAGAGCCGCCCGGACCGCTGACCCTTCCCCAGCAGCTCCGGCACGCCCTCTCTCCCGTCCTGGGCCCTTACCGAAGCAGCGCAGCACCCGAGGCCCGCTCCTCCTACTCAACCGCCGACACCGACCCAGCGTCCCGGAGACCGGAACTTCCTCCCCGCGGGCTCCTGCTTCCACAAAGGCGTCGCGCCGCCACTTCAGCGCTCAGCCCGCCGGGAGATGGAGTACGGCGGCGGGTCCCGCTGCCTCTACTCCCGCCGTGCCTCGCGCGCGGGGGCTTGCCTTCTTGGGGCGGGGCGTAAAGGCAAGCTGCTAGCTGCTGTCCAATGGAAAACCAGCTTCCCCGTCCGGTGGGGCCTGCTGGGAGTTTGGACTCAGTGGCATGGCCGCTTGTCCTCTGTTCCGGGCTTCGGAACTGAGTAAGATGTGCAAATTATTGGTGGCTCTGCCATCCTTAGATTTACTCCCTGCGGGATCACGACATTCCTGGCCTGCCCCGCTGGAGAGCGACTTATTGTCGGTTCGTGTGAAGAGAGCGGAAGAGAGCCTCTTCAAACTTCATCCGTTGAGGCAAAGGGTTGCTGGACGTGCAGGCACAGAACGTCCTTCTATCCGACACCAGAGAATTAAGTGCAAAAGAATTGCTTTGGTTGGAGAAGCAGTGCGTCACAAAGTCTCCTCCTTTTTGTTCTTTCTGATGGGTTTCCGGCATTCCAGGTCAAAAACTCCAGACAGACATCATTCATGTTAAAGGTTCAATAGTTCAACCCATAAAGGAAACCCCACCCGAGTTCCACAGGGCCTTGCCTGCTAGCTCTGAGCAATAAATGTAGCCAAGCGTGACTCGTGCAAGACCATAGAAACTGAAAATCGTAATTCTAACGGAAAAACAAGGCAACTCGGCTTTCAATTTGCAGGCCTCCTCCAGAATCTTAACGGCTTACATCTTCCAACAGCTGACTCCCAGTTCCCAGGTAGATTATCTACACTGTTGAGAGGCTTGCTGGTCCCAGCCACCTGGTGTTTGTGTCAGTAGGCCCCCGGGAAAATAACCTGATTTTGTAGCCTTAAGTTCAACATTTTAAGATCAAAGAAGGCTGCCATAAGATGTGCTCATATAACATTATAAAATAGAGGCTGGAGAGATAGCAGTTAAGAACAGTGGTGGTTCTTGCAGAAGATCCAGGTTCGAATCCCAGCACCCACATGGCAGCTAACAACCGTCCATAACTTCAGTCCCAGGGGGTCCGACAGCCTCTTCTGACCTCCCGGGCATTGCACGACACGGGTGCACTTACCTACACGCAGGCAATACACGCATACACATAAAAAATAAATATTAAAAAAAAACAGGTTTTATTGTAGAAAAAGGTTGTTGGATTGAATGGCTTTTAAATTACCTTCCCACTTTTAAAAAAATTTATATTTTTATTTTATGTGTATGTGTGTATTGCTTGCATGTAGGTAAGTGCACCCGTGTCATGCAATGTTGGTAGAGGTCAGAAGAGGCTGTCGGATCCCCTGGGACTGGAGTTATGGACGGTTGTTAGCTGCCATGCGGGTGCTGGGATTCGAACCCGGGTCTTCTGGAAGAACAACCAGTGTTCTTAACCGCTGAGCCATCTCTGCAGCCCCCACTTTCACACTTTAGGCAATTTGTTGGGAAGTCATTGAGATGGCTCAGCAGTCAAAAGCACACTTGCTGCTCTTCCAAGAGCACCAGAGGATTGGTTCCCAGCACTCACGTTGGACGGGTCACAGGTTCACATACATACATTTTTTTTAATCTTTTTTTTTTTTTTTTTTTGGTCTTTTTGAGACAGGGTCTCCCTGTAGCTCCAGCTGTCTGGAACTCACTCTGTAGACTAGGCTGGCCTCGAACTCACAGAGATCCCCTGCCTCTACCTCCCAAGTGCTGGCACTAAAGGCGTGCACCACCACGCCCGGCTTTTTTTTTTTTTTTTTGCTATTTATTTTATTTTATGTGTATGAGTATATTGCCTGCATGTATGGGAGTGCACCCGTGTCGTGCAATGCCCGCAGAGGTCAGAAGAGGCTGTCGGATCCCCTGGGACTGGAGTTATGGACAGTTGTTAGCTGCCATGTGGGTGCCGGGAATCGAACCCAGGTCCTCTGAAAGAGCAGTCAGTGCTCTTAACTGCTGAGCCATCTCTCCAGCCCAAAATTGTTTTTTAAAAAATTAAAAGGCAGGTGTGGCCAGGTGTGGTGGTGCACGCCTTTAGTGCCAGCACTTGGGAGGTAGAGGCAGGGGATCTCTGTGGGTTCGAGGCCAGCCTAGTCTACAGAGTGAGTTCCAGACAGCTGGAGCTACAGGGAGACCCTGTCTCAAAAAGACCAAAAAAAAAAAAAAGCCAGATGTGATTGCATACATCTTTAATCCCAACACTCTGCAGATGTAAGATGGAAGCCAGCAGCCTGGTCTACATAGTGAATTCCAGGCCAGCTGGAGTTACAGGGAGACCCTATCTCAAAAAAAAAAAAAAAAAATTGGGAGCTGGAGAAATGGTGAAGTAGTTATGAGCACTTGTTGCTCTTGCAGAGGACCTGGCACCCACATGAAGGCTAACACCAGCTAAAACCTACCTTCCTGGAACTCCAGCTACAGGGGATCTAAAGCCCTCTTCTGGCCTCCAAGAACACTGCATGCATGGGATGTACTTACATGCAAACAAAACATTCATACACGATAAAATAATTTTTATGAAGAACTATATGAAAATTGAGCATGGTTAACTCAAAGCCTCTAATCCCAGCACTGAAAAAGCACTGGCAGGAAGATCAAGTGTTCAAGGCCAGCCTGGGATAGATGCAGAAAGACCCTGTCTAAAAAGAAAAAAAACTTTCTGTGTGACAATTACTTTATCAGGTGCTGAAGATACAGGTAATGATTTTGTGCCCTGGTGGAGGGAAGGTGGTTATTAGAGACAAACAGTAAATAAACTACAGTATATAATCTGGTGGTGGTAAATGCTATGGGGAAAAAATAAGGGAAACAGTGGTTCTGGAGAAAGTTATGTAAATTTAAGTTACAAGTGTTATATAAAGTTATATAAGTTTAAGTTATAAGTGACAGCCTCATTGAGATCTTAGGATAAGGACCCAAAGAACCAACCCACTGAGAAATCCAGGGAAAGAATGTTCTGGACAGAAAGAAGGGCAAAGCCTTATGTGCATATGTCTAGAATTTTTAAGAACCAGTAAGGAATCTGGTTTTAATAAGTATTTTGGGAAAAAGAAAGAACCAGTAAGGAATCTGAAAGAGTTGGAGGAAGATGAAACCATTGAGGAAGGAGCGGATCATCTCATCCATACTGTTACAGGCTGCTGAGGTACGTTTTGTTTCTGTAAGGAAAGAGAAGGAATGCTATTTGGGGGCTATAAATAGGGGAATATCATGGCCTACTTGACTTCTATATTAACAGAATCCCTCTGACTGTCATGTGGGAAAGAGATGGATGATGGGAAAGGCAGAATCAGGCCACCCTGATAGCAGGCTATTATTGTTGAATACTGCCACCATAAAATATAGTGTTTCTACCAGGATGGATGCAGTAGAGCCAAGAGATATGGATTGGGTTGAGGAATAGAATGCAGGAGGAACAGTTTTGATAAGATTAGGAGCTCTGTTTTAATTATCCTGAAGGGCTGTTTGGTTAGTTGGCTTATTCATTGGAGGTTTTTGATTTGGTTGTTGATTATTCATCTTATTTTATTTTTGAGAATTTCGTACATGAGTATTGTATGTGTGTTATTTCCATCCCTCCCAGTCCCCCTCCAGCTCCTTCCATGTCCCCCCAACTCCCTCTCAATTTCTTGTCCTCTTTTTATCATTACATGTACATATATACATTTATAAACATACATTTACAAATTTTATGTATATATTTATAAATATATACATAAAATTTATAAATATAAATATACA